>NW_022196904.1:30681680-30703937 GCF_008632895.1 Mastomys coucha
AACTCAGGACCTTCGGAAGAGCAGTCAGTGCTCTTACCCGCTGAGCCATCTCACCAGCCCCTTTTCCTGTATTTCTTAAAGGGAGCCATTTATATCCACCTTAGAAGCCTCTATCATCTTTATGAAATGAGATTCTAGGTCAGAATCTTGCTCTTCATGTGTGTTAGGGTATCCAGAGCTTGGTGTGGTAAGAGAACTGGGTTCTGTGGTGCCAAATTACATTTGTTTGTGTCTTAGTTAGGCTTTTAATGCTGTGAACAGTCACCATGACCAAGGCAACTTATAAAGACTTAATTGGGGCTGACTTACAGGTTCAGAGGTTCAGTCCATTATCATTAAGGTAGGAGCATGGTAGTACCCAGGCAGGCATGGTGTTGGAGGAGCTGAGAGTTCAACACCTTGTTCTGGAGGCAAACAGGAGAAGACTGTCTTCCAAGCAGCTAGGATGAGGGTCTTAAAGCCTGTGCCCACAGTGACATACTTCTTCCAGCAGGGCCACACCTACTCCAACAGGTCACACCTCCAAATAGTGCCAGTCTCTGTGCCAAGTATATTGAAGCCACCACAGTTTCCATTACTCATGTTCTTGCGCTTGCCTCTTTCACCACCTGATTATATCTGCTGTTAACTGGCCTGGGTATCTTGGATTGGAGCAGGCCTCCTAGGTGTCAGATAGAGCTGTGAGACCTGGATTAGAGCAGGCCTCCTGGGAGGCAGGCAGTGCTAACTCTAGTTAGAGCAGGCTTCCTGTGTCCCTGGTGAGAGCAGGCTTCCCGAGAGACAGGCGGATTGTGGCATCAGAGCACAGGCATGCTAGTCTGTGATGGGTGCAGGTGGAGGTCCAGACTGCAAGGTGATGGGGCTCCAGCAAGTGGAATAGATCCTACATCTGCTGGGTTCTGTGGGTGATCCTAGTAGCATGGGTATTGTGGTGGGGGTCTCACCTGTGTCCCTGGTTAGGGTAGACCTCCTGGGAGACAGGCAGACTGTGGGGTCAGGGGCAACAGGCATGCTGATTTGCCAAGGGTGCAGGTAAAGACTGAAGGGCCAGGCTTTAGAGTGTTTGGAATTCTCTTTGTTTTGCTACTTTGCCTATTTAACTATAATGTGACAGAGTCATTTGCTGGTGTCTGACTCATCTCTCCAGTTTTGTTTTGTTTTGTTGCCCTTGTCTTCTAGAAAACACAGGGAAAACATTTTCTTTTCAGTGATCGTGTGTGTATATTGAATGATCCTTATATTCCATTGATCTTCTTTTAAACTCTGCCTGGGTTATTTAATTTATTTATTTTTGAAAAAGAGTCTCACTATATGGCTCTGGCTGGCCTAGAACTCATTAAATAGACCAGGCTGACCTTTAACTCACAGTGATCTGTCTGCCTCTTCCTTCCAAGTACTGGGATTAAATATATGCTCTGCCATACCTAGTAATTTAGTTTATTTAAAAGATTTTTTGAATTTATTTGTATTTATAACATGTGTATGCAGTTTAGACAGACAGAAAAGAGTGTGTTAGATTTGCTGAAACTAGACTTACAGGTGGCGTGTACCACCTGATATGGTTGCTGGGAACTGACCCCAGGTCATCTGTATGCCAGTCAGTGAAGAGTGTAAGTGTAAGCCCTCTAAGGAGAGTTTCTGATTCACTGATTCACAAGTCCTGAATTAGATCTGTGTCTTTCATTAGTGTTAGTGGATTGCACACTTTTATAAAACTTGTTTATTCTTTACTACTTACAGGACATTGCATGACCAAACCTGAGGTGATCTTCAAGTTGGAACATGGATTTGGGCCATGGCCTGTGGTAGAATCTTCTGTCCGCAGCCTTCCAGGTTAGTGAACGCATACTGAGCAAAGGAGGGCAGCAAGAGGACAGTTACCATATTGGATATGTTGAACGCTTCTTACCCACTTACCTAGCCCTGACTAGACACTTGATTTTTGGAGTTTCTGAAAAAATTACCCATATCAGTCTGTCTCCTAGCTTTTCATTCTTCCTGATGAATGGATTTTTTTTTATGAAAACATGCAAGTTTTTAACTGAATGTTGCCTTATTGTTAACAGATAACTAATGAGGCCAGCTGTCCCCCAATATACAACTATATGGTAAGGTGTGAACAGAGGACTGAGATAAGACTCTACTCACACACCAGTAACTGCCACTATCTTACTTAGGGTTCCCATTACTATGAAGAGACACTGTCTTAGGGTTTGCATTGCTGTAAGGAGACACTATGACGAAGGTAACTCTTAGAAAGACATTAATCATCAAGGTGGAAGCATGACAGTGTCCAGGCAGGAATGGGGCAGGAGGAGCTGAGAGTTCTACATCTTTATCTGATAGAAGACTGGCTCCCACATGTCTAGGAGGAGGGTCTCATTGCTCACCCCACAATGACACACTTCCTCCAACAAGGCCATACCTCCTAATAGTGCCATTCTGATGGTGCCTTCGCTGTCAGTGTTACCAAGAAACAGGCTTAGGCCTAAGGATTTGAAAGAAAACACAGACATGGGTCATTCATGAGAAGAGAATGCCGCTTTGCTTAGGAACTTAGCTCCAATATATATACCGGCTGAACAGAATGGAAAAACCCCAGAAGCACAGTGGAAAAGTACCCAGTCCACAAGTTCGTTGTTTTCCTGGGCTGGGCAGGAAATGACTCATGGCTATTGTGGTTTGGCTAAAAACACAGTGCCTTGGGTGACAAGATTGCAGAGCAACTCATCTTAGAGAGGGGCCAGGACCCAACACCCTTCCCTGGGCCAAGCATATTTAAACCACCACATTCCACTCCCTGGCTCCCATAGGCTTGTTAAAACCCATGAGTCTGTGGGGGCCATACATAGCCATGGCATAATGTAAAATGCATTTAGTCCAACTTCAATAGTCCCATAGTCTATAACAGTCTCAACAATGTCAAAAGTCCAAAGTTCAAAGACTCTTAAGAGATTCATCCAGTCACTTAAACTGTAATCCTCAAAGCAAGATGAGAAACCAGCTGGGCAAACTCCAGACTGCATCTCCATGGCTCATGTCAAAGCTGTCTTCTGATCTCTAACTCTTTTCTTTTTTCTTTTCATTTTTGTTGACTGCAACAAATTTCTTTCTTCTGGGCTGATTGCACTCCCTGTTAACAGCTTTCCTTGGCAGGTATCCCAGGGCTCTGGTGTCTTTTAGCATCTTGGGGTCTCCAAGGTACTTCCAGCTTCACAGTGTCCTATTCCAATATCTGGCATCCACACATGATCTTCTAGGTTCTTCCAAAGGGCTTGGCTCACTTCTCCAGCTCTGACCTCTGTAACAGCACTCTTGGCTATGGTTGACCCCACTCCACTAATGGTGCTATTCTTGCTGGTCATCCCATGGTACTGGCATCTCCAATATGCTGGGGTCTTCTGATGCAACTAGGCTTCACCAAGACCCTCTCATAGGTTCCCTTCATGGTGCTAAGCCTCAAGTGCTTTACACGACCCATTCAGTCTTGGGACACCATCTGCAACTGAGGCTGTGCCTTCACCAGTGGCCTTCGCTGGCCTCACACAGTGCCAAGCCTCAGCTGCTATCTATGACCCTGTTTATGCCTTCAAAACCACTACAAACTGGTTGATTCTTCCTGTTATGCCCAGACCTCAGGGTCCCCACAGGCCAGCAAATACCACCAGGAGTCCAACTTGTATACAAAAGTAGAGTCTATTCAAGCGTGAGCTCAGATACTTCCAACCTCTCCAGTGCAGTGGATGGGTGTGGGAGGTGCCAAGCTGGTGTCAGCCTTGCTTTTTATACAGTGTAACCTGGGCAAGGGCCTTTCCAACTTGGCAGTTACATGGTTGGTTGACATTTTAGAAAGCATAGCTTGCATAACCTTTTAGCTAACATCATAAACTTTGCTATAACTTGAGTCATTTGTACTGAACACGACACTCAGCATTTTCCCTCATCAAAAGTGGAGTGGGTATCAAGGGTGGAGTGGGTATCAAGGGTGGAGTGGGTATCAAGGGTGGAGTGGGTATCAAGGGTGGAGTGGGTATCAAGGGTGGAGTGGGTGTAACTTGGATCTGTTCTGGTTCCTGGAACAAGCTGTGGTTCTTTCCATTTGCCAAGCTGGACATTAGATAGAATTAACTGGCTGAGTCCTTCACTTGCATGTTACCAAGTCCGGCTACAGCACGGGGTACAACCTTGGCTATCTCTGGAACACAACTTCTTTATAAGTTCTTTTAAGAACACACTTGCAGAAGATTTCAGTGATACTGATTTCTTCTGAATCACCTCTAATTTCTCAGCTTCAGCTAACCAGCATCAATTGTCCCAGTAGTCCCTTCTATTCTCGATTCTGAAGCCAGATCCACATGGCTGAAGCTGCTGAGTTCTACGTGACAGTCCTAGACCTAGACATGGCTTTGTAGATTGACCTTAAATTCTGAAATCTGCATGACGCTGACTCCTGTGCTTAAAGGAATGTACCACCACACCTGGATTTAAGCTTTTCTTTATCTGCAGCTTGCTCTGTCCTTGTCTGACCTTGAACTCATTTGACTCTCTCCTGGGATTAAAGGCATGTACTACCATATCTGAATCTAAGCTTTTCATGACCATTATTTTTCAAGATATGAATCAAAGGCCTGTGTGGTCTATTTCTGGATTGTAGTTCATCCCAGATTAAAAGTGCAAATGAAAATAAGCAAGCAGTTATTCCTTGTTCACTGGTAAACACATAGACAGTAAATTTAGCTGTGGGATCTTACACAGTGTCTCCCACCTCTTTAATCTGTTTATCTCTTCAGACAAAGGATTTTAGCTCCATTGCACTTCCTGGTGCCATTTTATTATTTGAACCATACATTTTGTATTTTTTTCTTTCTAACCTTGCTACACTTGATCAAAACACTTTTCATGAGAGTAAACCAGAGGACAAAGTCTATGCTGGGCTTTTCTGAGATTTCCTTTATCAATATAATTAATTGAAATGTCTTTACCTTAGCCTCAGATAGACTCTTTGGACAAGGTCAAAAAGCAGCCATATTCTTTCACTGAAATATTACAACAGTCTCCAGGCAACGTACCAAAATCCCTCTTCTCTGAAACCTTTAGAGCCAGGGTTCCAGAGCTCAAATTACCCTCAGCAGCATTAAGCCCCAGTTAAAGTATCTCACTGCTTTCCAAAGTCCCCAAATCCACATTCCTCCAAACAAAGGCATGATCAGGCCTATCACAGCAAGACCCCTGTCCCTGGTACTGACTTCTGTTTAGGGTTTCCATGGCCATGAAGAGACACCAGGATCAAGGCAACTCTTATAAGGACAACATTTAATTGGGGCTGGCTTACAGGTTCAGAGATTCAGTACATTAGTATCAAGGTGGGAAGCTTGGCAGCCTCCAGGAGCCGTTCAAGGCCAGAATGTGTTAGATGAGACATGTCTGAAACAAAAACAACTACAACAAAAAAAATGAATGCCTATGTTGTAAATTTAAATTTTCCAACCAGCAATACCCAGGATGGGGATACATCATATAGATAAAAAATGTTTGTCAGTATTTACTCTATAGGATTAATATTGTGAATATTTGAAAAAAAGAACTTATAAATACAGTTGTTGATAATAGAGAATTATCCAGCTACTATGGAGTTTTCAGATGTGAGACATAGAACAGCTGCATGATGCAAGTATCCCATCCTGGGTATATGCATGATGAGAACATGGGTGCAGCGGCCGCCCTTCAAGACCCATGCTCACAACAATACAATGTTGTCCTCAGTGCTCATCATTGGACTCATGAAAAAGATGATGATAATTTCAGATGTAAAAGAATCAGATTGTGCTGGGCATAGTGGCACACATGAAAGGTGAAGTAAATTAGTTTATTATATTCTTCAAGAAGAAGTAAAATGTATACTATTATCATAATTCAATATTATACATTCCATGAAGATAGGAATATACACTTTTATGTTTAAGTAACATGAAAAAGACTACAGAGTTATTTACAGAGAGGGATATTTTTGATATCATTTTAGGTATTCATAAAGTGACTGTCCCAATTGAGACTCACCAGGAAAATCACAAGAGAGATTTATGGCCAGTTGAAATTGCCAACAGCCAGACTTCAAATGAGAAAATTATTGAAGTAAGTAAAACATTTAACATGAGTTCTTAACAAAATTAAGAACATGAGTTCTTAACAAAATGAAGATTGGAAATTACTTAGTAATGTTTCTATAAGAACTTAACCTAAGTCAACAGGATGAATCAGTGTGTAAAAGGACTTCCCACTAAGCCTGACTATCTGAGTTTGATCCCCATGTTCCTTGTGGTGGATAATGAAGGAAAACTCCAAAACTTGATCTTTGAACTTCATATGTGTGCCCTGCTGTGCATATGTATACACACACAAACACAAATGTAATTAGAAACATAAAGAAAGTAACTCGGGCCTGGGAAGATTGTCAGGCAATGAAATGTCTGATGGAGTTAAGTTCATGAGGACTTGAGTTTTGACCTTACTCATCCTACTCAGCTAGTTTTGACAACATGTATCTTTAACCAGTGCTATGAAAACAGAAAGATTAGGGTCACTGTGGTTTGCTGGTTATCATTCCCTCGAAGGTAAGAAACTTCAAGTCTAATGAGAGACCTCTTCTCAAAAAATAAGGTCAATAGTGGCTTATGAAGACACTGAGCATCAACCTCTAGTAACCTCACACACGCACACACAGACACACATAAACTTGTGTATACATACAGGTTCCTTCCTATATACCCACAGCCGAGTGTCTTTCTCTATTATGTGGCTATTAAGTTGCCAAATGGAGAAGAATATGATAGTTTTAATGATAATAGAAAATTATTCTGACATCATGATCAAAATAATGTGCCAAAAACTCAGTCAAATTTGAAAATATATTTTTCAATATATTCGACCGTGGATATTATTTTAAATAAAGGCAATAAATATTATTTACAAATAAAGTTTAATATTACAGAGATCTCTGGTAAACTCAATGAATATTTGAAATTTTTACGTATTCCAAACCAAAATCAGAAAGGACATCTGAGGAAAAAGCCCTGTTGCTATGTGAAATATAACTAATTTCTCTTGTTTAAGGCAGACCTGAAGGTGGCCCAGAAGTTTCAACAAGGGACATCCTATGAAAATAAAGAATGCGTGAAGGCATTTATCCAGCAGTCACAGCACACAAGGAGTCAGATGAGTTACCCATGCAAGAAAAGCATCTGTTATAAGTCACCTCTCAATAAACGTCAGAGGCCTCTTAATGAGGAGACGCGGTGTACACACAGACAGCGCAGGAAGTCACGCCTGACTGAACAGAGAAGTCACGAAGGGGAGAAGCCATATGAAAGCCCAGGATGTGGGAAAGCTTCCCACACCGAGCCTCACCATCAGAACACTCTCAGAGATGAGAAGCCCTACAAATGTCTAGAATGTGGGAAATATTTCTACTACAAGTCACAAATCATTGAGCATCAAAGAAGTCATACAGGTGAGAAGCCTTATGAGTGTACAGAATGTGGAAAATCTTTCAGCTATAAATCACACCTCACTGTACATCACAGAAGTCACACAGGTGAGAAGCGTCATGAATGTACAGAATGTAGAAAAGTTTTTTACTATAAGTCCCAACTTACTCGACACCAGAGGAGTCATACAGGAGAGAAGCCCTATGAATGTACGAAATGTGGGAAATCTTTCTACTGTAACACACATCTTTCTTTGCACCAGAGAATTCATGTAAATGTGAAACCCTATGCATGTACAGAATGTGGGAAAACTTTCTCTTTCAGTGCATGCCTCACTAGACACCAGAGGATTCATACAAATGAAAAGCCCTATGAATGTACACAGTGCCCCAAAGCTTTCTACTTTAAGAAACAACTTACTCATCATGAGAAAACTCATGCTACAGAGAAGCGCTTTGAATGTAAACAATGCGGTAAAGCATTTTACTGGAGGGCCAACCTTACTGTGCATCAGAAAACACATGGTGGGGAGAAGCCCTTTGAATGTAAACAATGTGAAAAAGCATTTTACTGCAAGTCCCACCTCACTGTGCATCAGAGAACTCATATAAGTGAAAAGCTCTATCAGTGTTCACAGTGCAGGAAAGCATTCTACTCTCAGACACAGCTAACTGTACATCAGAGAGTTCACACGGATGAGAAGCCCTATGAATGTAAGCAATGCGACAAAACATTCTACAGCAAATCTGGGCTTACTGCACATCAGAAAACTCATACGGGTAAGAAGCCCTATGAATGTAAAGAGTGTGGAAAAGCATTCTATAATAAGTACTTGCTCATTGAGCACCATAGAGTTCATACAGGCGAGAAGCCCTATAAATGTGCAGAATGCAAGAAAGCATTTTACTGCAAAAAATATCTTTCTCTACATCAGAAAACTCACGCAAGTGAGAAGTCATTTCGTTGTACAGAGTGTGGGAAAGCTTTCTCTTGGATGTCACACCTCACTCAACATCAGAGAATTCACACAGGTGAGAAGCCCTATGCATGTGAAGAGTGCAGGAAGACTTACTACTTCAAGAAACAACTCACTCGACATCAAAGAACACATGAGAAGTCATGAGGTGGAAATAATGCAGGAGACCATCATTTAACTGCAAATGCAACCTCTCTGTATGAAAATAACTCAAACAAAAAAACCCTGTGGTGAGTGTACCAGATAACAGAAAATTTTCTCCCTCATGCATACCTTACTCAAAGTCAGATGAGAAAGCCTAAGAGCGTAGAGAATGTATGAACTCTCACTCAAGTGTATAATCAGAAAGCTTGTAGGTGAAAATGATTAATGTAAAAACCGTGGAAATTTTCTAGTGTAAGTCAGGTGTTACTCAACCAATAAACTTATACCAGAGTCTGTCTGCAAAACATTGTTGGAAGGCCACATATACTGTATGTAAGAGAATTCATGCATGGGGTTATCTCCTATGAAGTTAAAAACTATACAAAAGTTTTCTCATTCTTCAAATTACTTCAGTATATTGTAGGTGAGTAACACAGAATGTAAAGAATTGAGGAAAGCTTTAACATTTCTAACATTAAGCCCCATCAATTCACACCTGAAAACTTTTACGGGTGTGGGCCCCAGTGAAATTAATGAAAATAGACACATTTTGAGACAGAAATTGGGCCTCTGCATTAGCAACTTCTCATGTGATATATGCCAAGTAGTGCGAAAAGCATAGTGAGATATATTACTTCATGCTTTCAATTCTAGGTCCTGGTACCGCAGGTTTACTGAAACTCAGTGATTGAAGATTGAACTTAGCAATCTAGGCAGGTTCATCTGATAAAAGAGCAGGAAAGCCTTCTTGAGGTGCCCATGTCAAGTTATGACATTACAGCCCATGTGTTGAAAACCCCTATAAATTACCAAATATGAAGAGTATAAAGAGTACCAATACTTTTGAAATGAACTTGAAATTTATCTGGCATCATTCACCCAACTCACATGATTAAACAGAAGAATACAATATGAAAACATTCTTGCTTCTGTAGTCCTGATGACTTTATTACAAAAATTCATTAACTGTTTATAGTGTAAGTATTCTAGAAACGGCATTCAGCTTTGCTGCCTACTATCCGTTACTATCAGTTAACTCATGAAGTGAGAGTACAATTGACATTTACAAATCACCTTGTCTTAAACGTGGCTCGGTGACTGTGCTCATCAGTCTTGTGCTGTGTGTCTACACATAGAACTTTTCAGGTGTCATCTTGATTTAGGATATTTTTGTTCATGTTTACTTATAAATCAGTTGAAACTGCCCACAAGATTTAATGCCTCACTGGGCATGAAAATTTTAAATGTGTTTACATTTTTATAATTATGTAGTTTTGAGACAAACTCTTGATCTATACCCAGTCTATGCCCTGGCCTCCACTTGTACATAGGTATGTACCCCCACGTGCACATACAAAACATGTACCAAAATGGAAAACACAAAGTACATTAGGAAATTGTATAACATCGTTATATGTAATTTTCATGTTAACTTTCAAAAGGAATTTTGCCTAAATGTGTTCCGTGTAGTTTTAAAAACACACTACCAACTTAGCCTAGGAGTTGGGACTGCACTGGGAGCCCCTCCTGCCTCCCTTTTGTCCTGCCTGGCTTAGCTCTGGGATTGATTGCAACTATCCCCACCCTGGCTTCCTTTTTCTCAGGTGGCAGAGTAGACTACCCACATCAGGCTGTTCCTCCCCACTCTTGATCTCTACTTTCACATCTTTTCATGGTGCTCAAACCTTTTCTGCTTCTCTTTCTCTCCCATCTCTCTATCACACACTTGCACATTGTGGTAGCTCCTGCTGCAGGCTGGGCTCTGGGTATTTTCTCTCATGAACGAGAGCTGGCCTTGTACCTCATCTGGGCAGCATAGTAGAGCTGGCCTGGTGCAGCTGGCCCCAAAGTCATGAGAGCTGTCCCTTTTAGCTGCAGATGGGCTGGGCTGGGCAGAACAGTTCTGGAGAGCTTGTCCTAGTGGTGTGGGTGTGTAAGAGCTGACATTCCAACCAACTCAGCTACTTCCTAGGCCCAGATCCAGGGCTTTGATTTGGCTCACCCCAATCTCTTCCCCATCTATGAATTGTGAAGGATGTGAAGGGGCTGGTCCTGCAGATTCAAAGCTTAGGATCTCCATGCCACAGGGCAACAGGATGTCTGAGAGGAGCCTCAGTGAGGATCCAGTATTGATACTGCAGGAGAGTCCAGAGGCCTTGAACCAGAACAATGATTCAATTCAACGAACATTTGCAAGTAAAGATGTGTAGACAAAAGGGTATTGTGTGACTCAGTGGAGATTCCATGACAATATATATTTTTTCTGCTTGTTTGTTTGTTTGGGTTGTTTTATTTTATTTTGCAGAGGCAACTGCAAGGGCCTTCTGAAGATGGATATCAAGGGGCAAGAGATGCATGGGACTGGGGGGTATGATTCACAAAGACTCAATAAAATTTTTTTTTAAGTATGTTTAGGGGCATTTCAGAAATTGTTGGAAATTCTCCTTTTATTCCAAGGCAGAGTCCATTTAATAATTTGTTTTTACATGTCTTCATATCACTCAGTGAACAGATTTCTGTTTGTCTATTCATCCATCCATCCATCCATCCATCCATCCATCCAGTTATTTAAATCAAAGTCTCACCCTGGAACCCTGGCTGGCCTTGAGCTCACTATGTAGACCAGGTGGCCTCAAACTCATACAGATCTGCCTGTTTCTGCCTCCTGAATGCTGGGATTAAAGTCATATGCCATGCTCTTTTGTTTTGCTTTGTTTTTGAAACAAGGTGTCACTCAAATTCAGGTTGTCCTGTAACTCTATGTAGCCCATGCCTCTTTCAGAGTCATAAAAGTAGTCCTGTCTCAGTCTCTTGGTGCTCGAATAGCAGATGTGAAACCAAATGCCCAGCTAAAAGATTTTTGATAAGTTTTGTTGTATTTTAATCTCTCTGTCTCTGTCTCTCTCTCTCTCTGTGTGTTTGGGGGTGGCATTTTATATGTCCCTGGAGACCAGAGGATTTGGATCTCCCTCATTGTGAATAGCATGAACTGAAAACCAGATATGTTAGATAAGGGGGGGGAGGGTACGGGATTGGAACAAAAAGTTGAGACAGTGTCCTTCATATGAGCGCTTTATTGGGAGCATTACAGCATCCACTACAGGCAACATGATGTGGTCCTGGAAGGGAGAAAGGCCTTCAGTTCTAAACAGCAAAAGAGTTTCTGACTTCAGGTTTTTAAAAAGAATGGGTACATTCCACAGCATGCAATCTAACCTATGTGCCAGGAGTCGAGGTGGGAGGCATTACACAAGGGCCAACTTCTAATTCAAAACTGTCTTGGGTCTCAGCATCAGGGAGTATGGCGCTTGCTGCAGCTGCAAGGTGGAAGGAGAGAAGTCAACTTTTTGAGAGATACAAGGTCAGCAGGGGTTGATGGGATCTGAAGAGAGAGGGGGTGAGGTGTGGCCAGATTTGGGGGAGAAAGAAAGAGCTTCAGCAAGGAGTTGTCTTCTTCCAAGAAAAACTTTAAATATGTAGTACAATCTTCAAATATATGGTGCACTTTTGATAACAACATTAGAGAAGATCCAGTGTGGAAACTAAGGTCTTTTCAATAAATGTTACTAGAATACGCAAGCATCCATCCACACAAAACCAGTTGCATACAGTCTTTATATCATTCGCAAAACTCAAGAGTGGATCCCAAACCTAAATATGAACTGCAAAATGCAGAAGTTGTGCAAGAGAATCCAGAAAAAGTAAGGACTGGATAACAGGCATGGTTCACAACTCCAAGGCAAGTGAGCCTGCTAGAAAACCCCTCTGCTAAGCTACAAGGCCATTCTAGGTGTCCCTTTCAAATGTAAGATATATGTGCATACTCTAAACAGAGATGTCATCTATTGGGGAAGGTTATCTAGGCAGGGGAGAGCTGAATGCCTGCAGATCTGAGGCGAAGCTGTCCTGGGGCCACCGGAGGGGCCTAATATGTGGCCACCAAGACAATACAGAGATGGCACTAGATATCTTGTCTGGTTTTTGTCTTAGTCCTGGTCCAACCCTGGGGCAGGATCTACACTGGCTAGCTCTAGCAACTCAGCTGCCTGCTCCTTCCTGTCTGTGTTAGTGGCTTGCTCCCATGACTGGCTTCTGATCTTTCCTCAATGCTTGCCACAGCCCTTTTTTAGCAGCAGCATTCAAAGCCCAGTACCTAGTGCCTGCCCTACCTCACTTTCAGAGAGAAAGCCACACCTTGGCAGCTAGAATCCTCCTCCTACTGTTTCCTGGAGTTTGTGAGTGGACGACATGGCTGCATATCCTTTTTGACTATAGAAATCATAGTGACTAGAGCAGCATCTTTAGGGAGGAAATGGAGCAGAAATTGTGGGTCAGCATGACTGGCAGGACAGGCTCAAACCTGGCCCAGCAATAGGTAGATTTGCAGGTGAGCACAAAGTTTTCCTGCTACCCAGAGCTTAGACAATTTTCCATTGTTTGGGTACTTTCCATTATTCTTCCTTGGTCATGAGTAATGCCATTACACATTCAAAGTCCAAAGGAATGATAGCCTTTGCCTCACCACTGGAATGGAGGCCAGCACATGCTAGCTTTCTTTAGAACCTCACAAGATTCCTAGGGATTAGGAAATCATGCCAAGAACTGTTCACACCTCATCTCTCAGGCTACATAATTTCATCCACCAAACTTAGCAACAACAAAATCGTCTAGTGGAGCTTCAAGCTTGCAGTCACAGCATTCAGGAGGAAGAGACAGGAAACCCATGAGCCCATTCTGGGCTACATAAATTTTTTTTTGTTTGTTTTTGTTTAAAAAAACACAACAAATTCATAGCACAAACTCTAAACAACTGCACACAGAAAGACAACCAAACATATACTAAAAAACAAAACAAAACAAAATTTACTAATGTATGAAAAAAGTATAGCTTAGAAAAAAGATGAGATACCCCTGCCTGGCTGGCCCATGTTGGGTACAGCCAGAAGAGGTGAACACTGTACTCTGAACTTTGTCATCGAGTCCACAGCTCTGCCTGCCTTCCAGAGGAGACTTGGCAGGTCCCAGGAACATCTAGGTTAGATCCTTTCCCACCAATCCCCTGCCTGCTGGATCTGCCTGAGGCTTGACCAGAAGAGGTCAGCAGTGTACTCTTCTCTGATCTCTGTTGTCAGACCCATAGTTCTGCCTGCCTTCTCCAAGCATACTTCTTGGTACCAGGAATAGCTAGCCAACACCAGATGAGACCCAGATGACTAAGGGCCAGCTTGAGAATAAAGTCAACAGGACAGGGCAATATCACAACCCAGAGCCCAGCTATCCTACTACAGCGAGCCTGGGATAGCTTAACAGCCTAACCAGAAGAAGGTGACCTTAAATTCAGTCTTATAAAGATGATAGAGGCCTTTGAAGAGGAAACGAATAAATCCCTTAAATACAGAAAAATACAAAGAAGTGAAGATAATATAGAACATGGTTCAACACCTGAAAATGGAAATAGAAGCAATAAAGAAAATACAAATAGAATTCTAGAGAAGGAAAACCTAAGGAAGAGAACATGAGCTACAGACACAAACATCACCAACAAAACATAAGAGATGGAGGGGAGCATCTGATGTAGAAGACACAATAGAAGATATTGATACATCAGTCAAAGAAAATGTTAAAAATAAGAAATACCTGACACAACATCCATCTGAAAGACTATCAAAACACAAAACCTAAGAATAATAGGAATAGAAGAAGATTCCCAGCTCCTAGCCCCAGAAAATATTTTCAACAAAATCATAAGAGAAAATTTTATGATTTTAGCTCCTAAGCTAAAGAGATGCTTATAAACATATAAGAAGCTGTCAGAACACCAAATACATTGGACAAGAAAACTACTCTGCCACATAACAATACAAACACTAAATTTATAGAACATCGGAAAAATATAAGGGAAAAAACCAACTAATATAAAAAGGCAGATCTATCAGAGTTACACCTGACTTCTCAACAGACTTTAGAAGCCAGAGAGGGAGTCCTGGGCAGATGTCTTGTAGACTCTAAGAGACCACAGTTGTCAGCCCAACTATACCCAGCAAAACTTTTAATTACCATAAATGGAGAAAACAAGATAATATATTACAAAACCAAACTTGAACAATATCCACAAATCCATCCCTACAGAAGACAATAAAAGGAAAGCTCCAACCAAAGGAGGTTAACTACACCCTGTTCAAGAAATAAATAGTTCCACACCAGCAGAGCAGAAAGAATCACACACACACACACACACACACACACACACACACACACAAATACATCAAAATAATAGGAATTAATAATCACTGGTCATTAATATCTCTCAACATTAATGGACTCAATTACCCAGTAAAAAGCTTCAGGCTAATACAATGGATGTGAAAATAGCATCCATTATTCTGATGCATACAAGAACAATACACATGAGCTATATGGATAGACATTAACTCAGAATAAAGTTTTCCAAGTAAACAGATCCCCAAAACAAGCTGGACTAGCCATTCAAATACTGTATAAAATAGACTTTCAACAAAAATTAAGATACAGGGAAGGACACTCATCAAAAAAAAAAAAAATCTACCAAGATGTGTAGCTACCCAGGTTCCTGAAAGAAAGGCAGGGGGCCTGAGAATAGGGGAATCCGATGGAGAGAGAAACAAGAGACCAAGTCAAAAGATTCCAATCAAGGTCCACCTTTACTTAGGAGAATCAGCCTTATATATCAGAAATGAAACCATCTCTGTCAATGCCAGAGCATCTAGTTGTAGTAGAAACCTGCCAGGCAGGAGTACTCAGCAACTCTGCAGGTGGTGGCTCCTAGTAGGAACTTCAGAAGAGGCAAAGAAACTGCAGAGAAGTGGCAGGACAATAGAGCTCTCCTTATCTCAGAAAACTCTACCCTAGGTGAGCTGGCTCTGTTAGCAGAACAGGAATTGAGGAGGGAGGTTACAAAGATGATATCTCAATTCTGAACATCTATGTTGCCCAAACACAAGGGCACCCATATTTATAAAAGAAACATTGCTAGAGCATAAATAGCACAATAAACTGCCCCCCCCATTAACAGTGGGAGACTTCAAAATACCACACTCTCACCAATTGACAGGTCATGAGACAAAAACTAAACAGAGAAATAATGAAACTAACTGATATCATGAATCAAATGAACCTAACAGAAATCTACAGAGTATTTCACCCAAACACAAAAGAACATACTTTCACTACAGCACCTGATGCATCCTTCTCTAAAACTGGCCATATAGTAATCCTCAGCAAATACAAGAAAATTAAAATAATGCCTTGTATCTTACCAGACAACCATGGATTAAAGCTGAACTTCAACAACAGCAGAAATACAAGAAAGCCTACCCATTCATGGGAATTGAACAACTCTCTACTCAAAAGAAGTTAAAGACTTTCTAGAATTCAATGAAAACAAAGGAACAACATACCAAAATTTATAGAACACAATGAAAATAGAGCTAAGAGGAAAGTTCATATCACTAAGTACCACCATACAGAAATTAGAGAGTTCACATATCAGCAATTTAAAACTGCATCTGAAAGCTCTAGAAAAAAAGACACAAGCATACAGAAGAGTATGAGGCAGGAAAAAAATCAAAATGAGGGCTGAAATTAATCAATTAGGATTAAAAAAGTACAAAGAATCAGTGAAACCAAAAGCTGGCTTTTGAGAATATTAACAAGATAGGCAAACCCTTACGAAACTAACCCACAGACAGAGAGACAAGAATCCAAAGAAACAAAAATAGGAAATAAAAAAGGAGAAATAGGAGACACAAAGGAAATTCAAATAATCATTAAGTCTTACTTCAAAAGCCTGTACATTACAAAATTGGAAAATCTTAATGAAGTGGATGGTTTTCAAGACAGATATCACTTACCATACTTAAATAAAGATCAGGTAAACTATTCATTGTGTTCTAACCTCTAAGGAAATAGACCCAATCATTAAATATCTCCCAACCAAAACCAGCCCAGGGCCAGATGGTTTTAGTGAAGAATTCTACCAGAATTTCAAAGAAGAGCTAATAACAATACTCATCAAACTATTCTACAAAAAGGAAACAGAACACTGCCAAACTCATTCTATGAAGTCACACTCACCCTGATACCTAAACCATCCAAAGATTCAACAAAGAATTTCAGACCAGTTTCTTTTATGAACAATGATGCAAAAATACTCAATAAAATACTTGCAAACTTAATCCAAGAATGTTCAGAACCATGAGAGACCTGAGAAAAACATCCTGACCCAGAGACCTGAGAAAAACATCCTGCCCCAGCTGGCTAAGCACCTTGGGATAAACATCCTGCTCTCCAAGATCCAGCTTGGCCCTGAGATAAGAAACATTCAGTGTACCATGACTTCTGAGAACTTCCTCCCAGCCTACGACTTCCCTGTGGTCTTAGCCCCAGAAGATCCTGTAAACATCCTTCTCCCTCCTTCCTCTCCCCCTCCCCTTGTAAACTTCCTTCTCCCTCCTTCCTCTCCCCCTCCCCTCCAAGATTTTTGCTTTAAATATGCTCTTCTCAACCAAGTAAACGACTCTTGACAAGCAATGCTTCCTTGAGTCCTGTCGTCTCTCTCGCCCATTCTTTATTCACAGGTTGTGACCCTCCTCGCTCCCCCAAATAACTTGTCCTGCAGGCCAGGACACAAGAATACATCAAAGACATAATTCACCATTATCAAGTAGGCAGAGGTGATTTAATATACAAAAACCTATCAATATAATCTACTATAGGAACAAAACGAACGAAAAAAATCACATCATCATCTCATTAGAAACCCTTTGACAAACCTTTCATGTTAAAAGTCACATGTCATTTTAATTTTTTCAAAACCTATTTTTAATGATTGTTCTTATATGCTTTAACATATCTTGTAGTCCACCACCTACCAGAGGTAAAGGAAAAGAAAGTATATGGTAGAAGTGGATCTGTTTAGAAAGGCTCTTTGGAGCAACTCCCTCCCATCTGTGTTGTCTGGAAATCAGCGATTCAGCTCACAGGTTCGCAGGCAGTGGCAGCTCACAAACACTTAACAGATAGACCAGCAGTTCAGTTCTATAGAGTCAGCTTAGCAACAGCAGTGACACAACCTAGCAGAGACAGCCAGACCTCAGCCTTGGCTCAAATCAGCAGGAGGGACCAAAAGGGACCAGGAGAAGTTCTCAGCTGTGCATCTCTCAGGGAAGTGAAGATCGGAGCAGACATAAGGTGCACAAGCATTGCACAGCTAGCTGTACCAGCAAGCCAAACTGTCTCCGTCACTCTGTGGAGCCCTATTTATACCCTCCAAACAACACATATTCTCCACGTACCTTGCCTCAGCACTTGTCTTGCCTCAGCATGTGCATCTGTCTCAGTTGACATCACTCTACCAATCAGCCTGAGTCCTTGTAAGTGACACGAGACTGCAGCACACCACCAAAAGTTTTTTGGTGCATTTCTCTCTATGGAGTCCCAAAAAATGCAGCTCAACTACACAATGCAAGGCAGACCCAATACACGCATATTGTTAGCAAAGAATCCTTAATCACACATCCTTTCATGTGCTTGCCTTAGCAGAACATCTTCCCTCCTGTGTCTGCTTCAGCAAAATGTTCCTTCACGAGTCTGCCTGAGCAGACCTGTGTCCACTTCAATTAAATGTTCCTTCACAAGTTTGCCCCAGCAAAACACCATCCAACACAACTGACTCTCCAAAGAACCCTTAACATTTCCACTTCAGTACTATAGAGATCAGGGTTACAAGGCACATACCTAAACATAATAAAAGCAACATGCAGCATGCAAATAACCAACATGAAATTAAATGGAGAGAAACTTGAAACAATTCCACTACAATAAAAAACAAGAGAAGGCTGCCCGATTCCTTCCTATCTATTCAATGTAGTACATGAAGTACTACCTAGAGAAAAAACAAACAAACAAAACTAAAGAAGATTAAGGGAATAAAAATTAGAAAAGAAGCCAAAGTATTTGCTATTTTTGGATGATATGATAGTATATATAAGTGACTCCCAAATTCTACCAGAGAACTCCTACAGCTCACAAACACTTTCAGCAAAGTGGTTGGATAGAAAATTAACTAAAAAAAAGTAGCCCTCCTTTATATAAATGATAAATGGACTGAGAAAGAAATTAGGAAAACAACACCTTTTATAATACCCAAGAATAATAGAAGATAGTTTGGTGTAATTCTAACCACTAAGCCAAAGACCTAAATAACAAAAACTTCAATTTTCTAAAGAAGGAAATTGAGGAAGATATAAGAGGATGGAAAGATCTCCCATTCTCATGGATTGGTAGGTAGGATTAACATAGTGAAAATGGCCATCTTACCAAAAGCAGTTTACACATCCAATGCACTTTCCATCAGAATTCCAACACAATTCTTTATAGACCTTGAAAGAGAAATTCTCAACTTCATATAGAAAAACAAAAAAACCAGGATAGCAAAAACAATCTTGAACAATAAAAAAATTTCTGGAGGAATCACCATTCCTGACCTCAAGCTGTGTTAGAGAGCAATAGTAATTAAAAACTGCGTGAGATGAACAGGTTGATCAATGGAATCAAATTGAAGACGCTGAAATAAGCCCTCACACCTATGGACACTTGATCTTTGACAAAGAAGGCAAAACCATACAATGAAAAAGAAAGCATCTTCAACAAATGGTACTGGTCTAATTGGATACCTGCATGTAGAAGAATTCAAATAGATCTGTATCTATCACCCTGCACAAAACTGGAGTACAACTGGCTCAAAGACCTCGACATAATACCAGATATACTAAACCTGATAGAAGAGAAAGTAGGGAATAACCTTGAACTCATTGGAACAGGGGATGACCTCCTAAACAGAACACCAGCAGCACAGACACTAGGATTAGTAATAAATAAATGGGACTCCATGAAACTGAAAAGCTTCTGTAAGGGAAAGAACACCATCAAACAAACAAACAAAGCAAGCTACAGAATGGAAAAAGACCTTTACCAACCCTACATCTGACAGAGGGTTGATAGTCAAAATACATAAAGAACTCAAGAAACCAAATAACCAAATTTAAAAATGAGACACAGTGCTTAATAGAGAATTCTCCACAGAGCTGTCTCTAATGTGCTAGAAGCACATAAAGAAATCTTCAACATCCTTAATCATCAGGAAAACATAAATAAAAATGACTGTAACATATGATCTTACACCCCTCAGAATGGCTAAGGCCAAAATCTCACATGACATCACATATTAGCAAGGTTTTGGAACAAGGGGAACACCACTCCATAGTTTTTTGTTATTTCTGGTGTGAGCGCAAACTTGTACAACCCTTTGGAAATCAATTTGGCAGTTTCTTAGAAAATTGGGAATAGTTCTAGTTCAAGAACCAGCTATATAATTCCTGAGCATATACCCAAAAGATGGTTCACCATATGAAAAAAACACTTGCTCAACTATGTTCATAGAAGCTTTATTCATTATAGCCAGAACTGGAAGCAACCCACAAGTCTCTCGACAATGGATAAAGAAAATGTGGTTCATTTAATAATGGAATACTACTCAGCTAGGAAAACACAAGTGCATCATGAATTTTGTAGGTAAGTGAATGAAACTAGGAAATTTAATTCTGAATGAAGTAACCCAGACCAAAGGACATGCATGGTATGTTACTCATAAGTGGATAATGTACAGGATACCCATGCTCCAATCCACAGACCCAAAGAAGCTCCATAACAAGTAGGGCTCAAGGAAGGATTCATTTTTTTTTTTTTTAAGATTTCTTTATTTTATTTATATGACTATACTGTTGCTCCCAGATACACCAGAAGAGGGCATTGGATCCCCTTACAGATGGTTGTAAATCACCATGTGGTTGCTGGGAATTGAACTCAGGACTTCTGGAAGAACTCTTAATTACTGAGCCATCTCTCCAGCTCCACCAGGGAGCATTCTTGAATCTTATTCAGAATGGGAAAATAGACCAGGATCCACAAAGTTTGTTTTAAACAAAACAAATGAGAGAAAACAGTGATGGGAACTGCTGCCAGGAGCTTCATTTGGATTGTATACAAGGCACACATAGTTTTTTGTTGTTATTTGTTATTTGAGACAGGATCTCCCATTGCATAGCCCTAGCTGTCCTGAACACATTCTAGACGAAACTAAGCTGGTCTCAAACACACAGAGATCCATCTGCTTCTTCTTCCACATTGCTGGGATTAAAAGTGTGTGCTATAATGCCCATCTGTCTGCCAGCTGTTTGTTTATTGAGAGAGAGAGAGAGAGAGAGAGAGAGAGAGAGAGAGAGAGAGTCTCTTTGTGTTCCCAAGGCTGGTCTCTGACCTCTGGGTACAAGTGATCCCTCTGCCTCACTCTCAGGTAGTTAGCTGAATCTCAATATCAGCATGCACCTTCAACTTTTCTAGTGCTTCCCCCTCCCCTTGAGGGAGACTTAGATAAAGTCTTGGTATACAACCCTTAGTGATCAATACACAGTCCATAATTCAGGCTGGCTTCCAGTCTTGTCTATTACAGAATTACAGGCATGAGGCACTATCCCTGGCACATAGAGTTTTGTTTTTATATTTTTTATTTAAATTATAGACTGGAGTATCTATGTGTGGAACTGATACAAAAATATGCCCCGTTTCCAAGCCCAGTGAGAATTCACTCCTGACACCCCAGGGAAAATAAGGAGAGAAAAGGTCTTTAGTGATAGTCTGGCTCTGGCTAATGCAGGAGGGGCTGGGTGGGAATAGATCTTGTTAACTTATATACAC
Source organism: Mastomys coucha (assembly GCF_008632895.1). Lineage (NCBI taxonomy): Eukaryota > Metazoa > Chordata > Mammalia > Rodentia > Muridae > Mastomys > Mastomys coucha. The sequence goes on from NW_022196904.1 coordinate 30,703,077, forward strand.
ACTAGGCTTATGAATCCTACAGATGCTGTCATCCTTAAATCTCTTTCAAATCTTGTCCCCAGATAACATTGACCAATTTAAACAGAGACAGGAGTCTGGCCACTTGAGCATATGAGAGATTTTTACAGCAAAAATATTCCCAGAATTATTTCTAAGTATGCCAGTGTTGTTCTTTTAGAATAGTTGTTACCCAGTTTCATCGTGACACCCTGACAGAATGTTGCTTTTCCTGATAAACATAGTGCAGTTAATGATATCTGTGAACCCAGGCTGTCTCCTTCAGCTGCCTCTTAGAGCACGAGCCTTATAGATGGTTGTAAGTCAAGGTTTCTTCCTTTTGTTATAGAAATGGAGCCTACCTGGAGGGCAGGCATGGTGAACAAACACCAGCATAAACATTCTCAGCAGACCTAAATTTCAATCTTGGTACATTTTTTTTCTTACAGTTTCTAACAAGCCTGGTTAGTACATATTCTGTCTTCCTACTATGGACAGAATTCTATTAGGTGTCATTTAGTATATTCTAATTAAGTTTACTTATACATCCTTTATAGTATCAGTTTATTTAAGTTTTTCCTGTATCAGTAAAAGCATGTGATGGCAGTGTCCCCAGAAGCCAGAAGAGAGCATTGAATTCCTTGGGGCTGGAGTCACAGGTCACTGTGAACTGCCGGACAGTGACTGGAAACTCAACTCCAACCTCTGCAACAGCAGTACACAGTTTTAACTGTGAACCCATTATGGATCTGTGGTGGTTCAGAGATTCACCAATCTGAACATGCATATTTTTTTTTCAGATTAGATGATTCATTTTAAATTAACTTCAGGAAAAAGAGAGGATGTATGGCCTGATAAACTGCC
>NW_022196904.1:30704606-30709340 GCF_008632895.1 Mastomys coucha
AAAAGTGACTTAAGACTTAAAATTGAATTAGTATTTGTACAGAAAGGTGCAGGTGGAATAACTTTCTCCGGCCTAGGATCAAAGTTATGCGGAGATTCATGATGGGCCCTTCCCCTGCCCCCAGTGGTGGCCGGAGTTGTTAAGTGCGATTGGTTAGAGTAGATTCCAGTCAGGTCATTCTGGTGGAGGAGTTGGGGCAATGGCAGGTAAGGAGGGCTCAGTTGCTGCAGCACTGGCTCCGGCTAGCTGGGTTGCTCTCCTGCAGACCCACACCTCTGTTTCCGGCCTGGAGCACCAGCTGCATTCTGGGGCTCATTCTTGGGAAGCTTCTTAGCTATTGCCATGAAAATTTCATTCACGTTCATTGCAATCTTCGCAGATGTCTCCACGAACAGCAAACTGTTGTCATCTGCATAGGCTTGTGCTTCCTGAAACTCCACAGCTCTCTTGCTGGCCAGGTCTGCTTTATTACCCGCTAGTGCAATGACGATGTTGGGGCTGGCCTGTCTCTGTAACTCCTTCACCCAATTCTTAGCCCGTGCAAACGTATCTGTGTTGGTGATGTCATAGACCACAATGGCTGCTTGGGCCCCCCGGTAGTACATCGGGGCCAGGCTGTGATATCGCTCTTGGCCAGCTGTGTCCCAGATCTCAAACTTGACCGTTGTATCGTCTAAGCAGACAGTCTGTGTGAGGAAAGCCGCTCCAATTGTGCTCTCCTGGTACTCGTGGAACTGCCCCTTGACAAAGCAGAGGACCAGGCTGGATTTGCCCACTGCAGACTCGCCCAAGAGGACCAGCTTAAACTGACAGATCTTGTTGCCAGCAGCTGGTCCATTGGGTCGTGCTGCACCTCCTCCACCCGCCATGGCGCGCTGCTCTGTAGTAGTACCAGTGAGCGTGGGGGTGGGGCCAGTGCTTTGCAAAGAGGCACTCAATGGGAAGGGAGGCCTCCAACGCGGCTCCGGGGCAGCAGTGTTACTTGGGCCGGGGCTCCCACAGATTCTGCTCCTCTTCCCCCCCCACCCCCGGCGGTGTCCCTGAACATGCATATTTTGAAACAAAGAAGAGGCTTTTATGCAGCTATGGATGCCAAGGCTTCATCTGATAGAGCTTCGTGAAGGGGGTGCTGCCAGGCCACTTCTGAGACAGACCGATCCTATGGTTATGTTAAAGCAAACCCAACCAGAGCGCTATATTCATCTGGAAAGCCTCTCAGCCAGATCTTCCTTTGATCCAGATGGAAGTAGCAAAGAGAAAAGGAGAGCAGCAATTGCCCAGGCTTTAGCTGGGGAAGTCAGTGTGGTGCCACCTTCCGCATCTGGTGGTGTTATTGGGACAGGCATTGAATTGGCAGCAGCACCAGGGATTGCTTCCTCCTGGTATGACCATAGATTTGTTTTGAGGCAAGGCAAGCTGTCAAAGATGTGGAAGAAGAGAAATTTCCAACACAGTTGAGCAGTCATATTAAGTGTTGACAGAAATCCACGTGGAGTGTGCACTGTTCTCTCCAGACGGTCAGTATCTGGTCACTGGCTCTGTTGATTGATTTACTGAGGTGTGGAACTTCACTACTGGGGAAATCAGGAAGGATCTTAAGTACCAGGCCCAGGATAACTTCACGATGATGGATGAGGCTGTCCTCTGCATGTGTTTCAGCAGAGAGACCGAAATGTTAGCAACTGGGGCCCAGGATGGAAAGATCAAGGTTTGGAAGATTCAGAGTAGACGGTGTTTGAGAAGATTCGAAAGGGCACATAGTAAAGGTGTCACGTGTTTAAGCTTTTCCAAGGACAGCAGTCAGTGCTTCTTTTGACCAGACATTAAGAATTCATGGTTAAGAATCCATCCATTGGACTGAGCACAGGGTCCCCAATGAAGGAGCTAGAGAAAGGACCCAAGGAGATGAAGGGTTTGCAGCCCCTTAGGACGAACAACAATATGAACTAACTAGTATCCTCAGAGCTTCCAGGGACTAAACCACCAACCAAAGAGTACATATGGTAGGACTAGTGGCTCCAGTAGCATATGTATAGCAGAGGATGGCCAAGTCGGTCATCAATGGGAAGAGAGGCCCTTGGTCCTGTGAAGGTTCTATGGCCCAGTGTAGGGGAATGCCAGGGCCAGGAAGTGGGAGAGGGTGGGGTGGCGAGCAGGGAGAGGGAGGAAGGGGAGCGGGGAGGGAACAGGAGATTGTTTTAGTTTTAGTTTTGTTTTATTTTATTTTTTTCTTTTTTCTTTTGGAGGGGAATCTGGGAAAGAAGATATTGTAAATAAAGAAAACATCTACTTAAAAAAAAAAAAAGAATTCATGGTTTAAAGTCTGGAAAAACATTGAAGGAATTTCGAGGCCAATCCTCCTTTGTTAATGAGGCAACCTTTACACAAGATGGACATTACATTATCAGTGCATCATCCTCTGATGGCACTGTGAAGATCTGGAATATGCAGACCACAGAATGTTCAAATACCTTTAAATCCCTGGGCAGTACTTCAGGGACTGATGCTACAGTCAACAGTGTGATTCTGCTGCCTAAAAACCCAGAGCGTTTTGTTGTGTGTAACAGATTGAACACAGTGGCCATCAGAACATGCAGGGGCAGGTGGTCTGCAGCTTCAGGTCTGGTAAAAGAGGGGGAGGTGACTTTGTTTGCCGTGCCCCCTCCCCTCGTGGCGAGGGGATCTATGGTGTTGGGGAGGACTTTGGGCTCTACTGCTTCGGCATAGTCCCTGGCAAGCTGGAGAGAACCCTGGCAGTTCATGAGGAGGATGTGATCAGAATTGCACCCCACCCGTGCCAGAACTTGATTGCCACCTACAGTGAGGATGGACTCCTGAAGCTCTGGAAGCCCTACGTTAGCCTTTACATTACAACCAAGGAGTGTGTACGTAAGTGGAGGGCATGTTCAGGTATTATTAGTACTTTTCCATGGCTGCGTCCTAGCATAAACCTTGTAAATAAGTCAGTATGACATATTGTGTAGCTGTGGAATCTTTAAAAAAAAATAGATTTTAATAAACTTAAACCTTTCTTTAAAAAGAAATAACTAAAGTTTGCCACTAAAAGCTATCTCCCTTACAACCTTAAGGGTTTTCCTTTTAAAGTAAAACTTTTTACATTTGACACCACTAGGTATGAGAAAAAACATATATATCCTGCTTCTAATTTGAATATGACAGAAAAGGAAAAAAATCTGAGAGTTTTTACATAATAACCAAAAAACCTCTCAACCTCTGTGCTGTCTGGTTTTTGTTAAGGCTGATATTATTTCCACTTATGAATAAGAAACATTTGTATATCAACATTAGCTGATATAACCTAATGTAGAAGGTTACCCTCGAATATTCAGTTAATTGTGGAAAGCTTTTGCTTTAAAATACCCATTAGCAAAAAAGGCTGAAGTCCTGCCCAATCAAAAGCACTGTTAAAAGAGCATCCAATCAGATTCCCTGACAGAGGGGGGCTTTGTCTGGAACTAAGGTTCTCTTTTCTTCTCCCACTTCTCCCACCCACCCCTACCCGCTTTGGGATCTGTCAGGCGCTACTCCTTCTCAGTATCTGGGATTCTCTGCCTCGTCCTGTCGTCAGTGTCTCGCTGATCGCTCCTGAGGGAAGCTCCATAATTAGGACCCTGTTGTCCAGGAACCAGAAATGGTGAGCGCGTAGCATCCTGACCTGGGCTCAGTATTGGCGCACCGCACATTCCTGCCCGGCCCCTCTGGACAGTCCCGTCCAGCCCGGCACTGGTGTTCTGCCAGGGCTGATGGGTTTTCGGGCACCTGGGCCAGGGCAGCCGAGATAAGCTTTTGAGAATGGCTGGCCAGGCGCGCTATGGAAAGCACAGTCGTCGCTGCACGTAGGCCAGTGCGTTCCCGGGCTCGCGCTGTGTTTTCCTCTGGGTTCTGAGTGCGCCTCTGGGTTTGTGTGTCTGTCTCCACGTCTTTGTGGGTTTTGAACCGGACTCTCCAAATTTAGGTGTATGAGCGCTGGCCAGTACTATGGCTTTGCTGTCGCGGACTTGTCTTTAGTTCTCACTTAAGGAAATGCTTCCCGAGGAGAAGGCAGTGGCTGATTGCATCTCTGCCCCTCCACTTACTCACCATATTTGGAAACATGGGTCCAGGGCTAGCAGGACCTAGGCATGTGCGCGGGCTCTGTTTTATCTCTGCTGTCACTTCATTTTTGTTTAATTTAAAATTTTTATTATAAAATGGTATTTTTACTTTACATGTATATTTTACCTACATATATGTTTGTCTACCATATGAGTACCAAAGTGGCCTTGGAAGCCAGAAGAGGACATCAGATCCACTGGACTAGAGTTAGAGTTGTAAGCCACCATGTGGATGCTGTGAACTGAACCTGATGTCCTGCACCAGCAGCCACTACTTTTAGTTGTTGAGTTCCAACCCTGTTCAAGTATTTTTATGACATGCCCAATATATTACATTATAAAATAGCTGTACTGATTTTATATTCTCCAGCTTTAAAAATTATACATATATATATATATATATATAATGTACTTTAACACATTTACCCAATTGTCTCTTCAGAACAATCTCTCTAGTACATGTGTGTGTCCCATCATGAGCAAAGGCACCTTCTTAGTGACCACACTAATGAGAAATATGATGCCTCCACCAGTATCTATTAACTACTTACAGCTCTATAGAGAGAAGTGGGGCCTTATGTGCCTTCTCCATCCACGACTGAATGTTGCTGGGCCTTGT
>NW_022196904.1:30711496-30721807 GCF_008632895.1 Mastomys coucha
GCAGGTCACTGCAGCTACTGGACTTTAAGCTCAGAGGAAATGACAGCACTATAGCTTCCCATAACCCCTTCCAGTGTGTCCATGTCACCATAAGACTTCATTCACTTCAGTGAATTGTGGTAGTCTATGTGGCACAGTAGATAGTTGTCTACTAACATCACCACAGACTGGTACCAAAGAATTGAGTATCTAGTCTTTGGAGGACATTTTAGATCCAGAGGATAACACTGAACATGCAGGCTTTTATACTTAGATTATCTAATTGTTTCAGTGTGTGTGTGTGTGTGTGTGTGTGTGTGTGTGTGTGTGTCTTTATGCCAGCCAGTGCCTTGGTGTTTTCGTTACTGTTTATGATTGTGTTGCTCTTACAGGGACTTCAGGGTTGTTCCTTGGAGTTGCTTTGACAATTGGCAATATTTTTCCTTGAATGTGTTAGTTGTAATCTTGGGTTGCTTTTCTATTTCTGAAGAATATCATTGGTATTAACACTGAGTATTTTAATGAAATGGAAAGTCACTTTGAGTAGTGTCACTATTTAAAGTATGATTCACACATAACCATAGCTTCTAATTGTTTTATGTGCTGGTTGGCTTTTTATTTTGTTGAGAATTTTGGTGCCTGTGTTCCCTGGGGTTATTGTCCCTGTAGTTTTGTTGCTGTGTCCATGTGAAGCTTTCAAGTCATTGTAATGCTGGGGAGTGTGATGACAGCTAGACACATGGCTAGGGGGTGTTCTTGTCTATGCAGCATAATATCACCACCTCCTCTTCCTCCTCCTCCTGCTTCTCCCCCTCCATCTTCTCCCTCCCCTCCCCCTCACCTCTCACTCTCATTTCCCCCTCCTTTTTGATTTATTTTTTAAGACAGGGTTTCTCTATGGAGCCTTGGCTATCCATTCTGAAAACCAGGCTGGCCTCAAACTCCAAGATCTGTCTGCCTCTGCTTCCTCCTGAGTGCTGGGATAAAGTCATGTACCATTATAGCCCAGTAAAGTGTTTGCAGTTCTCTTTGTTTTGCTATTTGCCTCTTTGACTGTAATGTGATAGAGTCATTTGCTGGTTGGTGTATGATTCACCTCTCCAGTTTTGTTTTGTTTGTTTTGTTGTCCTTGCCTTCTAGAAAACAAAGGGAAAACATTTTCTTTTCAATGATCATGTATATTGAATGATTCTTACATTTTATTGATTTTTAACTCTGCCTGGGTTATTTAATTTAATTTTTTTTTTTTGAAAAAGAATCTTACTACATGGCCCTGGCTTTCCCCATTCATTACACAGACCAGACTGACCTTTAACTCAGAGTGATCTGCCTGCCTCTTGCTTCCAAGTGTTGGGGCTAGATACATGCTTTACCATGCCTAGAAGTTTGTTTAAAACGTTTTTAAAATTTAGTTTCATTTATACTATGTGCATTGAATATGTACAGACCAAAAAGAGCATGTCAGATTTGCTGGAACTGGACTTACAGGTTTTGTGTGCCACCTGATATAGTTGCTGGGAACTGAACCCAAGTCATCTGTTTGATTACTAGTGGCCTTAACAAGTCATCTGTTTGATTACTAGTGGCCTTAACAAGTCATCTGTTTGATTACTAGTGGCCTTAACAACTTAACATCTCTTCAGTTCCTTGTCTAGTTTGTATTAGATATTCTTTTCTTTTATTGTGTTTTATCCTCTATTCACTCCGTTTTCTTAAGTTTTCTGGAAATCACTATACTGATTGAAGATTCTATTCCAGTCAGTGAAGAGAGTAAGTGTAAACCCTCTAAGGAAAGTTTCTGATTTACTGATCAAAGCACAGGTCCTGAATTTTGTCTTTCATTAGTGGACAGCCCCTAACACTTTTGCAAAACTTGTTCATTTTCTTTTTTTTTTTTACCACTTACCAGGATATTGCATGACCAAACCTGAGGTGATCTTCAAGTTGGAGCATGGATTTGGGCCATGGCCTGTGGGAGAATTCTCTGTCTGTGGCCTTCCAGGTTAGTGAATGCATACTGAGCAATAGTGGGTAGCAGGAGGGCAGTTACCATATTGGATATGTTGAACACTTCTTACCAACGTACCTAGCCCTGACCACACTCTTCCTTTTTGGGGTTTCTGGAAAGAATTATCTGTATCAACCCATCACCTAGTTTTTGGCTGTTTCTGATGTGTTTTCCTCATATGAAAACATGCACATTTTTAACCGAATGATGCACTATTGCTGACACATACCATTAATGAGGCCAGCTATCAGTCAGCAAACACCACCAAGTATTAAGGTGAGAACAGAGGACTGAGATGAGATCCTGGTAACATGCCCAAAGCTGCCACACTACGTTAGTTCCTTCCTGATAGATAGTTCTCTCAGAGCAGACAGATAAAAATGCCCTACCCCCAACCTCTTTACTTCATGGTTAGTGTTTTTACTTTATTTCTTTTTTGATTCAATTCTTCTGTGTTTATATTTTTTTCTTCCTTGTAGGCTTATATAACTTTGTCTTTTTTTCTTTTTCCACCAGATTCATTATCTCTTGTGGTTTTCAGTTCCCCTTTCATGGGTTTGTTTCCATTTTTATTTTTGTTTTTATTTTCCTGTTACCTAACCCTCTTTTCCATTTTTCTTATCTGTCTCTGTTTCATTTTTATTATCTCTTATACATTTCCTCCTTTGGTTTCTTTGTTTGTTTGTTTGGTTTTTCAAGACAGTGATTGTGTTGCTTTAACTGTCCTAGAACTGTCTCTGTAGACCAGGCTGGCCTTGAACCGAGAGTTCTGCTTGCTTCTGCATCCCACATGCTGGGACTAAAGGTATTCCCCAAGGGGCCCAGCTGTCCATAAAGGCTATTAAACATTACCTACAAGTAATAGGTTGTACAATCAATATAGCAAATCTGCAGCTTTTCCTTCCTCCCCTTTATGGTAAAAATAAGTTCTACATTTTATATGTACCAGCCAAATTCAGTAATCCTGAGACAGATCTTCAACCAGGACAGTAACTATTTTTTTAAGCAGCATCTCATGCAGCCCATGATGACTTCAACTTCTCTATCTTCGGGATGATCACCTTGAATTTCTGAGATGGGCGCTACTCTGCATAATTCATGTGGTACTGGGGATTGAAACCAGGACTCTGTGTGCTGGGCAAATACTCTACCAGCTGAATTTCATCCTTAGATTTCAGTATCTTTTCTACATATGAGTAATGGGCATGGTGAATAGGAAATGAAGAAAACAATGTAATTTTTTTTTTTTTTGAGACAGGGTTTCTCTGTGTAGCTCTGGCTGTCCTGGAACTCACTCTGTAGACCAGGCTGGCCTCGAACTCAGAAATCTGCCTGTCTCTGCCTCTCAAATGCTGGGATTAAAGGCGTGCGCCACCACCGCCTGGCGAAAACAATGTAATTTAAAATTGCCTCCAAATAACCCTAAGCCACCTAGTAATATTCTAAATAGAGTGTGCGTTTCAATCTGTAACGGTGGTGAAATTGAGTTTAGCATGCTGGCTCAATGGATAAAGAGGCTGGAGTTCAGTCACTGACACCAGTGTGGTAGAAGGAAAGAACAGATTCCTATGGGTTTGTACTCTGACCTCCACATGTGTAGTATGTGTGCACTCTCACATATAGACAAATAAATACATGTAACATTTTAAAAGGAAATTGAGAAAGACAATAGAGTAATTAAAGATGTCATATGTTCATATATTAATGCAATCAGTTTAGTCAAAATGTTTTTAATTTTTAACATGATGATTGATGATGATGATGATGATGATGATGATGATGATTGTATAGGCCTGCTGTGTGGCAGGGCCATGTGTGCCATAGCATGTATGTGGAGGTCAAAGGCCAACTATATGGAGTTTTTTTCTTCCACCTTTATGTGTGTTCTGAGGATAGAGCTCACAGTGCCAGGCTTGCACAGTAAGCATCTTTTCCAGATGAACCATCTAGCCAGCCCCTAAAAGATCCTCTTAATGAAAGCTATGCACACATTCAGTGCACTCCCAGGAATTTTCTAGAAAACAGGAAAATATAAACATATTGTCTATATACATGTTATACAAGAAGTAATACAAACTGGCCAATGGAATCCTGTAGAAAAGGTGATGCCGAACTTTTCCTTGTACCTTCTTTCAAATAATGCTACAAGAGCCATACGAACAAAAACAGCAAGCTGTTGGCAGAAACGTTTCGCACAGAGCTTGTAATGGACCTGCGCAATGATCCAAAACTATATTCACACAACTTTAGCTTTTTCTCAGTAGTATTACCAAGAATCTATGTTTCAACAAAAGGACTCTAAAAGATGATTCTGTAAAAAGGACATATCCATACACGAAAACAAAACAAAACAAAACAAAAAAAACAGACTGAACCCAGACAGATATGTCTTACACTGTACATATGGAACAGATACCTTAGCAGGAAGCCTTTAGTCTTGAAACAGCTGGAGAAATTCATGCAAACACAATTTCATATGCCATGTGTGTTGACTTCTGAATAGAATGTAAACAGCTCTGGAATATAGATCTATCAGGGCATGGTAGGTCATGCTTATAACCCCCAAAGTGAGAGGAATTCAAGGTCATTCTCCACATAATAATGTTCAAGGCCAGAATATGTTAGTTGAGACATGTCTGAAACAAAAACAACTACAACAACAAGAAAATGAATGTCTTTGTTTTAAATTTAAAATTTCTAACCAGCAAAACCCAGAGTGAAGATGCATCATATAGATAAAAAAATATGTTTGCCAGTATTCACTCTATAGGATTAATATTGTGCATATTTGAAAAAATAACTCATATACACAGTTGTTGACAATAGAGAATTATTGAGCTACTATGGAGTTTTCAGATGTGAGACATAGAACAGCTGCATGATGCAAGTATCCCATCCTGGGTATATGCATGATGAGAACATGGGTGCAGTGGCCGCCCTTCAAGACCCATGCTCCCAATAACCAAGATACAATGTCGTCCTCAGTGCTCATCATTGGACTCATCAAAAGGATGATGATAATTTCAGATGTAAAAGAAAAGAATCAGATTGTGCTGGGCATGGTGGCACAAATGGAAGGTGAAGTAAATCAGTTTATTATATTCTTCAAAGTAACTGAAAATGTATACTGTTATCATAAGTCAATATTATTTTATACTTTCCATGAGAATAAGAAGACATACTTTACATTTGAGTTACATGAAAAGGATTTCAGAATTATTCATGGATAGTGATATTTTTAATATCATTTTAGGTATTCATAAAAAACCTGTCCAGAAGGAGACTGATCAGGAAAATCACAAAGGACATTTGTGGCAAGTTGAAATTGCCAACACCCAGACATCAAATGACAAAATTGTTGAAGTAAGTAAAATATTTAACATGAGCTCTTACCATACTTCAGATCTAGACATACATGTTGGAAATTACTTAGTAATGCTTCTCCAAGAACTTAACCCAAACAAAGACAATGGCTCAGTGTGTAACAAGACTTGTGCTCCTTATGATGGATAATGAAGAAAACTCCTGACACTTGTTCTCTGAATTTCGTGTGTGAGCCCTGGTGTGCATATGTGTACATGCACAAACAGAAATGTAATTTGAAAAATAAAAGAAAGTAACTCAGACTTGGGAAGATTGTTTACTTAGTGAAATGCTGATGTAGGACAGCATGAGGTCTTCAGTTTGGATCCCCATCCCCCATATGTAAAGCTAGTTAGGACAACATGTATCTTTAACCAGTGCTATGAAAATAAGAGAGATTGGGATCACTGGGGGTTGCTACCTATCATTCCTTCCAGGCTAGCAAGCTTCAGGTCTAGTGAGAGACCTGATCTCAAAAAATAGGGCAAATAGTGATTTATGAAGACATTGAGCATCAACCTCTAGTAACCTCACACATGCACACACGTACACACATGCAGACAGACATACATTTAAACCTGTGTATACACAAATGTACATTTCAAATATTTACTGAGTTTACCAGGTATCTCATATATGAAAATTCATTTGTAAATAATATTTATTGCCTTAATGTAAGACAATATATTGGTCAAATATATTGAAAGCACTACTGTGAACTTTGACTGAGATTTTGGCAAATTAATTTGATGGTGATATCAGAATAATTTTCCATTATCACTAAACTTATTACATTCATCTCCCACTGGCTGTTAATAGCTACACAATAGAGAACAACACTAAGCTATGGGTTCCTTTCTCATTGTATATATTCCAAACCAAAGTCAGAAAGTGCATTCTAAGGAAAGGCCTTATTGTATATGAAATATAATTAATTCTTCCCCTTCAAGGCAGACCTGAAGGTAGCACAGAAGATCCAACAAGGGACAAAATCCTATGAAGATAAAGGATGTTTGAAGACATTTTGCCAGCTGTCACAGCACACGAGGAGTCAGATGAGTTACCCGTGTAAGAAAAGCATCCATTATAAGTCACCTCTCAATAACTGTCAGAGTCTTAATGAGGAGACGCAGTGTACACACAGACAATGCAGGAAGTCACGCCTGATCAAACAGAGAAGTCACAAAGGGGAGAAGCCATATGAAAGCTCAGGATGTGAGAAAGCTTCCCACACCGAGCCTCACCATCAGAACACTCTCAGAGATGAGAAGCCCTACAAATGTCTAGAATGTGGGAAATATTTCTACTACAAGTCACAAATCATTGAGCATCAAAGAAGTCATACAGGTGAAAAGCCTTATGAGTGTACAGAATGTGGAAAATCTTTCAACTATAAATCACATCTCACTGTACATCACAGAAGTCACACAGGTGACAAGCCTCATGAATGTAGAGAATGTAGAAAAGATTTTTACTATAAGTCACAATTCACACAGCACCAGAAAAGTCATACAGGGGATAAGCGCTATGAATGTATGCAATGCTCCGAAGCTTTCTACTTTAAGAAACAACTTACTCATCATCAGAAAACTCATAGTACTGAAAAGCGCTTTAAATGTAAAGAATGTGGTAAGTCATTCAACTGGAGGCAGAACCTTTCTGTTCATCAGAAAATTCATAGTGGGGAAAAGCCCTTTGAATGTAAACAATGTGGGAAAGCATTTTACTGCAAGTCCCACCTCACGGTTCATCAGAGAACTCATATAAATAAAAAGCTCTTTCAGTGTTCACAGTGCAGGAAAGCATTCTACTCTCAGACACAGCTTGCTCTACATCAGAGAATTCACACGGATGAGAAGAAGCCCTATGAATGTAAGCAATGCAACAAAACATTCTACAGCATGTCTGGGCTTACTGCACATCAGAAAACTCATACGGGTGAGAAGCCCTATGAATGTAAAGAGTGTGGAAAAGCATTCTATAACAAGTACGTGCTCACTGAGCATCATAGAGTTCATACAGGTGAGAAGCCCTATAAATGTGCAGAATGCAAGAAAGCATTTTTTTCCAAGAAACATCTTTCTCTACATCAGAAAACTCATGCAAGTGAGAAGTCATTTCGTTGTACAGAGTGTGGGAAAGCTTTCTCCTGGATGTCACACCTCACTCAACATCAGAGAATTCACACAGGTGAGAAGCCCTATGCATGTGAACAGTGTAGGAAGACTTACTACTTCAAGAGACAACTCACTCAACATCAAAAATCTCACACACATGAGAAGTCATGAGGTGGAAATAATGCAGGAGAATATTCCTTTCTGCGTATGAAGGAACTCAAACAAGGGAGAAACCCCGTGAGTGTACAAGATACAGAAGTTTTTCTCCCTCCCATGCATACCTTACTCAAAGTCAGATGAAAAAGCTCAAGAGTATAAAGATTGTATGAACTCTTACTTTAGTGTATAATCAGAAAGTTGTATGTGAGAATCTGATTCATGTAAAAACTAGAAATTTTCTAGTGTTACTGAACCAATGAACATGTACTGAAGTCTGTCTGCATGCATTGTTGGAAGGCATGTACCACATATACTGCCTGTAAGAGAATTCATGCACGAGGTTGTCTCCTATGAAGTTAAAAAATGTACAAAAGCTTTCTTCAAATTACTTCAGTATATTGTAGGTGAGTAATACAGAATGTAAAGAATTGAGGAAAGCTTTCTAACATTAAGCTCCATCAATTCACACCTGAAAACCCTTTCAGGTGTGGGCCTCAGCGGAATTAATGAGAATAGACACATTTTGAGACAGAAATTGGGCCTCTGCATTAGCAACTTCTTATGTGATATGCCAAGTAGAGCAAAAAGCATAGTGAGATATATACTTCATGCTTTCAATTCTAGGTCCTGGTACCGCAGGTTTACTGCGACTCAGTGATTGAACTTAGCAACCTAGGCAGGTTCCATTTAAAAGCCTTCTTGAAGTGCTCTGTGTCAGATGATGACATTGAAACCCATGTGTTTAAAACCCTAAGAAACTAAAGAGTGCCAAAACTTTTGGAGTGAACTTGAAATTTATCTGGCATCAGAAATCCAACATAGGTGATTAAACAGAGGATTCCACTATGAAAACATACTTCCATAGTCTATGTGACTTTATTACAAGGATTCACCAACTATTCGTAGTGTAAGTATTCTAGAAATGGCATTCAGCCATACTTCCACAATACCTTCATCAAATAACTTATGAAAGTGAGAGCACATTTAAAGTTAATAATTTACCTTGTCTTAAACGTGGCTCGGTGGCAGTGTGCTCATCAGTCTTGTACTCTATGTCTACACATAGAACTTTTCATGTGTCATCTTAATTTAGGATATTTTTGTTCAGGTTCATTTATAGTAGTCCAGTAGTCTTATTGCCTCATCAGACATGAAACATTGAAATGGGTTTACATTTTTTATAATTGTTTACTTTTGAGACAAGCTCTTGATTAGTAGTCTGTGTATCCTCAGGCTTCTGCATATTCGTAGGTATGTACCCTCTCACACCTATACAGAACATTTACACACAATGGAAGTACAGCAAATCCTTTATACATTAAGAAATTGTACATCATAACATCAGTGTATGTGATTTTTATCTTAAGTTTCAAATGGAATTTTGCTTTAATATGCTATTGGAGATTAAAACATTAAACTATAACCAAATAAATATAGTGATATTCCTTGCCAATATCCCTTTGGCAATTTTTTTTAGTTCTTTTAGATTTTTATTCTTTATAATGCATTGGACCAAAACCAAAGACTCATGCATCCTAGGCAAATGCTCTGCCATGAGACTGTAGCATCCCAGGCAATGTTTTGATGAATTTGTTGTCATTATCAGAGCATCGTAATTGAAGTTAGTCTACTGAAGGCCATGCATACTATTAAATTGATGTGCTTTATGGATAGTAGACTTTATTTACTTGAGTATCTTCATCATAATCACAAAGAATGTGTGAAACTTCTCTAAAAATGCAGCTATTGAAGGTTAGAGTATTCCTTAGTAACGTGGCATCTGCCCATTGCAAGTATACTTTATAACTGCAATCCCCAACACACACAAATAATATAGAAAAATTTAAAGACAGAAAGCATAATTCAAAGTGAAGGGACCAGATTTATTCTTCAGAGCCATGCCCTTTTGTCCTTGACCATCTGAGCTGCACTATCAAAAGTCTAAAATATTTTCCCAAATAGTGCCACAATTTCAAGATCAAACACTCAGTACACAAACATGGTGGATATTCCATGTACACATAATGATTATGTTCCCAAATAGTTAGGTTAATTAATTCTTTAAGGAAGCATAGGAAACTACCAATAAGGCAAATACAATTAAAACTGATAAAACTCAAAGACAAACAAGATATCTAAAGTCTTTAGGAATAAGGAACACATTTTAATCAGAATAAAATGTGCACAGTAAATAACATCATAAACATGAGGGGGGCTCCCCATCTCAGAGGAGAAGGGAAAGGTGGAGAGGGAGGCTGATATGAGGATTTAAAGTGAATAAATAAATTAATTAAAAAGTGAAATGCTAATAGGTATCTAGTGTGTGTGTGTGTGTGTGTGTGTGTGTGTGTGTGTGTGTGCATGCTCCACAATGTATATGTGTAGATTGGAGGGCAGCTTCCTTAGCACCAGTAAATGTAACCTTTTAGGAATAAGCATTTTGGCAGATGTAATTAAGCTAAGGACCAGGATATGAATGACGTTATCATGGATTCTCCATATGAACTCTAAAACTAAATTATACTGTCTTTATTAGGAGACAAAGGAGAAAAGGTGTGTGACAGCACATACCTGTATCCTTAGCTACTCTGTTTGGTAAGGCAGTAGGTTTATAAGTTGAAAGCCAGTCTGGGCTATAGAGACCAGCATGAATGGGATTCATTCTCTCTCTCTCTCTCTCTCTCT
>NW_022196904.1:30721817-30723809 GCF_008632895.1 Mastomys coucha
CTCTCTCTCTCTCTCTCTCTCAATCTCAAACACATACAGAGACACACACAGAGACACAGACACACACAGACAAACACACACACACACAGAGACACACACACCAGTAAAAGAATGAGGTGAGAAGTTGGGAAAAGTTGAATCCTGTAATCTAAACAATTAGGAGGTAGGAACAGGAAGGTCAAGAATGTAAGGCCATCCCCTAGCTATATAGTTAGGTCTATGCTAGCACAATCTACATGAGATGATATCTTAAAAAAATGGCTTTCTTTATAGGTTCCTGTTCCCAACTAAAGTATGGCTTAAAAACATGAACACTTGGCCACTTGGCAGTAGTATTCTAATAGGGCTCTCTAGGAAGAGATAGGTATATAACTGAAGATAATGACTCCCTTCCCACAGAATACATTTTCTCAGTATTTCACATCACTGGGACAGAGTGTCATGATCATCACTGAATTGCAGGGTAAATCAGGATTACTTCATTCTTACTCAGTGGCTAGGGTCTGTCCTAAATTTTGTTCATGAGATGGAGTAACCACATCAAGTACCAAGCACACATATCTAAGTTACAAGATGTATTATCATGGAGTCACCTGCCCCACTCAAAAGCTCAAGTGCCCAGCTCTAGTGAGGCTCTTAAAGATTTCTGCTTTCTCCAGCAAGACCCGATGTTGTTTTCTTCCTTTCTGGATTCTGTAATACACTTTTACATGTTCGTTTCTCCTACCTTCTTTACAACTATGTAACTGAACTTATTTCAGGAATCCACATGGACCTCCTCTCCAGGAAAATCCAAGACTTTACCTGGACCATGATTAATACTGAGTTAATATTACCTATTCCATTGCTCCAGTCAGGGAAGTCCTGCAAACATTGTTGATTTCCTGTAGAGATCTTAAGGTTTCATTTAATCCTGATTACAATCATTATCTCCCTTCATATAAATTAAACTATGGTGCCAATTTTATTAAAAATGACTTTCATTATCTAGCTAATCTTGTTGCTTTCCATACAAACAACACTTTTACCACTTTTCCAAAAGGCCCATAATATCTTCAAATACCCTTCAGTTCTTTTGGAGGATTGCTAGATTTTCCTGCATTGATGTCTAATCAGACTGATACTGATTAACTTAGAACTTTTCAAATAAACCAGATTGGAGGTTGGAGAGATAGATGTCTCAGTTGTTGACAGCAGTGGCTGCTCATTCAGAGAACCCAGATTTGATTCCTAGGACACACACTATAACTACAACTATATAAATACAGCTTCAGAGGATCTTCTGGCCTCTGTGTGCATCAGGTGTGCAGGAGATACAGACATACAAGCAAAACAGTTATAAAACTTAACAAATAAACAAAATTTGCAATCTTTCTACTCCTTTCAGCACTATATGGTTAAATACAGACTTTTCTTTTTTTGGGGGGGGGGGCTTTACTAAGTATTTATTAGCTTTCCCCAGCAAGTTTACCTTCTTTCCCAGATTGGTTCAGCAGTTTTTATGTTTCTTGATCTACTTGGCATACACAATCATCTGTGTTCTTTATCTTCTTTGATATTCACATGTTCATCTCCAGGCCCTTCTGTGCCCTCTCTGTGTGGCATCTTTGGCTTTGACTTTTTTAGAGAATGTAGGTTCTTAATTTTCTCTTGTTCTAAGTTTCTCTTCCTTGAGAATTCTGAACTTATTATGAAGCATCTGTCTTCAATGGCTCTTCAATAGGAGAAAGAGGACTATCATCATCCATACACTTGTGTCTATGGCTATCAAGGTCTTCCTTTTCTAAATCTTCCCCAGCATGCATCTGCTTCAAGCATTCCTTAAGGTGGTGTTCATACTTGAATTTTTCAATGTGGTGAAAAAATCCTCTTGCAACAGCTTGTTCATATGTTAAAATTTTCTTCCAAGGCAAAGGTTTTCTTTCACTTTCAGATTCTAAGAATGGAAACACAGCTCCTTTGTCTTTAATTTGTTTTGCATCTATTTGTGAC
>NW_022196904.1:30724284-30767175 GCF_008632895.1 Mastomys coucha
CTTTGCTTTTGTGTAGGTGAAGGAACATACTGTGTTTTAAATAAGCTGTTATCAGATGAGTCATCACTTTGGTTTCCAGTATCTCCATCTCTATCCAATGCCACAGTCAACAGAATTCACTTCTGATTGAGCCATCACTTTTCTTCCTCTGCCTTACCCAGTTTTCTCTGTCTACCTCTCCCGCTGCGCCGACATCTCTTTTCTTATGTCTCTTCCTTTTGTCAGTTGAGTATTCAGTCTTGTCATGTATTTAACTTTTAAGCCAGGCCTCTATTTGTATTAAGGCCATCAGCTACATAAAATAGTTCATTATCACGAGCAACAGTCATTATCCTATGACATAGGACACAAAGAAGATATATTTTTTTCTAACACCCTCAATGACCACACAGTATTGGGCTTGTACTATCAATGTACCTGACAATACTCTTAAGTAAGACCTCAGTTTCATCAACATGAAGACTTGCTTATGTTGGACCTATATTTGAAGGGTTTGCACCTCCTTTAAAATTATCAAAATTTGCTCCCATGGGCTGGAGAGATGGCTCAGCAGTAAAGAGCACTGGCTGCCCTTCCATAGGACCCAGGTTCAATCTGCAGCACTCCGATGACAGCTCACAACTATAAGTCCACTTCCATTGGATATGTGTGCTCATAGCAGGTGTTTTAAAATAGGGCTTAGGCAGTTCTATATAGAAAACAGCCTTTGAACAGTAAATCTAACTTTAATCCTTCCTCGAAGTGGTTTTGACTTCCTGTTATTTCTTTTGTGCCCAAACATTCTCCTTTTCTGCAATGATTAATCATGTGCTTTAAAAAAAATTATGTGTTCAGATCTATTGCCTACATATATGTGCACCACATACTTTCCTGGTATCTTTGAAGTCCAGAAAGGGGCATTACATTTCTTGAAACTGAGTTCCCATCAATTGTGACCCACCATGTAGGTTCTCGGAAATGAACCCAGGGTCCTTTGGAATAGCTAATCTTATCTAAGTACTAAGATATCTCTTCAACCCAATACCCATGTTTTCTTTTTCTTTTTCTTTTTTTTAACTTGTACGTTGCCACATGTCTTAGGTATTTTTCTGTTGCTGTGGTAAAATGTCATGACTGGTAGAGCACAGCTTGCAGCAAGGTTGTGGGCAGCAGGACAGATGTGTGGCAAACAAGAAATCGGACCACTATTTGTCTTTAAAACAGATGCCCCTATGCCGCTGGAATAGCTCAAAGTGTCTTTATTTATACAAGTTCCAGAGCATTCAAGCATAAGCAGTTTCAATTCATTTGTCTTTAATTATTTTACAAGAATCATTACATTTACCCATTTGGGCTTCTTTTCCCTTTCCCCACTCCCATGTCATCATTAATTGTCCTTTACCCTGCATTTCAACATTAATTAACCTTTATTTCATATTTAAGCATGAATTTTGTATTGCAAGCCATATGATTATATCTAGCCAGGCATCTTCTGTTAGTACTGTGCTGCTAGCAGGTGTGTGGTTATAGATATGATTAATCTTTAGCAATATGATGCTTTTATATTTTTGCAGTCATCGGGGTACATGGTACCCTACATAGAATATTTTTCAGGTGTAAATCTAATTTCTGTGCCCTATATATTTTTGTGTGAACAGTAGTTATGGTCTTATTCTTCATACATTCTCAGAATGGTAATGATTAATATCTAACTCTTAACTATTGGGACCAAGTTCCTATTCTTTCTGGCAGTTTTTACATGTACTTTTTGCCTTCAAGGAGAATGAGAGACTTAGATTCCTATGTTGACTTTCTGGCATTGGACGTTTTATGCCCTTTATTCTGCCCTTACATATTTTACAATGCCAGGGCCCAGCACTGGTAGTTCTTCTTTCCTGTTTGGTTCTTCTTGAGTCAGTCAAGGTTAAAGAGCAACAATGGTGATAAGACTTGGTCTTATGAGATATTTAGGTTGCTGTATAATAATAAAATGTTTACCTATTTCAAATCTAAGTCATTTTGCCTCAGTAGCTGACCTGCCCTCCGAGTTCCTCGGAGATAGAGAAACTGTTTAGCATGTCATCATAAAGCATCAGGTAATTTCTCTGAAAGAAAAAAAGGAAACCGGGAGAGGACATATCATTTGAAATGTAAATAAAGAAAATATCTAATAAAAAATTAGATGATTTTATAATTGTCATAATATATTTAGTATTGTGTTGTAGAGCAATTGTAAACAAAATGTGCAAATATTAATATCAAGTGATTGCAAATAAAACATAACATAAAATGTGAAAAACAAAACAAACAAAACCAGTAGGTAATTAAGTAATGTGGTAATGTTCTATCTCAGCAGGAACTGCATGGCTCTATCTCTCCAGCCTGCTAGTTGAAGTCAAAGGAAGAAAAAGAGACACTTTGAAAAGTGATTTTACCTTTTATTTCTGAGTCCTAAAATGTTTCCTACGAAAGTTCTCTAAGAAAAAGGAGAAAGGAGCTTCTAAGAAAAGGAGGATAGGGGTTCAAGAAAAAGAGGGATTAGGATATCTAAGAAAAGGAGGACTAGCGGTTTTCTTTTCTTTGTCCTCAGCACATATACCCCTTTCAGAATACCATGATCACATGGTAAAAAGTGCGTCACAAGTTTATGCATACATTCAAATCATAAGTCAAATAAGAAGTTTACAACAGAGAATGTTTATGTACATATCCATTAGGAATAATTATCTGGCTAAACATTCATTCATCTGTCCCTAACTATAGGTTCATGGAGAATTAGAAACCATAACATTTGTGAGTAAGTTATTAGTGAAGTTTTGTATAGATAAACCCAGTCAATATTTTCTCTTCTGTCCTTGAACCTATATTTTTATGCCCTTTGGTTAATGGTTTTACAACCTCTTGAAATGTGCCCTGAGTAGTAGATACCTTCTTGCTATCTCAGAAGCAATTAACTCATGACACTTGAAGACTGGCAGAGTTCTCATTACAGTTTTGACATCAGAAAATATTTAATAGCAGTCTTATTATAAAAGAGCTTAATAAATACTGTAATTTTAGGAATTCTTATAGGATCATCATTAAGAATTAAGAAATCATCTATTTGTCTAGCATTACTACAAGACAGTACATCTTCATTGTTCTGAAGAGATCTGCTCAAAAGGGTGAGCTAATACCTAGTGATTGTTATATATGTTTAATAATAACAAGAAAACATAGCAGGAATCTTTCCTAAAATGAATTTTGCCTGGGCATTGCCTTCCAGAGCAAATCTGTCACAGATTTTAATCCAAGGTGGATCCATCTCAGGAAGATCACCTGCTAGTTTTTAGCTTCTCTTTATTGGCTTCTCGTACTATAAGTTCTTAATGTCATCTTTTAAGAAACTATCTCTCAAATTCTTGAAATATAGTTATCTCTTTTTTAGAGTAGTTAAGTAAGCAAGAATCAGTAACTTTAGTGAGATCCTCCTGCTTATTCAGGATGAGTGCAGGGCAAGGGAGGGAGAACTGTTTTCTGTGATAAGACTGCAAAGAGCCTTATTTTCCTTATAGAAACTTTAGAGAAATTATACACTCATCTGGGGGGCTTTTGTTCCCAGTAATCTCAGCAGCAATCACAATTGACAAAACAAAACGAAGAATTACCAAAAGTGTAGCACAAGATAGAAGGGCCTGAAACTCATGCACTCTCTACAATCAGCACAGGGGTCTGCAGCATTGCATCCACAGGTCCTTGCCAGGCAGGCAGGATTCACCAAAGGGCCTTGGGATAAGGAGCTCCATTTGCAGAACACTCATGCTCCATTCTCAGAGATTATAGCATGGATTCCACCACATGACCAAGCACCTTGTAAAAGACAATGCTTAATTTCAGTCTTATGGTTTCAGAGAGTTATAGAGTTCATGACCATTATGGTGGAAGCATGACAGGAGGTAGGTAGGCATGGTGTTGGAGCAATAGCTTATAGCTTTTGTCCTTATGTGAAAGTAGGAGGCACAGAGAAACAGAAGGTGGGAGTAAAGCATGGGCTTTTGAAGCCTCAAATACCACTCCCAGTGACACATCTTCAACAAGTTCATACCTCCCAATCTTTCCCAAAAGTTCCACTAACTGGAGACCAGGTATTCAAATGTATGAGTCTAGAGGGGCCATTCTCATTTGAATAACCTTCTAAACCACATGCCTTCTAAGGAACCTTTCTCTTCTGTGAAATTTTTCGTTTCTATTGAGTATTTAGACTAGCATTACTCAGGCTAGTAGTAGTGAAGAAATGAGGAAATAGCCCAAAGAAGCATCCCGAGAGAGCTTGCATTTTTGTCCAAAGCTTATTGATTCATCAGGCACCATAGGGCAATAGAAGAAACCACCAGAAGTATAAAACGTGGGACTGGCCCACTCCTGAGAGCTCAGTACTGCAGAAGCAGGAAGTCCATGAATTTGACAGTAGCTTAAGAAACACAGAAGACAAAACAACGTGGGAATAGGCAATTTTATTTCTAGTTGGAAAAACGCATTGGATTTTGCATTTGCCAGTGTTTCTGCATAATATTCAAAATTTTGCAGATTCAAATGCCAAAAAATAAAAGACTTCTAAAAGCTAATAGGTAAGATTCTTATTTTAATTTTAAAATTAGTTTATGTGTATAGATGTTTTGCCTGTGTATATATGTCTGTGGGCCACCCATGTGCTGGGTATCTAAGAAGGCCATGAGAAGGTGTAGAACTGGAGGTACTGGGAATTGGATCTGTGTCCTTTGGAAGAGCAGCCAATGCCTTTGACCACTGAATCATACCTCCAACTTAGGTGTCTCTATTTAGATCACCCTGGCTTAAACTCACCAGATCTCTCTATTTCTGCTGCTCATTTGCTGGGGTTAAAGGTATGTATTGCCACACCCAGAGGGGATTTCTTTTAACAGAATAAAAATCAATAAGGTAACTAACAACTTCAAATATTAAAATCAAAGGAGTTAACACCCTTCCCCAGTAAACCACCAAAGAAGACAAGACAAATTTTGTATACATACAATATGAAAGGATTTGTGGACAGGGTTAAAATCAATCACACACATGCATTATAATTAGAAAACAACTAACATGAATACAAAATACACACATGCACACACACACACACACACACACACACACACACACACACAAATTTACAAGATGAAAGGCCATATATGACAATGATCCCATCTCTGTGATAACAAGGGACAAAACTTCAAGGAAATGGGTTCTCAAATTGACTACATGTTCAAAAATTAGTCTCCTGATGATCAGACCAACCCAGTAAATTATGGATTAATCCATTCACACACATACTGATTATAGCACTTTAAGACAGTTACAATTGAGAGTAACTAATTGAACATAGCAGACTGTGCTGAATCTAATGAAGCCTGGGCTTACTAGTACAACCCTGTAACCCTTACATTATACTTCATAAACACCTTCAATTTGACAAATCAGCTTGCTGCAGCCCTTTGATTTTCCCTGCGCAGAAGTCATATGTAAGGAGAAACTTCTCAAGTGCTGGTTTGTAGCAGGTTTTGCATCTCTTGACAGCAGATGGGGTGGTAGCAGGCATGGAGAGTAGGAGGCTTGTAGGGTTAATGCTCACATGTAGGTGGCAAGACACTAGGCTGTATTATAAATATTTATACTCCTGTGCTGGCCTGGGAGAGAGCTGCTTCAAGTCCTGTACACTCACAGCTCTGCTTTGTCTGAGAAAAACTTACCTAACTATAAAATTATACCCAATGATTTGCATTTGTATAAATGAAATATTTACTGATAGAAATTTACTTAAAAATTGGGGGAAATTTGAGGAGAGGAACTGGAGAGATAGATGGCTTAGCAGTTAATAGTACTTGATGCCCTTCCAGAGAATCCAAGTTACAACTCCTGGCACCCACATGGCAGCTCACAACTGTATGCAACTCTATTCCCAGGGGACCCAATACAGCCTTCTGACCTCAGTGGGCCATAGACACTCATGTACACAGAAATACATGCAGGCAAAATGCCCATGCACATAAAGATGAATCCTAAAAACGTGTTTTGAATATTTAAGAAAATAAAAATAGTTTGGGACACATGCTTATACTCTTAGGCAAAAGGTGAAAGCAGATTTGCATTCTAATGATATGGATTTATTTATTTATTTTTTTAGACAAAATTAAGTCATGGTTGAGTATTTTATTTGATATGCAGGGCTGAACATCTGCAGCGCTTTTCAGAGTTTATATTTTTACTTTAAATTCATCAGTCTTGAAAAAAGTTTCTCAGAAATATGTATGAGTGTTTTCCCTGCATGTATGTATGTGTGTATGTATGTATGTATGTATGTATGTATGTATTATGTATGTATGTATATATGTATATCACCTGTTTGCCTGGTGCTTGAAGAGGTCAGAAGGCATCTGATCTCCTGCAAATGGAGTTACAAATGGTTGTGAGCTACCATGTGCTTGTTGGGAACCAAACCCCAAGTCCCATTTGAGAGCAAGTGCTGTTAAACATTGAGTAGTCCTTTACTGGTTTGGTTTTTTTTTTGTTTTTTGTTTTTTTGTTTTTGTTTTTGTTTTTGTTTTTTGTTTTTTCGAGACAGTGTTTCTCTGTGTAGCCCTGGCTGTCCTGGAACTACTCACTCTCCAGACCAGACCGGCCTCGAACTCAGAAATCCGCCTGCCTCTGCCTCCCAAGTGCTGGGATTAAAGGCATGTGCCATCACTGCCTGGCACTTCCTTTACTGTTCTTATTCACATTACCAATTCAGACTGTGAATGGACCAAAATCAGCACAGTATACAAGACCAAGTTCTCAGCACAAAGTAGATTTATTTGCCTCACAAGGGACAAAGGGCTGGTAATAAGACAAAACAGAAAAGAGATAAACGAAGAGGACTAAGGGGACAGGAACAATGGGAGGGGAAGAAGGGATATTTGCTCTGAAGTGTCAAAGGACTGCCTCTGGATAGAGAAGAGACATACACTGCCTGTGGGAAAACTGTAATTTATAAAAGGGGAAAAGGTAATCCCGGTGCTAGGACCAACTCAAAAGACCATATTCATTCTGAGCATGCTCTCCATATCATGAGTGCCATCTCTAGTTATCAATTTTTTTTTTTTTACTGTCAGGAGCCTCAATAAAATCTAGATCTAAAGTCTAGATAATCTTGCAACCATTCCCATTGAGATCAGAATAGGACCATTCTGGTGAACTAGCACCAGGACTTTTGTGACTGATGCTATTAAGAAAACAATTCTATGATTAATACAAATGAAACCTTCAGTTTCATACAAAGTTGGTACAATTGTTGCAAATATCCCTAGTCTACTTATACATTTCACCCATTCAACTAAGAGAAGAGGCTGGTAGGTAATCCCTGTGCTGTATCACTTGGTGCTGTGACATTAGGACTAATAAAAGGCTTCTTTTGAGTTGTTCCTGTCTAATTCAGTAGTGCAGTCCAAAGGGCTCTCGTAGGCCAAAGCGTGGCAAACATGGCTCTGGCAGGCCTTGCCCTTTCCCCATTCCCTCTACCTTGCCAAACAGTTGAATTACTTCCATTCCTGAAGCTAGCCACCTTCTTTGGTCACTCCCTCCTCCACAGGCTGACCAACAAGGTCTAGATATCAAAGTGCTGAAGTCCAGCAATCAAAGGTCTCTTTTGGCTACCCTAATTAGTATGCCCAATAAAAACAAACTAGTGCATCCTAGCACAGGGGTGGTGTCTGTGTTAGAATGAGCTAGAACATGTTGACTGGGTATTTTAATGTTAGTCAAAATAATAAATTTTGATAACTGGATTTCAATGTTTTGATAGTTGGACCTTGGTGATAAGTCTCAGGAATGAGTCAGCGGCCAATTCAGGGAATAGACCTTGGTGCCTAGTTTTAGGAATGTAATCTAATGGTTTAGCAAGGGAGAGGGAAGGGGGAAGGGCAAGACCCGCCTTCGCCATGTTTACCACGCTCTGGCCTACTATAAGCCTTTGAGGCCTTATTGTATAGTCTAGAGTGCAATACTCTAACTGTCCTGTAAAGCTTATCTGTAAGGTAATTCATTTCTGGTCCTTCCTACTAATATTTTATTTTTTTGAGACAGGGTCTTACTTTTTCTGGAACTTGCTATATAAACCAGGCTGGCCTCAAACTCACAGAGATCTTCTGCCTCTACTTCTCTGGTGCTGGAAGTAAAGTTTGCATTACCATTCTCTCTTAGTTTGGGTGTCATTGCTATGGAGATACACCATGACTAAGACAACTATTATAAAGGACATTTAACTGGGGCTAGCTTTACAGTTTTAGAAGTTCAGTTCAGGGCTGGTGAAATGGCTCAGCAGGTAAGAGCACCAACTGCTCTTCTGAAGGTTGTGAGTTCAAATCCCAGCAACTACATGGTGGCTTACAACCATTCATAATGAGATCTGACACCCTCTTCTGGTGCACCTGAAGACAGCTACATTGTACTTGCATATAGCAATAAATAAATCTCTAAAAAAAAAAAAAAAAAAGAAGTTCAGTTCATTATCATCACAGTGGGAAACATGGCATTATCCAGGCAGATTTTGTGCTGGAGAAGGAGCTGAGAATTCTTCATCTTGATCTGAAAGCAGCCAGGAAGAGAGTGCTATCTAAAGGCAGCCATCAGGACGGTCTCCTCTGCACTGGGTGGAACCTGGGCATAGGTCCTCAAAGGCTACCCCACAGTGACACGCTTCCTCCAACAAGGGCACACCTCCTAATAGTGCTTCTTCCCATGGGTCAAGCATATTCAAACCACCACACACTCCCTTCCCTACTAACGTCTTTTTCTAGTTCTTTTGTTTGTGAACCTTAGCCCTCATGTTTATTAAAATTTCTTATAAACCTATTTTTCTCTTTATAGCAATAACCAAATAACAAGATTTTCTGATTATTTTATTTGTTTATTTTATAGATGACAAAATGCAGGCTTTACACCAAAAGGTGGTTTTCCATTGCAGTAACTTCTTTTCTTATCACACCATTCTAAAGGTTCATGGAAGCTGAAAAAAACAAAAAACAAAACACAAACAAACAAACAAACAAACAACAAACACCAACCTATTTAAGCCAGACATGGTACATGGTGTAATCATGGTAACTGGGAGGTGGAGTCAGGACTTTCAGGATTTCAGTTACCCTAATTTCAGGTGTGTTGCCTTGGTGGGGTTGGAGGGTTAGGAGTGGGTTTAAGGGCCAGGGAGCACGGGGTTTCTAGAGGATTCTACTTTCCATGCCCTTGACATCTCCGTTGTGATGAACAGTGAACCCTGTGGGAGGTATGAGTCCCACTTTCCGTACTCTGTCAAAAACTCAACACCAGTGACCAACTCTACTCTCATTCACAGCACAGTAGCATAGATAGCACAGTGACTCCTGCCTGCCACTCTCTCTGAGGTTTAACTCTTTCTGTCCTCTTGGGTCCCATGTCATTCCCTGGATCAGTTTTAGGTCTCTGGAGCTGAGAATGGCCCTCCTAAAGCAACCCTGCTGGTGAGGACATGTGGTCCCCTCTGTCCCCAACTCAACTAAGTAATGAGAAGGTGGGGGAGTGCTCCTTTCTTTCTAGATCCTCCATGGGCACCTGAATGCTGACTGAACTGAGTTTTCAAGTGGGCTCTCAGATTGGCCTCCTTTTCTGTCCTAAGTCTGAGGAGGAAACTCCTATTCCAGACACAGTGAACAGAAAGATGATGGCCCCAGGCCCCCCGATGACCTGCCTAATTAGCAGAAATTGTGCCTGATAAAGCCATGGTCTCCCAGTCTTTAATTCAGTCAATGTATCAATGTGTTGAGTGTTCTGTAGTGTCTATGAAAGCAACCAGCTTTTCCCTAACAAGTTTCATTCAGTGAGGATAGGGGATGATGGCAAAGGAATGCTCCTTACTGGTATCAATAGCCCTGCAAGGTCATATACCCTGAATTATGAAATTAATTAATACTCATCAATATTAAACTATACAGTGACTAGCAAGTCAAAATCAGTAAATTGTTGCTCTAAGCACAAGGGCAAGGCAGTGGAAATACATTGAAAAACTAAAGAGGTTTTAAGCTGTAAAAAGAGGAGTGCTTTATTATTTTGTTTTCTGAGACAGGGTCTTGTTATGTAGTCTGGGCTGGTGTGGAGCTCCCTGGGAGTCTCCTGCCTCACTCTCTATACTACCAGGATGCTATCTATATACCTGGGCCACTTTGCCTGGCAAGAGAAGAATATTATCAAGGACAAAGGAAAATCTTCCCACTCCTGCTTTACCTTGATGAGTAAGATTATGATGCTTGCCATTTTCCCACATATTTTATTATTTTTAATTATGTGCATGTGTCTATGTATACACAAAGATATAAGCTGATTTTTTTCCCTTGTATCATGTAAAGTAGAACAGCACATGCTTCACAGTGGCCATCCTTACCTCTCAGCTTCTTGAGTAGCTGGAATTACGAGCATGCTTTGCCAAAACCTGACGGGTACTATTTAAAATAAGTCAAAAGTGGTCTTGTTTTCTAGCATAGCCTAAATCGTTATTTTATAGTTTAATTTTCTAATGTACGTTAAATTTAGCTATAACAAATACACGATAATAAGATTACCACGGAGTTAAAGTAGCGTATTCATCCGTATTAATCGTTATCTCTGAGGCTTACTGCCTCCATCTGTTAACCTAAGTGTAGTCCTGGAAGCCTCTAGCCTCCATACAATCTATCTAGGCCTAGAATGTTTTCAGCCTCTGAGATTTGCTGCTGAATAAATTCACCCTTTCTTGTTCTTTCTGAACTCTGGCCCTCTGGTTCAACTCAGCTGTTCTGGCTCAAAACACCTGTCCAAGCTGACTGATTCAAACTGTCTTCTTTCTTGGCCTCCGACTGAATTGCCTGCTTGGCCTCATACTAACTCTGGCAACCTGTTCTCATCTTCTGGCTCCTTCTCATTCTCTGGCTTGTTCTGTATATAGCTTGTTCTCTCTTCAACCTGTCTCTATAAAACTCTTCCAGTAAATTTGCCTTCTTCCTCTCCTTTGCACTGCTCTTTTTTAAATAGTTCCCCTTTCTTGTCTCTTGTGAAAGTTGGGAATATCTTATTCTGTCAGATATTTCTCTGATGTGTCACTTTGTCTGCTACTCAATTAGACATCACTCTCCAACAAACTAATTTTACCTTTATTGTTTAGGATTAAACGTGTATGCTAAGGGCATGTCTGTATTTCATCCAGAGGGATTAAAGGCCTGTGCTAAGGGCAGAACCACACCACAACTAGAAACAGGAATTTTTTCCCCCAGTAAATAACAATCTTGGGGTTCATTACAATTTTTTTACCTTTTTGGTTAGAACTCATGCATAGAATTTTAAACTGTTGGGTTGATTGTTGATATTATATCATGCAGCCATCAATGCTCTGATTCCAAAGCATTCTGTCATCTTGCAGAGTAATTTAATATTTTTAAAAATGTTTAATAATTTTATTTATTTACATTTTAGTCATTGTCCTCATGCCCCTCCCACAGCTCCTCATCCCATTCCTCCTTCACCTTGTCTCTGAGTGTGTGCTCCCTTACCACCAGGCCTCCCCCTTCCCTGGGCCTCAAGTTTCAAGGATTAAGCACATGTCTCCTACTGAGAATATAGATCTGCTATAAATGTGCCAGGGGCCTCACACTAGCCCATGTATGCTCCTGTTTCAGTCTCTGGGAGCTCCCTGGGTATTTTTTTAAAAAATTTTGATACTTAAATTTTATTTTCTGTAGTCATTTAGCAAGTGTTTATTATGTGAGAAGTGGAGTTTGTTTGAACTATGAGATGTTTGAACAATTTTAGTTTAGGGTATTTCCATAGCTCAGGCCAGCTCTGCCTCAGTCTTTGAAGGTTACAGTCCCTTGCCACCAAACCTAGCTTTATTTGACATTAATTTGTTGGCAGCTGAAATAAAACAGCAGTGGCACTTTTTTTCTCCAACTCTGGCACATAAGCTTCAGGGAACGCTCTTTTTCAAATGTTGTGCATGCTCACAGATGACCTTGACATCTCTACAAGACCTGGGTAATAGGCTGCAGTTACTTTAGTGAGTAACTAAATGCAATCAAGATGTTGAAGGTCCCGTCTAATTTTAAATCTCCCAAGAGGCCACATGTCACATCCTCCTGTCCCCTCCCCTCACCCTCTTACTTTCTAAGCACTTCTACCAACAAGCTACATTTCCATTTCTGCCTAAAGTTCATAGCTTTCTGAGAACTTTTATGCCAGTTATCTCCTGTGCCCTTTATATCAACTCTACATGGCAGGTACAGAAGATATTCCCTTTTTAAGATATAAATCTTACTAAAACTGTAGATCTTCATAGTAGGATGTGATATGCATTCCTGGAATGCCAGCACTCAGGAGGCAGAGGCAGGAGAGTTAGGAGGTTAATGTCAGCTTGGGCTATATAAGGAACTCTTGTCTCAAAAATCAAAACAACAGTCTTACTTTGGGGTGAAGAGTTTCTTACATAGTTTTCTAGCTCCTGGTCGTCTTATGGAATTTGTTTGGAAATCAATATCAGTAACTTCCTTTCAGCATACTGATCTATCTGTCTGTCTGTCTGTCTGTCTGTCTGTCTGTCTGTCTGTCTGTCTATTGAGACAAAGTCTTGTACTCTTGATTGACTTCAAGTTGCCTTGTAGCTGAGGAAAACATGTTTGATTGCTGCCTTTAGCTTACAAGGCTTATGTTATAGGATGTGCTGTCAAGCCTGGTTTTATGTGGTGCTGGGGATAAAACACAGGGCCTCACACATGTCAGGTGAGCATTCTTCTTACTGTGCCGCATCCCTAGCCAGCTTGGTTTGTTTTTTATTTGATATATAAAGGCAAGCTAACCTTGTAAGAGTTTTTTGCATATTTGCCCTTTTGTTAACTTTTAATTCACGTTGCTCTGCTCAACACAACCCAGGTAGCATCCTAATCGAAAGTGTTTAAAGAATTTCGAAAGTTTTTTTTTTTCAAAGATGTATTTTTTGAATGTGTGAGAGTGCCAACACGTGTATATGTACACTATGTGTGTGATGTGTGCAGTGCCTTTGGCCACAAGGATGCAGGGAACCTAACCCAGATCCTCTTTAAAGCAGGCAAGTGCCTTTTTTTTTTTTTTAATTGCTGAGCCCCAAGAAACCAAATTCTGTTGTTGTTGTTTTTGAGACAGGGATTCTCTAACCCAGGCTGTCCTGGAACTCACTCTGCAGACCAAGCTGGCCTTGAATCATAGAGATTCACCTGCCTCTGCCTCAGGAATACTGGGATTAAAGGGATGTACCATTACTGCCCATGGAACCACATTCTTATCTCTCAGTATCAATTGATACTGTCCTATGTCTTCTTAGATTACATTTTATTTCATGGACAAAGGCAGAGGGCATGAATTCCCCTGAAACTGAAGTTGCAGGCAGTTGTGGGGTGACAGACCTGTGAGCTTGGGAAGAACTAAGTTTCTCTGGAAGAGCAATACACACTCTTTAACCTCCTATCCTCCATCCCTTTTATCTATTTCTGTAATTAGTTTGCCTTCAATTTTGAGGTGGGGTCCCGAGATTCAACCTCTGGTTTCAACCACACTATGGAAGCATTGTATTACAGAGTGTTTCTGTGTTGTGTGTTTCCGCGCTGAGACTGGCTTTGAATCCAGCCTGTATCCTTGCCAGACTCCGAACCTTTGATTTTCCTGTCTCAACCTCCCAAGTACTGGGATTACACGAGCTAGCTAGAATGGTTTCTAAATGTGGCAGTTTCTGTACCCCCGCCTTCCTTTTAAAAGTAAATCATAGGTGTGCTTAAATTTGTTTTTTTCTTTTTAAAAATCAACTGTTGGGAAAGCGAAATGGCTCAGCTAGTAAAGGTGCTTGCTGCTAAACCCTATGAATTGAGTTCAATCTCCAGGACCCATATGGTGTAAAGGGGCAGCCACCTCTAGCCAGTTGCCCCCTAACTTCCTTCCACTCATGCACTGTGGGACACATGTTCTTCTTCCACTTTTTTGTCTTAATTAAATACATGCAATTAAAAATTTTAAATTAGCCTTTTGTATAAAAATTCCTAGTGTGTGGGCAAGGCGATCCCTATATTGGCTATTGCGTGTAGTGGACAGAGCGCACGCACGACTCTAAGACAGAAGGTCCAGTTCTGGGGGGCAGGAGTAAGTTTCTAAAAGGAAACCTATTCAAAACTTCTGCACACGTGTGTACTTTGGGACAAGCCATGGGCCACAAGGACCGTTTGGGCTGCCTTTGTCTCTATGCCTCCACTCTCTCCGCTAGGGAACAGTTCCTGTCACTCTGGCCTCGCTAGCCATTCAGAGCAGCCAGACAAGCTGTCCAATAAAGGGCGCTGCCGAGCGGCGAGAGGCGGGTTCTTCGCCGCCATGCTCCGGGTTCTCCTTTAAGGCTGAGCGAGGTGCCGCTTGAGCCGCGCGGCGAGCTCCGCTGCCAGAGCCGGTGAGGAGAGTGCAGTCGAGATCGAAAGCCGCGCCATGGTGAGCAAGGGGCTGCTGTCCTCAGACGGGGAGGAGAGGCGGGCCGAGCCCCGGGGAACCCGTCTGACGGAGCCTCCTTGCGGCTGGAGCAGGAGCAGTGTTCTGGGCCGCGGCTCTCGACAGCTCCGCCCCTCGGGCCGCGCTTGCGTAGAGCGCTGAGCACGGTGGCGGGAGGCCCCGCCCCGCTCGCCTTTGACGGGTGACGTCACTTTGTTGCGTGCTCTCCGGTAGAGTCTAGTTTCTCTCAGTTATCTTTAAGAGGTTCTGTACTTCGCATTTCATTATTTAGGTTTAGAATACACTTAGAGTTAATTTTTCGTGGGAGTCATAAAGTCCTTTATTAATTTCCTACATATAGATGTTAATTTAAGGTGGCTCACTAATATTTATTAATGAAGGAAATTCCTTGAGTTTTCTTTGCTTCTTTGTCCAAAACAGTTAACTGTATTCTTTGACTTTTATTTCCGAATTTTCTCTTAATCTGTTTACTGTGAAATAGAACATTTGTTTTGGCTTTTGAGATAGGTTCTCTCTAAGAAGTCCTTGGCTCCCTCCAGAGCCATGGTCCTTGTAGACCAGTCTGGCCTTGCACTCACAAATATCCTGCCTCTGCTTTCCTACAGTGCCCGACTAATACAGAAGTAGAGGCTCACAGCCATCCATTGGACTGAGCACAGGGTCCCCAATGAAGGGGTTAGAGAAAGGATCCAAGGAGCTGAAGGGCTTGCAGCCGCTTAGGACGAACAACAATATGAACCCTCAGAGCTCCCAGGGACTAAACCACAACCAAAGAGTACATATGGAGGGACCCATGGCTCCAACAGCATATGTAGCAGAGGATAGCCTAGTTGGTCATCAATGGGAGGAGAGGCCCTTGGTCCTGTGAAGGTTCTATGTCCCAGTGTAGGGGAATGCCAGGGCCAGGAAGCGGGAGAAGGTGGATTAGTGAGCAGGAGAAAGTGGGGAGGGAACAGGGTTTTTTTCTGGAGGGGAAACCGGGAAAGGAGATATCATTTGAAATGTAAATAAAGAAAATATCTAATAAAAAAAGAAGAAAGGTGTCAGAAGTAGACACTTTTATTAATCCAAAGTTTTAAAGTCAGATGATGATAGCGCGCACGTGTGTGTGTGTGTGTGTGTGTGTGTGTGTGTGTGTGTCCCCGTTCGTTCTATTCTAGTGTGGTGACTTTTTTTTTTTTAGAGATAGACACTCATGACTCAGTCTAGCTTCAAACTCGATGTGTAACTGAGGGTAACTTTGAACTTCTGATTTTTCTTCTTTCATTCACCGCAAGAGTGAGTAAAATTCAAAAAGTGAAAGATATTCGAGGTACAGAACCTCTTAAAGATAACTCAGAGAAACTAGACCCGCAATATTACCTGATTAAAGAATAAAGGTATGTGTCAGCCATGTCTGGGTTTATATAGTGCTTCAAAAGGAACCCAAGACTTCCTGCTACTCAGAAAGCTCTATGTGTTTTCCCTTTCCACACAATCTTTATTTTTAAGATTTAAGTATTTTATGTGTTTGAATGTTTTGTCTGCATACTACATAATGCCTAGTTACCTCTGAGGGGAGTAGATGGCGGTAAATTCCCTTTGAGCTTGAGTTGGATGTCTGTGAACCCCCATGAGTGCTGGGAATGCAATGGGGATCCTTTGCTAGAACATGATCGCTTAGCTGCTTAGCTTTCTCTTTAACAGAGCAGTTCTCATCCTGTGGGTCAAAACCACTTTGGGAGGTTGAACGACCCTTTCCCAGGGGTCTTAAATCAGACATGCTGCATATCACATATTTATGTTATGATTCATAAGAGTAGCAAAATTACAGTTATGAAGTAGCAACGAAATAATTTTACAGTTGGGGGTCACCACAATATGAAGAACTATATTAAAGGGTTGCAGCATTAGGATGGTTGAGAACCACTGCTTTAGTCTTTCCATATAACCTGTAGGATCAGATTTGTTATTAAGTAGTTAGGACTTTTTTGAGATTGTTTTGAGTCTACAAATCTCTCAAAAATCACATATATATGACATATATATGTCATATATATATCATATATATATATGTCTGTGTGTGTGTGTGTGTCTGTGTGTGTGCATGTTTGTAGACTGGTGGGCATACTACCAAACATGTGTGAACATCAGAAGACAACTTTCAGGAATCAGTTCTCATATTGTATGGATCCCAGGTGTCAAACTCAGGAATTCAGATTTGGTACCAAATACCTTCAGCATGCTGAACCATCTCTTGAGCTCTGTGTTGAATTTATAGCTTAAATTGAGAAGTAAAGTAATTTTAAGGCTTTTGGTCCACAATTGGAATCTTTATATTCATTTAACTTTTGAGTTAGGAATTTAAGGTTTGTGTTTATAGAACTTTACTAAAGGCATATATATATTTCTAACCCCTTTTATCTTTGGTGCTATATAAATGATGCTTTTAAATTATATACTCAGATGTTCAGTGCTGATATGCAGGAAAATGGTAGGTCATTAATTCAGTAATTTTGTCTTTTTTTTTCTTTTTCTTTTGTTCCTTGAATTTTTGTCGAGTCTGGGGAATTTTCTGTGGTCAAAGACAAAGTTATATTTTTCTGCTCAATATCACCTTATAACCCTGTCCCTGTTTTTGTTTTTTGTTTTTGTTTTTTTTAGGTTTTGTCTTTTTAAGATTTTATGTTTATGAATATATACCTGAATGTCTGTCTGTATAGATCCCCTGGAATCAAAGTTAGTTTCTGGTCTCCATGTGAATGCTGGGAACTTAATCCAGATCTTTTGCAAGAGCATCAAAGATTCTTAACCCATGAGCCTCTCCAACCCCATAGTGTTGTAGGGTATTATCTTAGTTAGGGTTTTACTGCTGTGATCAGATACCATGACCAAGGGAACTCTTAAAAGGACAACATTTAATTGTGGCCGGCTTACAGGTTCAGGGGTTCGGTCCATTATCATCAACGCAGGAGCATGGTAGCGTCCAGACAGGCATGGTGCAGGAGGAGCAGAGAGTTCTACATCTTCCTCTGAGTTCTAGCAGAATACTGGCTCCCAGGCAGCTAGGATGAGGGTATTAAAGCCCACCCATAGTGACACACCTACTCCAACAGGCCACACCTCCCAACAGTGCCACTCCCTGGGTCAAGCATATACAAATCATCACAGGTATCCACCAGAGAAGACTGCTTTGACATGGGCTTAAGCCAATAGAATGTCTTTCTTAGCCAGCTAATGACTATAGTAGGTAGTCAGAATCCCAGTGTACCATTGAGCCTTGCTCAGGGTGAGTTTTTAAATACAAGAACATCATTCTTGGTTGGCATACTTCAGTTGACAAGAACAGTTAGCCAGAGTGGATTTACAGAAGCCAAAAAGTGAAGTTAGTACATTTAGAGACTTTCCCACAATTATGGACTTTGATAAGTTAAGGGTTTGTTTTCATTTGGCCTATGGGCCGAATTTTCTG
This sequence comes from Mastomys coucha, assembly GCF_008632895.1. Taxonomy (NCBI): domain Eukaryota; kingdom Metazoa; phylum Chordata; class Mammalia; order Rodentia; family Muridae; genus Mastomys; species Mastomys coucha. The sequence goes on from NW_022196904.1 coordinate 30,742,262, forward strand.
ACCTGATTGATAGAGAATCATGGAGTTAGTTGTGCTAAGATCTTAGCACTAAGCCTACTAAGGTCTGGGGGCCTGTTACATTCCTCACTGACCTTAGAGAGGTGGATTTATCCTGCTTTAAGGAGTTGTAGCTGGTCCCAGATACTGAACTTACATATAATTAGCCATCTAGATTAAGATGCAGGTCCTTGCTGTTAATCCAGTCAGAATGAGAATTAAAGGTCAAGACAATATTGATAGCAGAGTAGTTAGCCAGGGAGACCAAGAGAAGAGAGACTGGTATCAATTTGGTTTTGTCTTTTTCTCATTCTGAGGTTTTCCCCAACCATGGCAAGATGTTTTCTAATTATTTTTGATCAATGAGTACAAAATAACAGGTTTCTTCCAAAGCCACATATAAAAACTTTCCTTCATTTCATGAGAAGACTAAACCTCTTCAGTTCTCTAGGACCATTTCTGCAAGGGAATCTAACTGTTGTTTTAATCAAGAAATGGAAACTTTTAATACGTTTAGGACCTGAGCAACTTGGCTACTTAGTTTGGAAAGCATCAGAAGAGACACATTTAGTCAAACCATTAGTATATGACCACCAAGTACTCTCGGGGGCTCAGTAATGTGCTATCTAGACAAATTAAGCCTTAAGGCAGAATAGTGGGCATCAGACATGCCTAGGTTAAAGGTTTTGGATATTAAACAGTTGCTTGTAAGTCCTCTAACATTAATCTGGGCTGTCCCCAGCCACAGTGAGTTTTGTTAGTCAATGGGCGGACAGCCTGGTTAGTTCCTATCTCTATGTAGTATGGGGCATAGCTAGCATAAGCATAACCAGCATTCTTGGCAGATTTCAGCCTGAGAATGATTAACTGAATCCCTAGGGTTCCTTCCTGTGGCATGTCTGATTCTCTATGCTTTCCAAAGGCTAGAATCTTTCTTAAAGACTTTCCAGATGTTTAATTTTATGGCCATTGGATTATATTTTCCTATCTTGTATTTCTTGGAAGGGAGCTTTCTATATATTCATCTCTGTGTTTTCAGTTTTTGGAATGGAAACTCCCCTGTGTTTGGCAACTGGGGGCCCAGAGCTATAGAGCATGCATAGAGTTGTAAACTCTGTATTCCTATCTCCAGTGCAATGAAACAACACTTAAAGTAGACGTCAGTGAGCAGAATTGAAGATGAATATGTTGCTGGTCTGTACTTACAATAGTTGGTACCTTCCTTGTATCTGTCTTTCTCAGTTTCCAGGTCCAGACTTGAGGACAGTGGGTATTGCACTATACTCCTGTGCTCATACCAAACATATAACTCAGGAAGAGGTGGAGGAGCAGGAAGTAGAAAGACCTGAATTTTAATGGATCCATAGTTTGGGAGACAGTCCATTTGGCAGAGGCATCTGTGGCCTCTATTTTCTTGTCCTAGGTGTGACAGATCCATGATGTAATGCCAGCAGCCTTCACAGCCATAGGAATGGAGAGAATCACCTTGCACAGTTCTTTCTAAGTTGGTTCCAACACTGCTTTCATTATCTGTTTGACCCAGATGATATCACTGGAGTTAAGGGGGAAACTGATGGTGAACTTGGAGGTCAACTGGGTCTCTCAGATAGTCTCATGAGTAGCCTACATGGAAAAGTGGAGGAAGGGCAGATCTGGTTCTTGGGTCACTTGGGCTTGGTGGAGCCCTTCCCATAGCCTTCCTAAGCTTCTATACTTTAGCTTCTCCCCCAACCCATGAATCTATGTGCAATTAGAACAGAGTTACATACAATTGCTTAGGAAGGATAGAAGGTTACTTAGGGCCCAGTGGCCTTGCCCAGCCTATCTTTTATGAAAAACGTAAATAGTAAGACCAGCTGTCGTGATCTTTTGATCAGCACAGCTGAAGTCATGAAAACCGAGACCAGTGCTGTGTAACATCTTAGTAAAACAAAGTTGAGTCAAAACTACATATGGAGGATGTATTCATTAAATGTAATAAATTAGCATTATCTGTGCATATACTGTAATACTAGGTAAGCCCCCAGGTTAATTCTAAAGAAAATGAAAAACAAGGTAAGTCTTCATAAATTTATAGCGTACTTTTGCCATTACTGTGATTTTGGTTTTGACATGAGTCTAGGTAGCAGACAGAGAAGCAGCAGATATAACAGAAGTCATTAAATTAATATTTATTCATAACACCTTGCAAAACTCCTCCCAGGAAGCCCAATTAAAACTGTGATACCGGAATTACTCTTGAGAGAATCTAATTTTAGATAGAGGGTCCTCTCTAATCTCTCCTTGGATAACTATTTTACTAGCTGTTTTTATTGTAGATATATTTCTATTATGAGATAAGTAATAAGAATCTTTGTTGAAAATAGTTTCTTTCTCCCTTAGGTATTCTCAGGAGCACAGTGTCTTTATTCTTGCACTCTGTTGTTGTTCTTTCTCCCTGCCACAGGATCAGGGGCCAGCCTAAGCTAAGGAAGAGGCATTGGATGGCACATTGAGACAGAGCTTGGGTCTGACGTGTAAAGAGTATCATTTGTCATTGAGCTCACAGAAGCTGGCTCTGTCTAGGTAGTGGATAGTGTTTTAATTGGGATTCCTGGGATGAGTTTTGCAGGATGTTCTAAATAAATATTAATTTAATGACTTTTGTTATATCTGCTGCTTCTCTGTCTGCTACCACCTCTAAAGCCAATTTCTGTGAGCTCAACAACAGATGGTAATCTACCACTATAATGAGTGCTTAAAAGGCATTTGTTTCTCTGTAAAACAGCCCAGTTGTTTCTAGTGGGCAGGAGACTTGCTGTAGAGGTCAGTGACAACTGGCTGGACCCAAAGCACCTCTCTGCCCTATAACTGATACAGATTTGTTTAGATGGCTTTTGTCATCTATTGAGTCATGTATTTCTTTTCTTTCTTTCTTTCTTTCTTTTTTTTTTTTTTTTTTTTTTTTTTTTTTTGAGTCATGTATTTCTAACAGATACTGACAAGAAACAGAAAACGTTTTATTTTTAGGGTCCTATATGAGACAGAACAGTTAATGGGTCTGGAGAGGTGACTCAGTGGTTCAGAGCATTGGCTGCTCTTCCAGGACCCAGGTTCAAATTCAAGCACCTACTTAATGTTTCACAAGGTAACTCCAGTCCCAGGAGACCTGATGCACTCTTCTGGTCTCATTGAGCACTGAACACACATGATACACAGATATAAATGCACACAAAGCTTAGCACAAACAAATTTAAAGGGTCATCCTATATTTCTTTAAATTTTATAAGGTTATGGGTACATGGCAGAACACAGGATTGAGGATGTCAGGCCAAAAGAAGTATTTGCTTTTACTAATGGTTAACTCCCTAGCTAGAACTGGTGTGATTAACTATTTGGAAGCCTTTTTTTTTTTTTTTTTAAATGTGTCTACAGACAATGTGAAAAACTTAATGTCTTAGGATTGCCTTTGCTGTGATGAAACACCATGTTAAAAACAACTTGGGGAGGAAAAGGTTTATTTGACTTACTCTTCCATATCACTGTTCACCATCAAAGGAAGTCCAAGCAGAAACCTGATGCAGAGGCTGTAGAAGGGCACTCCTTACTATTTTGCTCCTCTTGGCTTGCTCAGTCTGCTTTCTTATAGAAACTGGCCCCACCAGCCCAGGGATGCAGGACCCATAGTGGGCTGGTTTCTCTCACGTCACTAAGAAAACGCATACAGGCGCCGGGCGGTGGTGGCGCACACCTTTGATCCCAGCACTTGGGAGGCAGAGGCAGGTGGATCTCTGAGTTTGAGGCCAGCCTGGTCTACAGAGTGAGTTCCAGGACAGCCAGGGCTATACAGAGAAACCCTGTCTCGAAAAACAAAAACAAACAAACAAAAAAAGAAAATGCATACAGGCTGTGTACTGCTACTACTGCTACTACATCATCATCATCATCATCATCATCATCATCATCATCCTCGTTATTAGTGAGGCATTTTCTCAGCTGAAGCTTCCTCTGATGAATCTACCTTATATCAAATTGTTGTAAAACTTGCCAGCATTCATAGTAAGTACCTTTTCTCTAATAAGGAGATCAAATTATAGGGCAATCTAATGCTCTTTTTTTTTTTTTAATAGAGGGCATCTTTTATCTCCATTTATAGATAGGCTACTAAATGGAAGACATCCCACTAGATAAGGACACAGTTTCAGGGAGCCTTTGCTGAGTACTCTCCATCTGTAAGACAAAAGAAGACACAGTGGAATGTCTTTCAGGTCTTCTTCATCTTTGCTAGAGCATTGCCTGGAGATGTTTTAGCTCTTGTTCCTTTTCTCAGAAACGCATGAAAAAAGGTGGTGCCTATTAGATAGATCGATTCTTCGCCATCAACTTGACCACATCTGGAATTAACTAAAACCCAAATGGCTGAGCACATTTGTGAAGGATTTTGTTTCTCTGAGGTGGGAGGATCCACCTTTAATCTTGGTCACACTTTCTGCCAGTAGCCTATAGAAAGAACATGGAAGAAGGAAGCTTGCTTTCTCCTTGCCTGCTTGCTCTCAGTCTTGTTAGCAAATCTGTACCTTCACTGGTGTTAAAGCCTACTTTGGGATTCAGGTAAATATTATAGATCAGCTGGGACATCCAGCCTCGTGGACTGAACAACTACTGGATTATTGGACCTTATGTTGGTTGACAGCCATGGTTGGAATATAGGTGTGTGTCTCTGTGTGTGTATACATACCTACATATACATACATATATACTGATGTGTTTATAAAAAGATAAAGAGGTGTAAGGTATGTTCTATGGTGGTATGGGGAGGTATGGGGGAAGGGATGCCTTAGCAGGCCCATGTTGAGGCATTCCTTCCCCTTGAGGCACCAGCCACATGACAGTATAGTATAGAATAGAGTTTATTCAGGGCATGGGGAGGGGAGTTGAGAGGGTAGTAGAGGACTGGGCAGTGGTGGCGCACACCTTTAATCCCAGCACTTGGGAGGCATAGGCAAGCAGATTTCTGAGTTCAAGGCTAGCCTGGTCTACAGAGTGAGTTCCAGGACAGCCAGGGCTACACTGAAAAACCCTGTCTCACCTCCCTCCCCCCCCCAAAAGGTAGTAGAGGTAGAGAAAGAGAGAGGAAGAGAGTAGAGAAGTAGAGGCTGGCCATGACCACGTGGAGGGGGGGGATGGAATGGGGAGAGAAGGCGAGCAAGAGAGCAAGAGGCTCTCTATTAGTTCAAGACTCAGCAAACATGACCAGAGAGGGATTATTAAGAATGTAGGTACTGATAGCCAGAGTATGTGGAAGAGTGCTGTGAGATGCTGTCTTCTGCCTATGACATGCATTCATAGGCAGTGTCTGTGGTTATTTGCATACGACCTGAACAAAATCAAGCTAGTCAATAATACTAACATAAAATCATGAGCTAATGAGACTCAGCTCCTCTTAGGAACTATCAGCAATTGATAGCTGCTAATGGAGGAGATTCATTTCTCTTTGGGTGTATAGCTGCTAGTAGATTGTTCGTATACATGCAGGTAGAACTCTTTGGACTTCATGGGTAATAAAAGCAAAAGCAGGAACAAGGATCTGGAGAGGTGGCTCAGTAGTTAAGAACATTTGTTGCTCTTGCAGAGGACTGGGGTATGGTTCCCAGCATTCACATGGTAGCTGTCCATAATCCAGTTCCAGAGGATCTTATGCCTTCTCTGGTTTCTACAGGTACCACACGAATGTGGTACATAGTCATATATGCAAGCAAAAGAGCCATACACACAAATCTTTAAAAACAAAACAAGTGGACAGAACATGAAGGTAGGAGGGTATGTGCTGGGAGGAGGGGTACAGAAGGAATGGAGGAGGAGGTGGGGAGTGAATGTGAGCAATACATACAATGTGTATACATACTTATGCATAGAATTATCAGAGAATATATGAAAAGATTAAAAACTCTTCTCTTGTGGTCATTATTATCTCTTGCATTGACTGATTTATTAAATCTGGGTGAATGTGAACTGCTTTCAGGATTTTAATATTTCCCTTGCCATAGTCACATAGTACAGGTGCAGTTCCCCATATAATAAGTTTTGACAACTTTTGTGAAATTCATTAGGCTTATTGCCCTACATGTACTGTGGGGATGGATTCTTTCCTTATTGCCTTATTGCCATGGAACATTTCAGAAATCTAACAAGCGTTCAGAAAATGCCAAATGATTCCCAGAATAATTTAGACTATGTAACTACTATTATCATTTATGTTGGTAATGTCTCCTATAATCTCAGGTGCACGTATCTGAGTAAAGCTCCTGTTTGTGCCAAGGAAGTTCTAAGGAAACACAGTCTTTTGACTGTGGTCTATTTTGTCTGTCATTCAGTAGGACTTTGTTATCACAGGTATGAGATAATCCATTCTAGACAGAGAAATTGACTCAGCCCAGTAGAATACTCCAACCACTGGTTAGAGTAATGAGAAGAGAGTGTTAGTCCACTATTTTGGCAATTTCCTATCTGAACATGTCAGCATCAGTCTTAGCATTAGAACTCTCTGTCATTAAACAAAAGTTTAGAGACTGCAGAATTATATGAACATTTTTATCAATTATGCCCAGTAGTGTTAGTTTCATCCATCTTCTTATGTATACATATGGGATATTTTAGGACTTGGTGACCTTTGAGGATGTGGCTGTGAATTTCACTCAGGAAGAGTGGACTTTGCTGGATCCTTCGCAGAAGAACCTATACATTAATGTGATGCTGGAAACCTGCAGTAACCTTGCTTCTGTGGGTAAGAGTGTTGATACTCCTTTACTTCGTCAATTGGACAAGTGTTTCTTTGTTCTGTAATTTGGAATATGGAAAGGGAAGAATTATGTGAATAAATCAGGTATGAGTACAATGTGCATTAACCCCAGGAACTTAGAGTTTTTGTAATTTTTGGTCATTTGTAATATTTTTTTCTGGGTCTATATTTTAGGAATCAAATCTGAATACCAGACCACTGAAGACCAGTATAAACATCCTGGGAAAAATATAAGGTAAATTATATGTAGTAGTATCTTTTGAGAGAATCTTAATATGTTATGAAAAATTGTGAAAAAGTGAGCAAGGCAAACACAAATTTAAATTATTCACCATTATAAAAATTTTACAAAAATAATGTGATTCCATGTAAGAAAGCTGTCCAGATTTGAAAACACTTCACTTGGGAAAAGTACCGAGAAAATGCATGTATGATCTTTGCTGTTTTAGGAATAGCTTTAAGAGCTATGCTGCAGTATCACCAATCCAGTTAGTTAGAGAATATTTAAATATTGCAGAAGGAGTATACTTTCTCTGATTTAGGCAATAGTGGGAGACTAAGACTACTAATAGCTAAATAGTCATCAATACAGCAACTATTAGTAATGTGCCTGCCACTGTTTATAGTCGTCAAATGCTAGATTCAGTCTGTGAGAATAAAGAAGGTGGTGCATTTGGGGAAACTTCCAAGAAACCAAATATCAATGGAAGTCTAGAGATTTCTGCTCAAGTGAAAGTATGTGACTCTAGTTTGTATGGGAAGGTTTTCATGTCTCATTCATCCATCCTGTAACAGGAACATTGTAACCCGCTCTGGATACACTCGATATGAGCTTGAGGACTGTGGGAAGAAGCAATATCACTCGAGTTCTCTCACAACTATTCACATATACATGGGAACCCACAGTGTGAGTGGAACTTATGGATATGAAGTATATTCAAAACCCATTGGTGTTCCAAGTTCATGTGGCACTCATGAGCAAATTCAGAGTGGAGAGCAGCACCATGAATACGGTATATATGAAACAGCCTTTATTTGTCCCAGCTCATTTTGCATACATGGAGAAACTCACACTGGAGAAAACTCTTCCGAATGTAAACCAAGTGGTACAACTCTGAGTTCTTTCAATTACTTCCCATTTCACAGCAGAATTCATAATGGAGGAAAGCATTTTGACTGTACACAGTGTGTTAAAGCTTTCAGATGTCACAGTTCCCTTCAAAGGCATGAAAGAATTTGTGGTGGGGAAAAACCACATGAATGTAAACAGTGTGGTAAGTCATTTGTGTATCCCTATTTACTTAAAATGCATGAAAGGTATCATACTGGAGAGAAGCCTTATAAGTGTAAGATGTGTGGTAAGGCATTTCTTTGTTCCTCTTTCCTGCAAAGACATAAAAGCACTCATACGGGAGAAAAACCATATAAATGTAAGCAATGTGCTAAGCCCTTTAGACGTCTCAGTAATCTTCAGGTCCATGAAAGAACTCATACTGGAGAGAAACCCTATGAGTGTAAACAGTGTGGCAAAGCTCTGAGAAGCCACAGTTCCCTTCAAAGACATAAAATAGTCCATGCTGGGAAGAAACCCTATGAATGTAAACAGTGTGGTAAGTCCTTCATTTATCCTTATTTACTTCAAACCCATGAAAGATCTCATACTGGAGAGAAGCCCTACAAATGTAACCTATGCAGTAAAGCCTTTCGTTGTTCCTCTTTCCTGCAAAGACATAAACGAACTCACATTGGGGGGAAGCCCTACAAGTGTAAGCAGTGTGGTAAGGCTTTCAAAGGGCATAGTTCTCTTCGATTGCATGCAAGGTCTCACAGCGGGGAGAAACCATATAAATGTAATTTATGTAGTAAAGCCTTCCTGTGCCCCTCTTTCCTCCGAAGACATGAAAGAACTCATACCAGGGAAAAGCCCTATGAATGCAAAAAGTGCAACAAAACCTTCCGAGGTCAGAGTTCTCTTCAGTTACATGAACGGTCTCATACCGGAGAGAAGCCCTGTAAATGTAAGATTTGCGGTAAAGCCTTCCTATGTACCTCTTTCCTTCAAAGACATGAAAGGATTCACTGTGAGGAAAAGCCCTTTGCGTGTAAACAGTCTGGGAAAGACCTTAAAGATAGAAGTTCCTTTCAGAGACATAAAGTTTCTCATGCTGGGGAAAAACCTTATGAATGTAAACAATGTGGTAAGTCCTTCATTTACCCATGTTTACTTCAAGTTCATGTCAGAACCCACACTGGTGAGAAACCCTATGAATGTAAACAGTGCGACAAAGCTTTCAGAAGTCTTAGTTACCTTCGTATACATGAAGGAAGTCACACTGAAGAAAAGCCCTATGAATGTAAAGACTGTGGTAAAACTCTTAGCTGCTCTAGCGCCCTCCAGTTACATAAACGGACACACACAGGAGAGAAGCCCTATGTGTGTCAACAGTGTGGGAAAGCCTTCAGGGGATTCAGTTATCTTCGAGTACATGAAAGGACTCACACTGAAGACAAGCCCTATGAGTGCAAGCAGTGTGGGAAAATTCTCAGTTGCTCAAGTTCTCTTCAGCTGCACGAAAGAACCCACACTGGGGAGAAACCTTATGAGTGTACACAGTGTGGGAAAGCCTTCAGAGGTCTCAGTCGTCTCCGAGTCCACGAAATAATTCATACTGGAGAAAAACCCCATGAATGTAAACTATGTGGTAAAGCTTTCAGGTATCATAGTTTACTTCGCGTCCACGAAAGGACCCACACTGGTGAGAAACCGTATGCTTGTAAACAATGCAATAAAGCCTTCAAAAGCCTCAGTAACCTTAGAATACATGAAAAAACTCACAGTGGATTCTATGAGTGTAAACAGTGTGGCAAAACCCTCAGTTCTTCCAACTCCCTCCAAGTGCATGAAAGGGTCCACAGTGGAGAAAAATCTCATGAATGCAAACAGTGCGGCAAAACCTTCCGCCGGCTCAGTAATCTCCAGGTACATGAAAAAACTCATGCTGAAGGGAAGCCCTATGAGTGTAAGCAATGTGGTAAGTCCTTCCTTTATCAGTATTTACTTGAAAAGCATGAGAAGGCTCACACTGCAGAAAAGCCCTATAAGTGTATGATCTGCAGCAAAGCCTTTATTTGTCCCTCTTTCCTTCACCGACATGAAAGGATTCATAGTGCAGTAAAACCCTACGAATGTGTACAATGTGGGAAAGCGTTTAAAGGCCTCAGTTCCCTTCAGTTACACGAAAGAGCCCATGCTAGAGAAAAACATTATGACTGTACACAGTGTGGTAAAACCTTCAGATGTCACAGTCTCCTCCAGGCACATGAAAGAACTCATACTGGTGAAAAACCCTTTGAATGTACAGAGTGCGGCAAAACCTTCAAAAGTGCGGGTTACCTTCGAATACATGAAAAAACTCATAGTGGTTTCTATGAGTGTAAACGGTGTGGTAAAATTCTCAGTTGTTCAAGTTCTCTTCAATTACATGAAAGAACCCACACTGGAGAAAAACCCTACGGATGTAAGCAATGTGGTAAGGCCTTCAGAAGTCAAAGTTCCCTTAGAAGACATGAAAGGATTCACGCTGGAGAGAAACCCTATGAATGTAAACAGTGTGGTAAGTCCTTCATTTACCAATGCTACCTTCAAATGCACGAGAGATCTCACACTGGGGAGAAACTCTATAAATGTAATATATGTAGTAAAACCTTTCTTTACCCGTGTTTCCTTCAAATGCATGAAAGAACTCATACTGGCGAAAAACCTTATAAATGTACGCGATGTGATAAAGCCTTCCGAACTCACAGTTCCCTTCAAATGCATGAAAAAACTCATACAGGAGACAAACCCTATGAGTGTAAACAGTGTGGTAAAGTTTTGATAAGTCATAGTTCCCTTCAGAGGCATAAAATAGCTCATACTGGGGGGAAACGTTATGAATGTAAACAATGTAGTAAATCCTTCACTTATCCATATTTACTTCAAATTCATGAAAGATCTCACACTGGAGAGAAACCCTATGAGTGCAAAGACTGTAGTAAAGCCTTTACATGTTACCGTTCACTTCAGAGACATGGAAAAACACACACCTGAGGGGAAAAAAAATCTCTGTAAATGCAGCAAACATGAGAGAGTGTTTAGAATATCTAGTTCCCTTCAAATGTGTGGAAGTACTGGGAGCACAATAAATGCTGAAGTTTGTTGTTGCTACTGTTGTTTGATATGGAAAGTTTAGACGGATTAGATAGATGTGCTAAAACCCTCAGTTCCAATTGAAGATATAAAACTACCTGGTGTTAAAACCCAGAGTGGAATATGGTATTTCATTTCCTAGATCTACTCAAATACATAAGCTAGTGAGGGTAGTCCTAAAGAAAGAGATATGGAATTGAAACAGCTGCAGTTTGGGAAGTAAAGCTTATATTTTAATAATATTAAAAATCATGTGATAACTTGGATTAGAAGATCCTACTAATTTATGTGTGTTGAAGTGTTGAAGCAAATCATGATAAAAGTTTTATAACATGAGTGAAAAGCTATGCAATTTATGAATGTATGGTATTTTCCAGTGATTTGCATTTGAAGACATTCCCAGCTGCACCTGATAGATAAGGCCTGTACTCTTGGGTACTCTGGTTTTGCTGCAACTGATAGCAAGTTCAGGGCCAGCCCAGATAACTTAGTGAGACCAGTCTCAATAAAAATTGGAGAAAAACCCAAAGCAACTCATTCATTTAGCTCTGGTCTCCCAGTTTAATTTCTAGTCCTGGCATCAGAGAAATGAGAAGGCTCCTAGGTGATGAGTTTCCATTTCTTTTACAGGAAAACACTGAGATGAAAGTTTCCTAAGTGTAGACATGAACTTTAGCCGCAGAAATAGCTGATGCAGATTGCTAGACAATTTCTTAATTACCATATGTGTACCTTATAGTGTAGCCTCCCATACACTTATGCTACATGGTATCAATACTCCACTAGTCTATGGAATGTTGCTTCATTGTATATTTTAGGCATAGTACCAACAAATATATATCAAACAAAAGATTTGACATAAAAGTAAATGCTCTCCCTATGAAGAGTACTTACCATGAGTGGAGTTTTCAGGACTAGATTTTGTTCAATCAGAGATTAAGGTGAATGTAAACTCATAGGGTGCGTTAATCTACTGTAAAATGTCAACACTATAGACTTACTGTATAGTGTTTTGATGTTTTCCTAAATAATAAATTGACTTAAAGCTTTTTACAATGTGTATAATTTTAATACTTTTTGACTATTGTGATAACACTGCTTAAAATGTTCCTAGTTTATGATTGTTTAAAACTATTTCTTTATATACTTATTCTTTATATTTTTACATTGTAGATATGTTTTTAAAAAATTGTTTGTGAAAAACAGCTGTCATGTATAACAGTGAGTCAGGAGGTTGGTGTCTGTAGCTTTTAGATCTCTATGTGCCCTGATTCTCCTGTACTTCCCACGCCACTCCCCCATATTGCATCATGTGATTAGCTGCACCTTTCTTTGTTCTGATCATACAATATGGGTATTGCATGTGATAGCTCCCTGAAGCACCTCAGCTCACACACAAGACTCCCTAAATGTTGCGAACTGAAGTACTTTTTCTAAATAATGAGAGTTTTCTGCTCTTATGGAAATAATGATTTAATTGTAGAAAACAGACCTTTCTGTTTTTCCAATGTCACTCATCAGCATGTAAGTACTAAATTAATTTATCTTTGTATTGTATTGTATACTATAGTTTACCTATAAAAGTTCCCTGAGTTAATGACTTGTATTTCATTGAAAAAAAATCATTCAATGATTATTGTGTTTCAATAAAGAAAAATATTTTAACAACTTATGAAATGGTCCTATCTGTATTTCTGCCTAGTGTTTTATGTAATGTTCTTTATATTTTCCAGTATAAAACCAAAGTATCAACTCTGAAATACATTGATTCTCTGTACACTGCATTATCAAATACTCAGCTAAGATTTACTCATTTATGTAAAAAATAAGTATGCCCATTTTATCAATATACAAAGTTAACTTTCGTAATAATTGATAAAATTGTCTAGTCACCAAATTGTTTTTTTAAGTAGATTTCTTTGATTTATAAACAGTAGATGTTTCATTTGAACACCCACTTCATAAAACCTGTCTACTAAGGGATGCATTACACTTTCTCACACAAAGGGAATCACAAATGAAACAAACAAAACTGAAGTAGTCCAGTGGTTTCCAGCTTATGGCACTGTTTGGAGCTGTGGCAAACCTTTGGCAGGTGTGGCCTTGCTGGAGGAAGTAGGTCCATGAAAGTCAGGCTTTCAGGATTATACCCATGACCCAGTTCTTGGATTTCTTTCTCTTTCCTTTACTATCAAGGTGAGAAGCTACCGGCATATAGTCTGGCTACTATGGAAACATTGTCATCTCGTTTTCATGGCACGATAGGCTGCATCACTTTAACCACATCAAAAAAGATTTCCAAATTCCATTAGTGTGTTATTTTATGACAGCGGGGACAATGTGAGATAGGGAGAGAGGGAGAGTGAGTGAATCCACCAGGAACTGATTAGTGCAGTGTGCAGATCTCCCACATAACATTTTCTGGAAATTTTCCTTTGAGACTCCTCTAGTGATTTGTGAACCAGAGCTGTGGAAATGTTAGGTTTAGATTTTGCTTATGTTAGGAATTAAGGGTTCGAGTTATAGGGTTGGGTTAAGGTGAATGTGATAGCTAATGTCCATTGTTGTCTTAGAATAGCCATGGAAACAAATTTCTTTGGCATGTCTGTAAGGGATTCTTTGACTAGGATAACTGAAGTAGGAGTGCCCACCTTAAGCAAAGATCACCTTTTAAAGGTGATGATGACATAGAAATCAATGACTCTCACCTGAAATGATTTTGAAAGATCTTGCTAGAAACCTGCAGTGCTCCTCTTCCTCTGCTACTCAGGTTTAAATTATTAGTTGATTTCTTATTTGGTAGGACAGTGTCTCACTATGTAGCCCAGACTTTCCTCACACCCACAGTAGCCTTCCCACCTCTACCTCACAAATGCTAGATTGCCAGCACGCTTTACCAAGATCCAGCTTAAGTGGCACATTAGAATGGCCAGATAGAGAGCACAATTGTGTTCGAGGGAAGGAAACAGAAACACAGCTTTTTGTTGCTTTCTGTAGTAATACAGTTCTTTTCCAGAACCTCTACTTTAGTGAAGCCAGAATTCTTGACTGCCTTGTCAAAAGGAACTTGAATCAGTACAGAGTGGAGGTGGGGTTTTATTTTATGTTTGTCTATTGGTGTGTGTGTGTGTGTGTGTGTGTGTGTGTGTGTGTGATGGTTTGTATATGCTTGGCCCAGGGAGTGGCACTATTAGAAGGTGTGGCCCTATTGGAATAGTTGTGGCCTTATTGGAGTAGGTGTGTCACTGTGGGCGTGGGCTTTAAGACCCTTACCCTAACTGTCTGGAAGGCAGTATCCTGCTTGCAGACTTCAGATGAAGATGTCGAACCCCCAGCTCCTTCTGCATCATGCCTGCCTGGACACTGCTCTGTTCCTACCTTGATAATGGACTGAACCTCTGAATCTGTAAGCCAGCCCCAATTAAATGTTGTTCTTGTAAGAGTTGCCTTGGTCATGGTGTCTGTTTACAGCAGTGAAACCCTAATAACAGTGTGTGTGTGTGTGTGTGTGTGTGTGTGTGTGTGTGTGTGTGTGTGTTTGCATGTGAGCTATGGCAACCAGATGAAGGTTAGAGGCCAAAGTTACCTTCCACTGAATTTGAGGCAGGGTCTTTTGTTTGCGGCTCTATGCTGTGATTATCTAGGGGTTCTCCTGTCTCTGCCTCCTGTCTTGTCACCGGTGCACTGTAATTACAGATCTGCACAGTTGTATTTGACTTTACTTGTGTTCTGGGGATGGGGACTTAGCTTCTCAGTTACAGGGCAAGTACTTTACCCACTAAGCCATCTTTTCTGCCCTGGAGTTTATTAAGAAGGGAATTTAAGCATAGTTATTAGCAAGAAAGGCACTTCAGGAAAGTGTGGGCTTGTCAAGGGAGAGCCACTGTAAGTGTTGCAACAGCCATATATACAACTTTCAAGATATCTAAAGTTACATCCCCAACAGTTCATGAAAGACTCTTTTTCTTTCCTTTATGTAAAGAGCTTATAGGTTGTTTCCTGAGGTGTTGTGGATGGGATTACAATCTAGTAAGGTCAACTCTTCCCATAGTCCCTAAAGCAGCAGTCTAGCTGTTCGAGACAGCATGGTTTGGTCCTGCATTCTGCCATCTCCACTTAGATCTTCATGCCACCCCCTTGTCTATGTGATTTAGCCTGCCTGGCAGGAATGATATTCTAAAGAGACATCTGTGTCTCTCTTTGGCCAACAGACTATTGAAACAAATTAGAATTTTTCCAGGAATCTCATCTTAGAAGTGAAGGCTGAGGAAAACCAGAGGGAGGAACTTGCTTATGGGAGAAACTTTTCTAAGTCTGTCTTTCCACCATACTGTCAAGATTGGAGCTGAAGGGAGGGAGGGAGGTGGACTACACCTCACCTCATAACTTGGCTGGACTTCTTAGTTAAGCTTATTGCTGGCCTCTACTTAAGCTTCATCCTGCTGTAGGACCCTGAAGATGGACTAGGGCACGCAGCCATTGTCTCTTCCGAATGTAACCATATTAAATGCATCTTTGTCTGTCTTTCACTTATTTATTTATATTGCTTGATGGGTATAAGTGCCGCAGTAGAGAGAGAAGCTCACTGAGATACAAAGACTTCATCTTCTGAAGGAGCAGAGGTATTCAAGCCTTCTTGGAAAAGGCTGACCCCAACTAGCTTACACTAGTGACTTTTATTCATCCTTATACAAAATTAATTAGGCTGGGAAAGGTTCCAACGACCAATGTTATCTTGTCCTTGCTGCCTGAGAGAGCAGACAGTCTACACTAATCTCAGTCCCTTTTGACAGTGGCTAATCATAATCCAAAGTAAGAACTCCAAGTTTGCCAGAAATGTCTTAGGACCAGTTTGTGCAGCTGCAAGCTCTCATGTAGTAACAAGTATAGACTATCCAGGGAGACATTTCTTCAAGGTTCAAACACCCTGGAAACAGTTTCTTAGCCTCTACTGATTAATCCAAACATGGCAAAGGCTCTGCTGAAACACTTCACTCAAAGCTGGACACAAAGGCTTTACTATACATTTCACCTCAAGCCACACATAAAGGCTTTACTATACATATCACTACATATTTATTTATCTATTTAATTTTGAGGCAGGGTGTCTCTGTTCTGTAGCTCTGGCTATCCTGGAACTTGCTGGGTACATCAGGCTGGCTCTGGAATCACAGAGATACACCTATCTTTGCCTCCTGAGTGCTAGGATTTAGGCAAGGCATGTGCCACCATGCCTGGCTGATTTTCACTATTAATTTGACTCTTGTTTTATGGAAGGGTGAGAGGCAGGACATATAGACTCTGGTCATAACTCCAGTGACAGAAGATGACCCACGTCAAATGCATAGCTCTTGTCTTAAACTCCACTGACTTCCCACTATGAGCAACATTTGATGATGATGATGATGATGATGATGATGATGATGATGATGATGATGATGATGATGATGATGATGGATTGACTGATTGAGTCTGTTATAACTCCATCGAAGGAGTACGGGAATAGCATTTTACAGATGGGAAAACCCAGGCTCACAGAAATAAGAGATTTTCTACTATAGTTATGTTTGTTTAACCACTCTTTTTATCCCTTCATTCTAGAGATTCATTGAAGTTGAAATTAAGCTATCCAAGGCAGGCAGGGTGACACAGGCCTGTAATCACTTTGAAGGTTAAGGCAGGTTTAAGAGCATTCAACAAGGTGCACAGGAAAGCAGCCAGCACTCCTGCAGGACTCAGATTGGAGTCTCCCCGCCCACTTCTCGAGCCTCCTAGTGGCTGCTGAGAGAGAATTGAAACCCTCCCGGGACTCTGTTGGAGAGGCTCCGGAAGGTCCTCCTACTTCACAGCTCTCCTTGGCTCCTCCCTGCGCTCGACTGCATCGTTGGTATTGACATTCTCGGGCGGGCGGTGAAGGCGCTGGCGAGTGGAGGAGCCCCCGCGCATTCGGTGAGGAGCAGGGAGGCCGGGTGCTGGCCCTGCAAGCGGCCAGGTCCCTGCTGGCGTCCTTGTCTGCGGCTGCGCGTTGTGTAGCCGCGGGACGGATTGGGACGACAGTCTTTGGGACACTGCGATCTGGACTCTATCGCCCGCAGCTCCCTCTGCTGTCCACTCGGACTCCTCCTTTCTTCTCGCGTCTCCTTTCCCCTTGGGTCCCCTGGTGTCTTTTCCTGTCTCCGAGGGTCCCTTCTGAAGGATTTCCAGGCCCGAGTTAAGATGATCTTCCGAAGCCCCCTTCCTTAGAACTATGCTGTCCCCGTCCACCCCCAGTTTTAGCAGTCTCTTGTCTGTTCCTGGCCAGGTCAGCCACTTTCTTGGCCTGAACCTCAGAAAGTCTGTCGTGGGTTCAGTAAAGAGGATTGATTGGTTGTGTCTTCAGCCCTCTCTGTGGTGGGGCGTGGAGAAATTGCTGACCAAGTTCTTTGCTCTTTGTGCAGTTGCAGCCTGTGTCAGGCCCTGGACAAAGATAGAGAGGGGGTGGTGGCCACAGCTCTGCATACGTGTACTTCGCAGTTTTGGCTACAACATTAAGACAGTTTGGGGTTAGTGACCTATGTGATATAGGGAACACGTGGCTTCTTCTCAGCTTATGAGGTTTTCTGCGTTTGTGTAGAATATGCGTGCTCTCCAGTGGGGCATTCTGTTTTCTGAAGTGTGACTCATTTTCCTACTCAAACTTTTACTCTGTGGCTGGCTGGGAAAGGGTTGAGAAGGGGAAAGGGGGGAAATTTCTCCAGACATTTACAACAACTGGGAAAACTCACTTTTCTTTTTTAAAAACTTAGTTTCCCTCAGGCTCCCTCATGCCTCTAACTTTTGAGATTGTTGTCAGGGCTTTGTAGAATTGACATTTAGTACTCTGTAGTGCTACTTTATGGGTTTTCTGAATGTGGGCAAAACTCAGTGTCTAGACAGTGAAATAGTTCAGCATGCTTTACCTTGACGGTGGAGTAATGGAAACCTCTTGGGAATGTTCTCTAATGCTTTGTCTGATTTTTACTGTTTTTATTCTTTGAGAATTTCATACATTATGTTCTGATCACATTCATCCCTCTCACCTGCTTCTTCCCAGATCCACATTCCACCTCTAATATATAGGTATGTATGTATATGTATACAGACACACATATATATGTATAGTGGTATGGTGTGTTCGTATCTCTTTGGCTGCCCTGGAATCTGCTATGCAGACCAAGATGACCTTGAACTCAGAGAAATCCTTCTGCCTCTTCCTGAGGTAGAGTTGGGGTTGGGATTAAAGGTATATAGTAGCACACCCAGCCATGTGACATGTTCTTAAAATATTGCCTACCTATGAGGAACATATGAGTGCTAACTTCCAATCATTTTGGAATTCCAGTGTAGACTCAAGACCAGCTGAGACATCAGTCTTATGGAGTGAACAACTAACAGATTCTTGACCATTCCTTTGGGAGATAGCCATTGTTGGAGTAACAAGATTGATTGCACCCTATAAACCATGCTAATAAATTCCCTTTATACATGCATACATCTTCATTCTATTAGTTTTATATCTCTTTAGAGAATTCTGGCTTATACACTGTGTCTAAATAAAATCTTATTTTTTCCTTCATGGGAGTTGAATTCTCAGTTGACACTTCCATTCTTTCAGATCTGTAAGGATGATGTTCCACTACCTTCTAATTTGTATTTTTAGATTTATTTTAGGTATATATCTTGTGACTGAGGACCTCAGAGGAGGGCACTGTATCACCTAGAGTTGAAGTTACAAAAGGTTGTCAGCTGCCATGTAGGTGCTGGGAACTCAACCCATGTCCTTTGGGAGAGCAACAAGTGCTCTTAACTGCTGAGCAATCTCTGCAGCCCAAATTTGATTTGATAAGTTTGTTCACAATTGCATTTCATGTCTCTGAAGTAGGTGCCTCTATTTTTTTCCCTTCTCTATCTAAAGTTTTCTTTTCATTTGCTTTAAGATAAATTGATGATGGAGGGCTTAGGTATAGTTTTTTTTTCCTTTAATGGTCTTCAAGTACATTTGAGTAAGCAAGTTATAGATAGATAGATAGATAGGTAGATAGATAGATAGGTAGATAGGTAGACTGATAAAGATTGAGATCATTGGGTTTATACTTTCAACTTAATTTGAAAAATTCAGCAACATTATTTAGTTGTTTTTCTATCTTTACTGCTTTTCAAGAAATCTAGTTACTACTTACTATTGCCCTTCTTATTATATAGCTCACTGGTGTTCTGTTCATTTTCTCTGGGTCTTTTGATTTTGTTAGTTTCTGTTAACAGAGCTTTCAGCAGTTTGTTCTTATTCATCTAGTTTTATTTTATTTTTTAAAAATCCAAGACAATTACATTATATTCCCGTTGATTTCTTTTTTTTTCTCTTTTAGTCTTGAAGCATTTTATGGTTATACATGCATACCTTGATTTACTATTTCAACATTTTTAAGGACATAATTCAGTAACCATTAAGTGCATTCATAATGTCATGTTACCATTTGAGGAGGTCCCTGCAGGGAAGCTAACCTCAAAGAGAAGAGAATGGAAACTCAATTCAAATTGACTTTGCCAACCTGCATCAAACTTCAGGGATTCTGATGCCAGGTGGTTATAATTATAGAGTAGTGTCTTAGGGTTTTACTGCTGAGAACAGACACCATGACCAAGGCAGCTCTTATAAGGACAACATTTAATTGAGGCTGGCTTACAGGTTCAGAGGTTCAGTCCATTATCATCAAGGAATGAGCATGGCATTATCCACGTAGGCATGGTGGAGGCAGAGCTGAGAGTTCTGTATCTTCATCTGAAGGCTGCTAGTGGAAGACTGGCTTCCAGATAGCTAGGATGAGGGTCTTAAAGCCCACAGCCACAGTGACACACCTACTTCAATAGGGCCATACCTTCTAATAGTGCTACTCCCTGGACCGAGCGTATACCAACCATAATAGTAATAGAATATCAAACATAACAGAATTTGGGGAAAAGTTTCCAAGCAACAATCATTCTATGGCTCCCACATAACAATAAAGCTTTAGAAATGCCTTTACAAAGTACATGTGACTATGAAAATAGACTCTATAGCTAAAAAACCTGGAATCTAGTGTGGTTTCTGCCTGAGATAGCATAGAGGTCAGCAGGTCATAAAGTACATGTGACATCTCCCCTAAGGACGGGGGTCTGTTAACTGGGAGCTAAAGATATATGTCTAGGGAAGGAGAGTCCGGTAAACTGCTAGGGTCAGTAAAATTCAAAATAACCCAAGTAGTCACATGAGTCTAGCAAAACAATATCTTTATTTGAATCAGGCAGCAAAAACTGACCAGGCAGGGACAACAGCATAGACTTGAAAGCTGACTGCATGTTTGAACATTGATCTTAGTATTTAAGCAAATGAGAAAAATTTATTGAACTCTGGTTGCTACTGATCTATCGGAGGCACAGAACAGACTGCAGAGCTGAACTGTGACCACAAGATAGAATAACATGGAGTTTTTAAGCCCCAAATCTGCTTACCTAGCCTAGTCCTGGAAGCTTCTGGCCTCTGTACAACCTTACCTGGGCCTAGAATCTTTTCAGCCGCTGAGACTTGCTGCTGAATAAGCTCACCCTTTTTAGTTCTTTCGGAACGCTCACTGGCTGGTTCAACTCAGCTGTTCTGCTTCATCTCCTCTCCAAGTTGACTGTTTCAAACTGCTTCTCTCAGTTCCGACTGCATTGCTCTGCTTGGCCTCATACTAAGTTTGACAATATGTTCTAATCTGGCTTCTTCTCATTCTCTGGCTTTAACTGCCTCTGCTGACCTACACTAAACTCACAAACTCGCTGCTCCCTTTTCCCAACTAACGCTACCTTCTTGTTTAGGATTAAAAGTGTGTACTAAGGGTGTGCCTGTATTCTAGCCAGAGTAGCCAGGTTGCTGGATTAAAACTCACTCTACAGAAATCCACAAACATCTATACCAAGTCACAGTAACATATTCCCACCAATCCGGATTCAGGGATAGGCATCTTCCTTAGGAACGTGTCTTTGTGGTATACTTATCCTGTTCCAATTGGTCGAGTTATTCAACTATGACAGGTTCACCTGTCTAGTGAGAGACCAGATCGTTTGGGTTCAGACTCCATCTTAGAGAACCTGACCTAAGATTGAACCTGAGTTAATAACAAACTGGTGCCTAGCACCCGTTTCCAGGTTACTCCCCAAGAAATCTACACCTCCAGGTTGCAAGCCTGCCTCTGGCACTTCACCTCCTAACAACCACCAATCAGGAGGAAAGCAGAAGTTAAGTTTATGGTTTGGCTCCCAGCACCAGCCAATTATGTTGAAGGCCATAATGGCCCCCCCAATCAAATGTGTGTCAGGCTAGAAACCCCCTTGCTTGTTTGCTTGTCTCTATAAATGCTTGCCTGAAAACTAGACTTGGGCTCCACTTTTCCATCCAGTGTGTCAAGGTTGGCAGGGAGCCCAAGCTGGAGCTTATAATGAAGAAATCCTAATGAGATTGGACCAGAATTGGGTCCATGGTGGTGTTTTGGGGTTCAGGAACACTTCCTGGCACATTAGCATTTGTCTGAACTTGCTAGCCAGGATCTCAGTCACCCAGGTAC
This sequence comes from Mastomys coucha, assembly GCF_008632895.1. Classification (NCBI taxonomy): domain Eukaryota; kingdom Metazoa; phylum Chordata; class Mammalia; order Rodentia; family Muridae; genus Mastomys; species Mastomys coucha. Next base: position 30,763,827 of record NW_022196904.1, read on the forward strand.
ATGTCTCTTTCTGCCAAACAGGATGTCAGTTACCCAGGGAGAGCTTGGGAACTTGAGCTTTATTTGACACCTAGTCACAATGGAAGTTTTATTCAAAATGGCTTTGGTTTGATTCCATCTTACAAACATTTTGGGTGAGGTCTGTCTCTACAGAAAGCAAAAAGTCATTGACAACCACCACTATCAGCTTTCTGGTGCAGGTATTTTATTTTATCTCCTCTGTTGAGGGACACTACTACTGCATGTTTAACATTCCTGGTTTCCCTAGGGATCTGTGGGCAAAAAGACCTTTGTGCTCCAACAATGTTTTTATGCTTTTGTTTCTTTGAGATAAGGTCTCACTCTGTGGCCCATAGTCTCCTGGAACTTTTGATTCTTCTGGCTCAGCCTCCCTAATTTAAGGACCGAATATATATGTGTCCTAATGTGCCCCAACATTTCTCATTTCAAACAGAGTCTGTGCCCATTTGTATCATGAAAGTAAGACTTATCATTACCATCTGTCCTAGAGTCCTTCCCATAATGTGTTCTTCCCTCAACTAACACGATATAGCACAGCAAGTGCCTTTATGGTAAGCCATTGTTACATCCTGGAAATAAAGACTTCACTTATAATTGTTTTACATGCTGACCATTCCTTTGTTAGTATTTTGTTAAAGATTTCAGGGGCAATTCTCTGTAGCTGTCTTTTCCTGCAATTCCATTGTCTGGCTTTGAGCCAGATAGTGGTCTCCTCAGGGAATGAATGGAAAGGTACTTATCTTTCAGTTGTTTGTCGGAGCTTGGAGAAGGTCTCATGTTTTCCTCACATATGTGATGTAGTTAGCTGTTGAGGGTTTTGATGGTAAGATTCCATCTTTTCACTGGGTATGCTTTCTAACCAGAGGTTCTAATTTTTCTTGATTGAACTATGGTAGAAATCTGCCGATCACATCAAGGTTGTTGAGTGTGCTGTTCTATTCTCTTCTAGTCCATTCTGCTTCTGTAATTGGTGATCAGGCCTCTTTCCTTTTTGTTGTAGTTGGGACACTGGAGAGTCAACCTAGGGTTTCTCACACACTGGACAAGCATTCTATGACTAAACCTTCTCATCTTGTTTTTTTTTTTTTTAAGCTCGGGTTTCTCTGTCTGTCCTGGAACATGCTATGTAGATCTGACTGTCTAGAACTCCAATATTTGCCTGCCTTCCAGAGTTCTGGGATGACAGTTTCATGCTACTAAGTCTAGCTTTGTTTTGGTTCTGTTTTAATTTTTTAGGTGTATTTATTTCATCTATGGACCATGTGCATACCTGATGCCACAGAGGTGAAACGAGTGAAGGATTCTGTAATTGGAGTTATGGATGGTTGTGAACAGAGATGTGGCTGCTGGAAAGAGATCCCAGGTCCTCTGAAATAAAAAGGGCTCTTAACTCCAGAGCCATCTTTAGTCCCCAAGCCTTTTAATTTTTAAAACATGTTTTAATTTTGACACAAGATCTTGTTAATTTGTCCAGGAGGGCTGTGAACCTAGTCTCGTTCAAGTAGCCCTCTTATGCCTTGAACTTTCTTTTTAATTTTTCATTATTGTTACTTTTATGTGTATGTGTTTTGCCTGTTTATGTCTGTCACCACATGCACACTGTGTTCTTAGACACCAGAAAAGGGTGCTTGAATCCCCTGGAACTGGAGTTAGACAGTTGTGAGCTACGCTGTGGATCAAACCCTGGCCCTCTGGAAGAGCAATCAGTACCTTTAACCCTGGAGCTATAGCTCCAGCCCACATTTCTTTCCAATTCAGCCTTCCAGTTCTGGGATTACAGGACTAAACCACCACACTTAGATGTCCTTTCAAGTCTGAATTTAGTTGAGTCTCCTCTCCTTGTATAAGTCAATTTATCCGTCATGTTTAGCTTTAAAAAAAAAATCAACTTTTTTGAGGGGTTTGTTATTGTTACCCATTTTACAGACTGCTGATCTAACCTCTACTATTTTTTTCTAAACTCCATTTTTGTTTTTCTTCTTAGCTGATGTCATTTATTGACAGTCAGATGTAACTCAGGCTAGTCTGGAACTGCTGCTGATCCATCCTCCTAGCCCTACCTCTTTAGTGCTAGGAAGAAGGCTTTGCCTACAAGACCAGGCGTGGCACGTGCTACTATTGTTGAGCAATCCTAGGTGTGCTTTACTGAAATTGTTGATCCTTAGAGGACCTCAGGACCTGTTCTAAAATGTGACTTTGGGTGCCCTGGGCACCCTTCCAACTGGGGCAAAGATCACTCGTGTCATCTTTTGTGTAACGAGATATGCTAACACTAGAGACCCTGTGACCAGGAGGAAAGGCAAGGAGCGCAAGAAGCAAGGGCAAGTCCTTAAATACCGCGTCCCTGTCATTTTGAACTGGGCTTCCTTCCTAAGGGAGCTGCTTCCATCACTCAGACATCGCTAGCCAATCAGAGTATTAAGCGGCCTGTCCAATCAGGATCTCCGGCAGGCGGCGGGGAGGCAGGTTTTCTTTGGTTGCAGTGTTGTGTGTGGGTTCTCCGTGGCGGACGGGGTTACGAGTGGGGCCCGCTCTTAGCGCTGGTACCAGGAGCTCTGTGGAGAACGTGGGCCAGCTCCGAAGCTGCGCCATGGTGAGCGAGGGGCCGCTGTCCCCAGAGGGGGAGGGGCGGCGGTTGAGCCGCGAGAGCCGTTGTGACGGGCGCTCTTCGGGACTGGGGCGGGGCCGACAGCCTGCAAAGCAACCTAGGCCCTGGGCCGGCGGCCTCTGGGCAGCTCCGCCTCTCGGCCGCTTCTGCGCAGAGCCAGGAGTAGCGCCAGGCTCCGCCCCGCGCTGGGGACGCTGGCGTTGGTGACGTCGCAGCCGTGCGAGCGCTCAGAGCCTATGTTCTTTTTGTCCGGAGGGCCAGTTGCTAAGTGAAGGTAGTCTACAGTTTCTTCGAGTTATAGAAGTTCTGACGTTTACGTTTCCTGTCTATATTTAGGATCCGCTTTAAGTTAGTTTTGCGAAAAGTTGTGAAGTCCGCCCAATATTTTGTTTATATATGCGTGTTTGTTTTACTGGTTTGTTAAATCACTGACTGTCTTTTGGGTTTGCTTCTGGCTTTTTTTTTTAAGTTGTCATTTCTTATTTTTGAAATATTGTACTACTTTGATTATTGCAGTTTCATTGGAAGTCTTAAAGTCAGGTAGTGTACTGTTAATGCTTCAGTATTGTGTTAACTTTTTTCTTTCTCTTTTTTTTGAGACAGGATCTCGTGTTTCCCAGGTTGGCCTCAAACTTTCTCTTAGCTGAGGAAGACCTTGAACTTCTCATCCCGCTACCTAAACCCAACTCCAGAGTGCTGGGATTAAGGGTGTGTGACTAT
>NW_022196904.1:30767185-30802274 GCF_008632895.1 Mastomys coucha
GAGAGAGAGAGACTGAGAGAGAGAGAGAGAGAAAGAGAGACACGGAGAGGGAGAGTGTGTGTGTCTGTCTGTCTGAGAGAGAGGAGAGAGAGACAGAGACAGAGAGGGAGAGTGTGTGTGTCTGTCAGAGAGAGAGAGAGAGAGAGAGAGAGAGAGGTGTGTGTGTGTGTGTGTGTGTGTGTGTGTTTATGTATGTATGTTTTTCTGGGGAAGGAACCTAGGGCTTGATGGTAGTAGTCAAGCATTCTACCCGATTCTGAGTATCTCTTGCCAGATAATGTTTAGATCACCTTTCTGTTATTTTCAGCATAAATTGTGAGGATTTATATTGGGATGTGTTGAATTTGTAGATCAAAATGGTAACTGTCACAATTTTGAAGCTTCTTTCCAAAACCACAGGACTCTCTTCACTTACTAAGTTCTTTGATTGTTTTTATATTAGAAATATATAATATTTGTGTTAATTACATTAATTACATGAATATGCAAATATGTCTCACTTTATCTTTGCTCTATAAGCTGTTGTGGTTTTAATTTTACATCCAAATGTTCTTTTGATGATGTATATACAGTATGAATATTAATCTTGCAGTTCTACAAGTTCCTAGTTTCCTAAATTCTTGTTGGTTCTTGGGTTTTTAAAGGCCAAAGACTTTACTTTTTTCATTTTTTTTTTTTTTAACACTTTCAGTAGTACTTTTCCTTTTCTGGCAGTATAGGGTTTTTTTGTTTGTTTGCAATTACTAATGTGTTGACATGGTTTTTCTGTTCTGCTTGTCAGTTTGGTGGATCACATTTTTAAATGTTTATTGATGGAGATTAAAACAGCTATTTGCATAATGCTAGGCATGGGTTCTTCCATGGAGCTTTGTCCACAGTCGGAATTTTGAAGTTTGACCTGATTTTCTGTATCTGCAGTGATTACAGCATGGTTTGCTATGTACTTTGGTTTCAGATAGGCTTTTATTCTGCAGACCAAGCTGACTCCAAACTTATGCATTCTGCTTTTAGCTTGCCAAATGCTTGGATTACAGGCACGTGTAACCACACTGCCTCATTTTAATCATTTTAGAAATACACTTGAAAATTTGGATTACTAATGATTGGTGAGAGTTTTTGCATTGAGCATTTTTTAGTTACTGTTGTCTTTTTTTTTCCTCCTGTGTTGTTTTGGTGTTATGGTAATGTTGCCTCAAATTTTGAACCAGGATTTGTTTGCCTTTTTAGAGGATATTTTACTGAATTAGTGCCATATCTGTTGATTGAAATTATTTGAATCTTGTCTTTTTTTTTTTTTTTTTTTTTTTTTTTTTTTTTTTGAGTTAGTGATTTCATTTCCTTAGCACATACAGGCCTATTCATACTAGCCATCTCTCTGCTTTCAGAGAATTTGTTCATTTCTTCTAAGTTATTAAGTATGTGGTCTGGAGTTGTTCATAGTATGCCTTTATGGTTCTTTTAATGTTCGTGCTGATGATGGCCCTGTATAATTCCCTCATCCAAGTACTGAGCAGGCACAATCCTGCTTAGTTTCGCAGATGAGCTAGAGCATTAGAGCAGGTGTGCTCAGGGTGGTATGGCTGTATGTTGGTTGTCCTCTGTGATCTGATCACTCATCTCTTTAAAACCATGGCCAGGGACTAAACAGTTTCGAAAAGCCAAGTTTTAAGAGTGATTGGTTGTCTCCAGATTGCCTGTTTACAATTTTATTCTCTAATTGTTATTTTCCTGTGCTTGATTTATTCTTTCTCTAGCTTCCTATTATGGGATGATTTATTTTTCAGTTGTCTTCCTTTATAGTATAGGCATTTAGCATTTATTGTTTTAATCTCTCCCAAATATGGTTTGTGCTTAGTGGCATAAATTTTTGTAAGATGTACTTTTGATTCTGTTGAAATATTTAATTTCTCTTGAGACCTCTCTTTTACTATGTGTTACTTAAAACTTTGATTTAGTATCTCAGTTTTCCAGTGTGTTGCCTTTAGTTTAGGGCAGTAGTTTACTCTCAGTGCGTAATCATAAAGATGCCAAAATTAAGAGTCTCTCTCTCTCTCTGTCTGTCTCTCTCTCTCTTTCTCTCTGTTTCTCTCCCTCTCCCTCTCATTCTCACTTTCTATCTCCCTCTCCCCCTCCTCCTTTCTCTAGGGTGGAAGAGTCAGGGAGACTACTCCAGGATTTATAAAATTTTTTTAAGTGATTTTATTATTTATTTTTACTTTAAGTGCATTGGTGTTTTGCCAATATGTAGTCCTGAGAGGGTGTCAGATCCCCTGGAGGTGGAGTTACAGTTATGAGGTGCCATGTGGGCATTAGGAATTGAACCTGTGTCCTGTGGAAGAACAGCTAGTGCTCCTAACTTCGGAGCCATCTTTCTAGCCTCAGGATTTTTAATAAGTTTATAGTAAGACCTCAGAATAGATCCTGTTTCTGGGTTGGAAGAACCTTTATTGGCTCAGTCAGGAAGACACAGAACGGTTGACCACTTAGTGTCTTGGGCTTCCTTACATTATCATAAATGCCCAGGACAAGCCTGATGATACCCAGCAGGAGAAAATAACTGCAGAGAGAGCTGCTCCCATTACCAGCATAGAAATCTGATTTAAAACAGTTTCCCTACTTAGCCAAGGTAGTGACACTTTGGATTTTCAAGAAAAAAGGAGAGAGGATCAAAGAATCAACAAAGTAGTAAATGATTCAGAAAAATTATCATTTGGTCTTCTAGCTGGTGTTATGTTTAATTCTGACTATTCAGTTTGTCATGGTATCTTCAGGAGGGAACATTTGATAGTCTTTTTTTTTTTTGCTAGTGGTGGTAGTGGTTGAGGGTGGGGCTATTAAGACAGAGTCTCTGTAGACCATGCTGGTTTTGGACATAGATTTGCCTGCCTCTGCAGGTGTGTGCCACTGTGTCTGAGTTTTTTCCTTTCTTTTCTTTTTGTTAAAAAAACATGCTAAATTAGGGCTGGAGAGATGGCTCAGCGGTTAAGAGCACTGACTGTTCTTCCAGAGGTCCTGAGTTCAATTCCCAGCAACCACATGGTGGCTCACAACCATCCTTAATGAGATCTGATGCCCTCTTCTGGTGTGTCTGAAGTCAACAACAGTGTACTTACATACATAAAATAAATAAATAAATCTTTAAAAAAAAACATGCTAAATTAGGAGCCCTAGACAAAACTAGTGACAGACAGGCAGTCTGTTTTAATTGCAATTTAACTCATTTAAGAGAACAAATATAAGAACCAGTTTTGGAAACTGTCAGGATTGTTACTAAATTCTTAGTTTCCTTTCTAATGCTGTGGTAAAATACCCAGATAAAAGCAACTTTAGGGAATGAAACGCTTATTCTGCTAACAATTCCAGGTTTCAGTCCCTGAGGGGAAAGCAGGACAAGAACTTTAAGCAGAGTGAGGATGAATACATTTATGCTTACTTGTGCTCAGCCCCCTCTCTACATTTGTGTAGCCCAGAAACTCCTGCCTAGGAGTTGGTGCCACCTACAGTATTGGGTCTTCCTGTCTCAGTTAATATAATCGAGACAGTTCTCCAGAGGCACGCCCAAATGCAACCCTGATCTAGATTGCCCCCTGATTGAGACTCTAACGAGGTGCTCTGTTGAATTGTCTCTTATGACAACTATCCCACCAATGAAACATTTACTTTCCCAAACCAAAACCTAGTGTAATACTAAAATAACACTAAATGAAATTGTTAGTCATAAATAAGAGAGTAATTGAGACATCAGAGCCTAATCTTTCCTAAACTCAGAGTTAACCATGCTACATGAGGTTATAGCTATGGGATTGAGTGAAACTGGCCAGAAAGAAAATTAAAATTAGAAGTTAATGAATTATTTCAAATACTCCAAACATTAAAATATTTTATAGAGTACAGTAGGGAAGCAGACTTTGGGTCAGACTCCATTTTGGACTTATAAGATGTTGCAGTGGATAAAAAACATGCGCTGCTTTAGCCTGATGACCTGAGTTCTAACCCTGGAACCCACATAAAAAACAGATGTGTAATGCCTGTGTATAATCACATATGGTGAGGTGGTAGAGAGAGGAGTCCCCTGGAAGCTGGTCTGGAATATGCATTGCAGTAGCAAAAGTGAGAGATCCTGCCTCAAGTTGGAAAGCAAGGTCCACCGTTGAATGTTGTCTTGATACCCACATCCATGCTATGTTAATGTGTGTATTTCTGAGATAGCAGCATCTGGAACTTACTGACTTGTGACCTGGAAAGTGTCTATAGCACCGAAAAGTTAAGCAAGGGCCTCCCTTCTCTTAACACCAATCATAACCAATATGCAAGAATTAGGAAAGTTAGCTCCAAGTTTCTAAGAGTCATCTGTCCAACATTTAGTGATATCATATGTTTTTAGCCTTTTATCTGTATCTCTAACAAAAGTCATAATGGTTAAAAGTGGCACTATGACATGACTTTTACAAAGAGAGGTGGGGAACGTGACAGTAGCAACTGGAAAGATGGGAAGAGTGATAGGTATCTAGCTCTGAGCCCTTGGGGTAAAGGAGTAACATGGGTATCATAACTTGAAGTAGGTGATATCCTTGGTTATGACATAATTTAAAGCTTCCTGCAGCAGGTTTAGGATAAATTTCCTGAAATGGCATCAAGGGAATAAGGTAGGGCTTGTGCAGTTGTAGAATTCAGAAAGGTGAAAGCAAAACACTTGGAGTTGCAGGTGTGTAGGGTGAGTTTTACTTTGGCCTTGTTGGAAGAGGAAATAGAAATCTCTTAAGAGGCTCACATGAGTAGGCTTCTTGAGTTTCTGGGGTGAAAAAGCTTTAACTGTAGACAGATAAGCTATGGTCATAGGTTATTTTTTAATTCTTTTGTTGTTGGAAATCTTTGGGAAAGCTACTTGTGCCTACTGATAGATAGTCATTTGTAGAGGAATTAGTGCCTTAGAAGGGGAAATCTAAATGTCCCCATGAGACTAGTCTCAGTTTAGTTAAAGCAGTGTTTCTTATGTGAGGGCAGAGGTCTGTTAATAGAGGTTAATAAATCATCTGTGTACTAAAAAGAGTTATTTTAAGGAAGGTTTTCTTCCATGGCAGAGAGGTAGGTGTCCCATATGTCCTGAGGCAAGACACTCCAGGTGAGTGGTTGAATATCTGGGTTAAGTGGTCCTGCCATTTAAAGTCAAATAAGAACTGAATCTGGGAGGATTCAGACACAGAAAGAAGGCATCCATAAAGTCTAAACGATAAAGGTAGATGGTATTTAGAGTATATTTCTTTTTACAGTGTAAGGATTGAGACCTATGGAGAGATTGGGATCCCCATATAATTGCACAGTTTCATTTATGGCTCTTAGGTCTTGGAATGTTCTTTTGGATCCATCTGGCTCTTACTGCCAACATGTGCCATATGGGCACAGCCCCATAATGGTTAAGAATGTGTCAACAAAAAGTTGTAAACCCTTCTAAGTTTTAGCTTTTATTTGGGCCTTTGAAGAAAGTTATTAAAGTCTTTAATGATCATTTTGACAGAAGGGGCTGTTAGCTTCTGGGATTAGAGATGCCTCATTCTTGAAGGAGAACTTGTTATAAGATGTAGGGGTGCATAGCATAGATAGGGGAGAATGTTTGGGGCTCTAGACATTCTTGGGCTTTTATAGGGTAGGGTCTCATGTGATAAATGGCCCTGCCATAAATGGACCTGGAGGTTGGATGAAATGCCCTACCCAGGAAGAGAATTGGGCAGCTGGGTAGAACCAAAAAGGAATGAATGAAAGATGATTATCACACTTGTTGAAAGAGGTTTATAGTGTGCTGGTTGGGGTTTGCCATTAATGCTAGGAAGGAAGATTGAGGAAGATTAAGGATCCAAATGTTAAGTTAGAAAGGTAATCAGGGAGGAGAAAGTAGTATAGTCATAGCCCTTGATATTTCTTGGATCATATGAAGCTTATGCATGGAGTACCAAGGAAAACATGAGCCTGAATAACCCCAGGGTCATGTTTTCAAAGGGGAAGTAATCCCTTATTGCACAGGACCAGAGTTAGGGCATTGTCAGTTTCCATGTTTGACCCTAGCATGAGATTTTTATATACAAGATGGTAGGAGGTGGATTCTAGTGGCCCTCCAGTTTGTAATTTAGATTGGTCTCTGGGAAGTTTATGATAGCTGGGTTGCTTTGTGCTCTCACAGCTGAAGTACTGTGATTGACCACAGGGATAATCAGAATGGTTGATTTGTCCCAAAGATAAGTTAATTCCCTTAGACTGAATGGGGTGCATTTGGATGGAATGCTTGGATTTCCTGAAATCCACAGGGAATGGGAAGTTGCCACAGTAATCCCTTTAATTTCCTGGTTTGGGTTTTCTAGCCCTTGAGTCCTCTTAATTATTAAATATAATCTTAAAGGCTGTAACTAGAAAGTAGGAGGAAAGGAGTTTGGTGTCTGTGTTCTGATTTTTGAAACTTTTGTCTAATATCTGAAGAGGTTTTATAAAATGAACAGGTAGATTTCCTTTAGCTGGGTTAATGTATTGGTGCATGATTTCAGCCAATCTGAAAAAGAACAGAGTTCTTGGAAGGCTTCTTTGTTATGTTCCATATCATGGCATTGTTAATAAGAGTTGATAGCAGCCATTTTCTTTCTAAGAAACAGGGAATCATTCCTAAGGGTTCTTTCTCCCATTGTCTCCCATGTAGGAGTCCTGATATGATCATTTGAGTTTCATGTGAATACTGTATCTCTTTTATCAGGGTTATGATTATGGCTCTCATTGGTTCAGCTCCCTACTAAAGACTAAGTATAGAACCTCTTTGTATGGACATAATAGCAAGTGGCTAGAGTGATAGAAATAGGTACTGGAGAGAGGGCTCATGGGCTAGGAACAGTGGCTACTATTCCAAAGGACCCAGGTTCTCTTGCCAGCACCCACACGGAGGCTCGTAGCTTTCTGTAAGTCTAGTCCAAGGAGATCTAGTAGCCAGCTATGGTCTTCATGAGCACCGGGTATGCATATGGTGCACAGACATAAGTGTATACAAACACCTAAAAATAATTTAAAAATAAAATTATATATATGTATTGGTCAGATTAGGTCAAAAGACTACAATTTTGAATTCCTTAATGAAGGGAGAGGGGATTCTTGGGCAAAATGATCATAGCTGTTAGATTTGTGACAGTTCAGATAGGGAAAGACATGTTTCTGGCTAGTGTTGAGTTCCCCACTAGCCACCTCACAAATAATATATAGATTGGGAGGTTTTTTTTAATAGTCTTTTTTTTTTTCAGTTTTATTTATTGTTATACATAAGTACACTGTAGCTGACTTCAGACGCACCAGAAGAGGGTGTCAGATTTCATTACGGGTGGTTGTGAGCCACCATATGGTTGCTGGGATTTAAACTTAGGACCTTCGGAAGAGCAGTCAGTGCTCTTACCAGCTGAGCCATCTCACCAGCCCCTAGATTGTGGTTTGCCTTTTGTTTTTAAGACAGGGTCTTACCATTTAGTTCTCTCCTAGAACTTGCTAAGTTGACCAGGTTGCCCGCAGATGCAGAGATGGTCCTGATTCTACCTCCTGAGTACTGGGATACAAGGAATGCCTTATCACACCCAGCATGAGGAATATTTTCTGAAGGTCAGAGTGTAGCTTTTACTTGCTTCCTGAATTCTCTGTGCCCTGGGTGACCATGTATGTGAAAGTAGAGTGTATCTGGATAAGGGGGAAGAGTTATAGGAGACTTACAGGTAGAGAGCGAAAGAATTTAGAGAACAGGAGAAATGAAGTACCTTAAAATTATAGACTACAACAGTTAGTGATTTTCCCCACCCCTATTACCTCCAAATACCAACAAAGAATTCCTTTGGCCTGTGTCCATAATTTTTGAATGGGAAACATCTTTCTGCAAGGCCCAAAAAGACTTCTTTGCCTATCCTCAGATGAGAGACAAAAACTTTAGAGTTATGTAAACCAGGTACCTTTAGATGATCACCATAAACACCAGAGATAAGAAGAGATCTCCATTGTAAGTCATCAAAATGCTGGGCAAAACAACACCTGGAAGGCCGATGACAGTCAAGGGATTTTCAAAGACATGCACAGACAAAGGTTATTGAAATACTTCAAGGAAGTCCACAGAGTAAGTCCACAGAGAGAATTGCATAGATATGAGAGTAAAGGATGACTTGGTTTTATATGATGTGGTCCATATCTAATATCAAGGTAGATTGTGAATACCCAATCTTGTAGAATAGTAATTTTGCAGGTTTTTGTTTTTTTTTATAAAGTTGGCCATTTTTATGAAGTGTCACTAAGTCTCCAAAATGTGGAAATTTGCTTTTATTTCTGTCCCTTTGTGTTTACAGAGTAGTTTGAAAGTCTTTGCTGTGTGCTAGGCAAACCATCACTTTACTGTTTAGAAGACTGATAATTTCTAAGCACCTGGATTAGTAGAAAGTTGAAAAATTCATTACTGATAAATGTAGTTTTTAATTTATATACCAACCACTGCTCCCCCTCCTTCTCCTCCCAGACTCCCTCCCCCATCCTCCTTCCTTTCTCCTGAGAGGATCCCTCTCCCACCTCCACCCCTGTGTATCTCCCTACACAAGTCTCTGCCAGATGATGTACATCTCTCCCCTGAGGCCAGACAAGGCAGCCCTATGGGTGTCCCAGTCAGGCTACAGCTTTAAGGAGAGCCTCTGTTTCAGTTGTTGGGGAACCCACATGGAGACTGAGCTGCACATCTTGCTATGTATGTGCTGGGAGCCTTGTGAAGCAGCCGTTGCTAGCATGTATATCCTTTGGTTGGTGGTTCAGTCTCTGGGAGCTCCCAGAGGTCAACCTGGGGTCCAGGTTAGTTGACTTCATTGGTCTTTCTATGGGGTTCACATCCCCTTCATGGCTTTAAATCATTCCTCCAACTCTTACATAACAGCCCCTGACCTCTGTCTATGTTTGGCTATGGGTATCTGTTTCAGTCAGCTGCTGGGTAGAGCCTCTCAGGACAGGCTACTAAACTCTAGGCCGCAAGCATGACAGAGTATCATTAATGATGTCAGGGATTGGTGCTTGCCCATGGGATAGATTTGACATTGGGCCACTTGTTGGTCAGCCATTCCTTCAATCTCTCCTCCATCTTTGTCCCTGCATTTCTTTTGGAAAGGACAGATTTTGGGTCAAAGGTTTTGTGGGTGTGTTGGTGTCCTTATTCCTTCACTGGGGGTCCTGCCTTGCTACAGGAGGTGACCTTTTCAGATTCCATGTCCCTACTGTTAGGCATCTCTGCTAGGGTCATCCACTTTGACTGCTGCGAACCTCTCCTATCCCAGGTCTCTGGGACTTCCTAGAGGCGCCCCCAGAGACCCCACTCCCAACAGCTGAAGATTCCTCTGGTCCTGTGAGCCTCTCTCCTGTTATAAGTCTGTTTTGTTTTTTTTTGTTTTTGTTTTTTAGTTTCATGTGATTTTATAAAGATCTAATCCAGAAGAAGTTATATTTGATCACACTTTTTTCCCCCTCTCACTTATTCTTTACTACTTCCTTCCTTCCTGAGGTAGAAGCCTTGCAATAGAGTACAGCCTGGCTTTGAACTCTTGAATGCAAGTGATTTTATATACTGATCTCTTTGCGTTCTTTGTAAAAACACATACCATCTAGTTGTTTCATTTTGCATTTCTATTTACTTAATGGATGTTGATTTTGTTGTTGTTAGGATCATCAGTCATTCTTGCTGTGGTAAATTCTGCATGGTATAAATTACTTTCGAGGCTTCTAAATGTTTTTTCCTGGTGTAATTAGTTCCCCACTTAACAAGTGACAGTATGCATAAAGTGTTGTCTTCCAGAGAAACTCAGTAGACTCGTCTACATACATCATTGAGGGTAGTGGGGAATTTTCTTTGTACCTCTAAACGTGTAGAACATTCAGAAAGCTAACAGTTCCAGACATTGCCTTGTTTACATAGTCATTAGAATAAGAACTGCTGTTACCACTATGTTACTGGGATGTCTCCCAAAATCTAAGTTCCCAATACCAGAAAAAGCCCATTCTGTGTAGAAATGTATAAGTAAAAGCAACCTCTTGACTGCAAATGCTGGCTCTTTCCTGTATATCATTCAGCAGAATTCTGTTATTATAGGTACTAGAAATCTCCTCTAGGAAGAAAAAATGAGGTGGCCCAGCAGCACATTTATCTCCCAGGCACAGTCATGAGGATTCCTACTATGCTCTTTTTTCTTTCTTTCTTTTCTTCCTTTTTTTTTCCCCATGGAGTCAGGGTCTCACTGTATAGTCCTGGCTGTTCTGGAACTCTCTATTATTGTCTTTCTTTTTAATATCTCAGGGGTAGCATTAGAATTTTCATTTCATTAAAAAAAATTTCTGAATACCACAAAATTATATGGACATCTTATCAAATAAGTATAAAATCTCTAGATCTGTTAGTCTCATTTGTTCTCTCCTGTATATATTCGGGATATTTTAGGAGTTTTTGGCCTTTGAGGATGTGGCTGTGGAGTTCAGCCAGGAAGAATGGGTTTTGCTAGATCCTTCTCAGAAGAAACTATACAGAGATGTGATGCTGGAAACCTGCAATAACCTTACTTCCATAGGTAAGAATGCCACCATTTATTTTGTTCAAGAACAAATGTTCCTTGGTTCTGTGATTTGGAAATGGAAGAAATCAATTAATAAACAGCAATGGGTCCAGTGTATGTCAAATCAAGAAACTCATTTTTCTGTTATTTCTAATAATTTGTATGTGTGTTGGGGGGGGGGTGTTACTATATATCAAACCAAGAAACTCATTTTTCTGTTATTTCTAATAATTTGTGTGTGTGTTGGGGGGGGGTTGTTAGTGTATGTCAAACCAAGAAATTCATTTTTCTGTTATTTCTAATAATTTGTGTGTGTGTGGTGGGGTGTTAAACCTCGATTTTAGGCATCAAATGGGAAGACAAGAACATTGAAGAACAGTACAAACATTCTTGGAGATACGTAAGGTAATTTTCATATACATGTTGAGATAAGTTTTTCTTGAGAAACTCTTAAATGTGTTATGAAAAGTTACAAGCAGAAAACCAAAGAGAGCTGGAGGGATGGCTTAGTTTTTAAGGGCAACGGCTATTCTTTCAGAAGACCCAATTTCTAGTCACCACACCTACCTGATGGCTCACAACCATCTATATCTCCATCTCCAGGGCATCTAGTGCTCTCATCTGGCCTCTGCAGTCACCGTGCATGGGTATGATGTACAGACTTACATGTGGGCAAAACACCTGTGCATATACAATAAGTGATGAAATTAAAAAAGGAAACAAAAGTTAGAACTTTATCATTAGAAGGATTTCATTAAAAATATACACTTCAGTGTATCTATTTGAAAAAACAGTTTGCTTGGACAACACCTATATGACTAGGGCTTTTTATATATATAAGATTTATTTAGTTTTATATTTCATATACATGGGTTATGGGTCTTTAGGTACATCTACACACCAGAAGAGAGCATTGAATTCCATGGGACTATAGTGATAGGTGCTGTGAGTCACCATGTGGATGCCAGGAATTGGACTCAGGACATGGAAGAGCAGCCAGTTCTCTTAACCACTGTCCATCTCTCCAGCCTGTATGGGGGCTGTTTTCATAGTAGCTCTTTGGGTGGATTTGTAGAATTGTCAGTTCTTTTCCTTTGAGACTATTCAAGTGGCAAAAGCATACAGTTTCCTTAACTTTTATGAATAGTGTAAGCACAACACCTACTAGTATAAGCAGGCAATCATTAGTGAAGCAGCCATTGCTAACATGTTTATACTTTTTTACAGAAGTTGCATGATAGATGCAATTTATGAGCACAAAGAAGGTGGTCAGTTTCAAGAAACCTTTACCTGGATACCAGATTTCCATAGGAGTACTAACATTTCTACTGGAGTAAAACCATTTGAATGTGGTGTGTGTGGAAAACTTTTCATGTGTCATTCATTCTTTAATGAGCACATCATGTCTCACTTAGGGGATAAAACATCTGAAAACAAATATGGTAAGAAGCAGTATAAATATAAACAATATAAAAAATGTTGAACTCACAAAATATTTAATGGTACCTTATGAAAATGAAATGTTTTCAAAATCTTTTTATTTTCCAGGTTCATGTGGAATACAGCAACAAAGTCAGAGTGTTGAAAAATCCTATAAGCAGTGTGGAATGGCCTTTGTTTGCCACTGTTCGCTTTCTGTAGATGGAAGAACCAACAGTAAAGATAAATGTTATAAATGTAAACAATCCAGTAAAGCTCTAAGTTCTTCCAGTTCCTTCCAGAGTCATAAAACAGTTTATGCTGGAGGAAGAACCTATGAATGTGAACAATGTGGAAAATCCTTTAGACATGAGAGTTCATTTCTATTACACCAATTAACTCACATTGGAGGGAAATCCTATGAATGTAAACAATGCGGGAAGGCCTTCAGATGTCACAATTATCTTCAGTTACATGAAAACTTTCATATTGAAGAAAACCCCTACGAATGTAAACAATGTGGAAAAACCCTTTGTTCTCCCAGTTCCCTTCGAGTTCATGAAAGGATTCACAATGGAGAAAAACTTTATGCATGTAAACAGTGTGATAAAGCTTTCAAATGTCAAAGTTACCTTCGAATACATGAAAGAATTCACACTGGAGAAAAGTGCTATGATTGCAAACAGTGTGGTAAAGCTTTCAGAAGTCAGTGTTCCCTTCAAAGACATAAAATAGCTCATCCTAGGAAAAAACCTTATGCATGTAAACAATGTGGTAAGTCCTTCACTTATCCATATTTACTTCAAACACATGAGAGATTTCACACCAGAGAAAAAACATATAAATGTAGACTGTGTAGTAAAGCCTTTCTTTGTTCCCCCTTTCTTCAGAGACACAAAAGAACTCATACTTGGGGAAAACCCTATAAATGTAAACAGTGTGGTAGAGCCTTCAGAAGCCACAGTTCCCTTCGATTGCATGCAAGAGCTCATACTGTAGAAGAATCTTACACATGTAAGATATGTAGTAAAGCCTTTCTGTGTCCTCCTTTCCTTCAAAGACATGAAAAAACTCATTCTGGGGAAAAGACCTTTGAATGTAAGCAATGTAGTAAAATCTTCAGAGATTGGAGTACCTTCCAAGTGCATGAAAGATCTCATACTGTAGAAAAGCCCTGTAAATGTAAACTGTGTAGTAAAGGCTTTTTTTATTCCTCTTCCCTGGAAAGACATAAAAAGATTCACACTAGAAAAAAATGCTATCCACGTAAATATGCATGTGAACAATGTAGTCAGTCCTTTATTTTTCCCTGTTTACTTGAGAAGCATTTAAAAGTTCACACTGATGAAAAACCCTATGAATGTAAACAGTGTGGTAAAACATTTAGGAGTCTCACTTATGCTCGCATACATAAAAGATCTCACACTGAAGAAAGACGGTATCTATGTAAACAGTATGGCAAAAGTCTCAGTTGTCCTAGTACTCTTCAGTTACATGAACTTACTCATACTGGAGAAAAACTCTATGCATGTCAACAATTTGATAAAACTGTCAGAAGATTCAGTTATTTTCAAGTACATGAAAGGGCTCATACTGAAGAAAAAGCTTACATACGTAAGCAATGTGATGAAATTCTCAGTTCAAATTCCCTTCAGCTACATGAAAGAATCCATACTGGAGAGAGACTACATGAATGTAAACAATGTGGTAAAGCCTTCACAGTCCTCAGCAATCTTCAAGTACATGAACTGTCTCACACTCATGAAAAATCCTATGGATGCAAGCAACATGGTAAAGTTTTCAGTCTTAGTAATCTTATACAGGAAAGAAAGAAAGCTGAAGCAAATCTCTGTGAATGTAAACAGTGTGGTAAGTCTTTTGTTTCTCGATATTTACTTCAAATGCATGAAAGGTCTCATTCTGCAGAGAGACGCTACGAATGTAAGGTTTGTGGTAAAAGCTTCATTTATCCCTCATTTCTTCAAAGACATGAAAGAACACATACTGGAGAGAAACCTTATGAATGCAAACAATGTGGTAAGGCCTTCAGAGTTCAGAGCTCCCTTCGGTTACATGAAAGAACTCATTCTGAGGAAAAACCTTATGAATGTAAAGACTGTGGTAAAGCCTTCTGGCGGCTCCCTTCTCTACAAGTGCATGAAAGAATCCATACAGGAGAAAAACCCTTTGAGTGTAAACAATGTGATAAAACCTTCAGGTGTCACAGTTCCCTTCAAAGACATGAAAGAACCCATAGTCAAGAAAAACCATATGAATGTACACAGTGTGGTAAGGGCTTTAGATGTCACCGGTCCCTTCAAAGACATGGAAAAACTCATGCTGGAGAAAGAGCCCAGGAATCTGGACAGTGAGCAAAAATGTTTAGACTTTCCAATTTCTTTCTAGTGTTTGAAAGTAACTCTTGGGAAGAAATTCTGGTGGTATAAAACAAGTAGTGGTGTTTTTAATTATAGACTTACTGAAGAAAGACCTGTTGGAAATAATCAGTCAATTAAGATGTTCAGTTCCAAGCCTGACATAATGGTGAATGCCTTTAATCCTAGCACTGGGGAGGCAAAGGTAGGCAGATTTCTTGTTCAGGGCCAGCCTACTAGCAGGGTGAGGTACAGGGCAACCAGGGCTACACAGAGAAACCCTGTCTCAAAAAACAAAAGATGTTCAGTTCCATTTGAAGACTTGAACATCTCTGGTGGAATACCTTTGGAATGAATTTAATGTGAGGATACCTAATTTTTCATATATCCTCTTGAATACACACATGATAATTCAAATAGAGGTAGCTCTTATAAGAATAAATGTTGGATTGGAAAGAGTTTAGAAAGTAAAGTTTGTAAAACTTCACTAAAAGTCATGAAGAAGATTATTGGAAGTAAACCATATGTATTTTGAAATCCTTGTGCAAACTAATATATAATGCTCAGATTTTTATAACATGAGTGTATTCTTATAAGGATAGGAATATGTTGTGTTTGGTTTGCAATTACTGGTGATCATAGAGGGGCTAGTGGTACAGCCCTGTAGTGCTAGTTATTCAGGTGGCTGGTGGAGGAGAATTGCAAACTCAGGACCTGCCCAAGCAATGTCAGCCCCATTTTGCAATCAAAAGCTGAAAAGTATGGGGTATGTTGCTAAGTAGGTAGAATACTTAGCTGGCAAGCATGAGGCTATAAATTCAATACCCAGTACTCTTCCTAAAAGAATAAGAATCCCAAGAGAATGAGTTGCCATTTCTTTTAGAGAGGTGTACATTAAAATGAAAATTGTTAAGTATTCAATAGAGATAGTTTCTAATAATGTTGTTGGACAATTATATAACTGAAGATGTTACTTTTCCTGGTGCTGTGATAAAATGTTCCAACAAAAGCAAGTTAGGAAGGATTTCTTTTGGCTCAGAGATTGAGCTGTGTCACATGGCACAGAAGTTAGAGCCATGTGACACAGCTTGCCATACTGCATCTATAGTCAAGCAGCAGCATGATCTATAGGCCATGATCACCTAGCTTTCTCTCTGTTGTACAGTCTGGAACTCAACCCCAGGGAATAATACCACCTCCTTCATGGTGGGGCTTCCTGTCTCAGTTTAAATCCTACAGGCAAACCCTGAGGCTCATCTCCCAGGGGATTCTACATCTTCTAAAGATGATACCAGCTATCACAAATATATACTACTCCAAACATGGGCAATATGTTTTACTGCTTATTTTAGACAAGGGTAACTAGTTGTTTAGGAAACTGAAAATATTTGGTGTAAAGATATGGAAATGGTATAAAGATAAGTGCTACACTTATTTTTAAGGCCCCATATTTTAAGTGGAGTCTTCTGGACTAGATGTTGCTTTGCTTTGTCAGTCAGTTATTGTCTAGACAATGTTAAGGACACTTCTGTACACTAAGATTACTACTAGTAACTTTATAAACACTTTAGACTTAGATTTTATTGTCTGTAAAATATTTTCCCTAGTAGATTAGTTCAAAACTTTTTCACTTTGCAAAATTAAAAAAATTTGATACTTTTCTAGACACTCATCCATGTGCAAGTAAGAATTTAGTATACCTTGGACTATATTGTGTTCGAAAGCTTGATTTTAAAAATTTCTAACTTACCAAAATGTATTTTATAGTTTTTTAGTGAATTTTAGTTTAGGATTATTTGGTTTGGGATTATACAATGGTTTCTAAAAAGGTTCTAAATGTACTTTTTCCATTTTGTACTAATTTATATGATGGGCACTCAGCATTCATGATTCATTTCTGGACAGCTTGGTTCTCTATACTTTGCATTCTAAAATATTAACTGAAAATATTTTGAGACAAGGTAGCTCTGACCTAGAACTCAGTAGACCAGGCTGACCTTGATTTCAGAGATTCACCTGCCTTGGTCTCCTGAGTTGCTAGGATTAAAGGCATGTGCTACATTCAGGTAAGATTTGTATGTAAAAACAAGCCTCTCATCTCATTAGTATGAAAATTTGCTTTAATCCTTAATAAATAGTAAAGTTATGTTTACTAAAGAATTTTTAAAATAGATTTATTTTTAAGAATGTTTTAACTTACAGTCATTTTGTGTCTGTATGTATAAAGAGAAGCAATATAGTCAGAAGCTGATTCATGTGGTGTGAAGAGTAGCCAAATAAAACTTTGTTTGTGTCACGTTGATACCTGGAGATTCTACTTTCTTCTATTTATAGGTCAGAGTATAGAGAGGGATAGAGTTAAGATTAAAGGTCAGGGTTAGGATTAGAGGAGTAGAAATTGAGTTTAAGGTAAGAGGATTTTTACTGTTAAGGATTATGGTAAATAATGGTGGTAAGGCTAGAGGTTGGGTACTAGGGTTAGGGGTTAGATTTACTATTACGGATTAATATTTGGTATATGGCTAAGAGTAAAGTTAAGTGTGGTTGAATATGAGGGACTATGTTGTGTATCACTAGGGTTTGGGTTGGGATTGGAGAGCATTGGTTGAGTTTGGGGTAGTGATATTAGTTGTGGTTAGAATAGGGTTAAGGATAGAATTAAGGTATTTTAGTGAATAAGGTTAGAATTAGTGTTAGCATTTAGGTGTTTAGTGTTAGCATTAGAGTAAGAGATTGAGATGAGGTTTAGGTTAGCATTAAAGGTTACTGTGAAGCAGCAACACATTCTGTCTTCCAAACAAGCCCTCTGACTTAGGGTTTTATTGCTGTGAAGAGACACCATGACCACGACAACTCTTAAAAAGGAAAACATTTAATTAGGGATGGCTTATGGTTCAGAGGATTAGTCTGTTATTGTCATGGCTAAAAGCATGGTGACATGCAGGCAGATGTGGTGCTGGAGAGGTTCTGAGAGTTCTACATCTTGATCCACAGGCAGCAGGAAGAGATAGACACTAGACCTGCCTTGAACTGCTAGACCTCAAAGCCTGATCCCAGTTACACATTTCCTCCAACAACACCACACCTACTCCAACAAGGCCACACCTCCTAGTAGTCCCAGTCCCTATGAGCCTATGGGACTATTTTCATTCAAACTACCACACCTTCCTATGCTTAGAGACTTCTTTATGAAAAGTGTGTTAGAGAGGTTAGAAAACAATTCTGATTAACTGGTAGGTTGTGAGGGGTGTTTTTTATTTTTTCTTCCAGTACTCTAGATGCTTCCAATTAATGTCTCGAAACTTAGTGTCTTAGAAGAATATTTTCCTTAGGACTTGTTAGGTCAGTAGCCATGGTAGGAAGAGGTCTGGATTATGGGGTGTTTCAGAGGCCTAAAACTGTTGGCTTCTTCTCCATACAAGGTGAATCTCCTTTATGGTGACGGCAACACATTGTGCTTTTTAAGCACATTGTATAGTGGTTAAGAAACACTAGCCTGCCCATAACGGTGATCCATTGTCCCATCATGTTCTTTTTCTGTCCCGCTATAGTGCTTCTGTCCCACTATAATGTCTCTATCTCTCTGTTCCCCTGTGCTCCATCATCAAACTCATATGTTGTCACAATTTTCTGTCATATAGTATTGTTCTGATCCATCAAGTTGTAACAGTTACATCATTATGCTTAACTCTGCCATCCTCCATTGTTCTATTACAGTGCTTCATAGTCTAATCATAGTGCTGCCCTATCCATCATTGTCCAGTTTTTCTATTTTGTACCAGTGTACTAGCCAAAATGCTCAACTGTTCTATCAGTTTCAACACAGTGTTCTTCTACCTCATCACCAGGTTCCTCTGTTATGTCTCAAGGATCCACTGTGCCTCTCTTCTGTACCATTATAAAGCTCCAGTACTGAACAGTACACGATTGCCCACTAACAGTGCTATAATGTGGGATTTTTAATGCTTATCTTTCTTTATTATCACTGTACTTTTATGTGCCATCACAATGTACTACTGTGATATCTCAGCACTACTCATTGCGTCAGTCTCCATTGTTATATAACAGTATGCTGTTGTCCATCATGAGTGTTCTTCCATCCTATTTCCATGCTTCATTTTCTTAATCACAGTGCACCATGATACCCATCACAGTATCTCACTTTGTTTCTGCCCTTGAAATATTTCTGATACTTAGTCCTAGCTAGTATGGAATTTGATATGTAGACCAAGCTGGCCTCAGACTCTCCCTGCCTTTTCAGTTCTAGCATTAAAGGGGTGAGCCATCATGTCTGGCCTACTGTTATTTGGTCAGTTCTCTCGTGTTCCATTATAACAGTTCATTGTCCCATTGCAGTGTTCCACTGCCCAAACACTCACAGGATTTTTATTATTTATTTTTTGCTGTACATTTGGAAGTCTTGTCACAATGCTCCTCTCTCTCCTACTCTAATGCTCTCTCTCTCATATCACTGCTGTACTGTCATTACAGTCCTCCATTGGGCTGTCAATGTTTACTGTTAATAGTGCTTTTCCTTTTTTTTATTGCAGTGCTCAATTAATGTGCACCTACCCACCTCAGTTCCAGTTCTCATCACAATCCTCTATTCTATTGCATTTCTCAGCTATCAAATCTCAATAATTCTCTGTCCTATTATATCAGAATTTCTCTCACCTTTGTACTCATCATGATGGTCCAGTGTCCCACCACAGTTAAATTGATCATTAGTTTCTATGGCTACTCAACAATACTCATGTTCTATCCCATTGCTTCTCAGCCCCTTATTTTCTTTTATCCTATCTCAACACTTACGATTCCTTGAAATCTCTAAAGTCCCTGTCACAGTGCACCATTCATTGTATCTCATTACAATGTTCATCTGTCCCGTCACAATGTCCCCTTATCCCATCACAATGTTCTGTTCCATTAAGTTGTTCTAGTATCCCATCTCAATCTTATAACAATGTTCCACTGCCTGGTCACATTCTTCTACCTATTAAAATTCTTCAGTGTATACCTATCACAGCCCTCTACTTGCTAGGGCAATATTCAATTCTCCAGTTACAATACTCAGTCCCATCATATTGTAGCACTGGGTTTTCTGGGTAGCATGGCAACTAAGAAGCCTCACCACTGAAATACAAGAAGATAACAAGCTCCTTTCCTAGAAGAGGCAGAGCCTGTAAATAAACTTACTAACCCTGGGAAGGTATCTGAAGGGAAGCAGATAGACACACTGAGAGCTGGCTGATACTGGGTCTCCATGATTCTTGAATCAGTGCCACGCTGTCTAAGCCCTGAGAGAGCAGTAGAATCCGCATGAGAAGTAATGTTCTACATACATGGGACTTGCAGGATTGGAAGAGGTCAAAGTGGACTTCTGGGGAATATACTAGGAAATAATTTAAAAATGTTCCCCCGCATGACAGAGCCACCTGGAAGACAGGCTACAGCGCCCATTTACTATACCATGTGCAACTTGCTAGGAAAAGAAATCTGAGAACCACTGTGGGGCAGTGGTCTGCTCAGGCAGCCTGGGCCCAGTCGAGTATAAGTCTGGAACCCCGGTGACCCAGTGGGCAATATTTCTGCCTGCAAGGGACGGAAGTAGTTCGGCCATGACTCCTGGAACCCTGGCTCAGGTTTCAGTCCCAAGCCCCCATAGCCACCCCAGCAGGAGAGGTGTGTGATATTGGTCAAGCCCTCTTACATGCAAATAAACACTCGCAGTCCAAACCAATGAGAGATAACTGCTGTTGAAATCTGGATGATCCCCCAAACTGTATATATATCTTATCCAGGGAAGTAAAAACGCTCGAAAGATGTACTCCGTTGTCTTGAGACTTTTGTTCTAAGAGCTGTAACTCTTGGGGAAGAGGTCTGCTCTCCCGAAATGCGGCCTGAAGCAGCGCCACACTTCTCACTGGCTAGTTGGCCTCTCGTCGGCCCAGCCTGACCCGAGTCAGTGCAGGGAGGGCACAGAGTAACAGAGCAGTCTGGAAGA
Source organism: Mastomys coucha (assembly GCF_008632895.1). Classification (NCBI taxonomy): domain Eukaryota; kingdom Metazoa; phylum Chordata; class Mammalia; order Rodentia; family Muridae; genus Mastomys; species Mastomys coucha. Next base: position 30,787,564 of record NW_022196904.1, read on the forward strand.
CATGGCAGTGAAGGAGGTGAAGACAACTACAGCGGCAGACAAGTGGTGGAAGCGATTTCTCCTCCCCACCAGTGGCTCACATCCCTTCGCTAGGGCTCTTGCACCAGGTTGGGCCAGAGATCTCCGTGGAAAGCCTCCGGCACACAGGCCCACAAACCACTTTTCAACTCAGTGCAGCTGTGTCACCAATATTTAAAGATTTTTCTTAATATACAACCTCTACTCTAGCATATACACTCATAGTAGCGCTTGTTTACACTTTGCTTTGTTAGGGTCAAGGATTATTCTGTATATCTTTTCACTCAAAGACAACAAAAATCTGATAAGCTGGTCTTGCCCTTGGAGCCCTGCACCTGCGGCTAGGAGCCCATCACTCCTAGTGACTCTCTGCCCCCTGCCCGATCTGTTCAAGCTACTTTTAAGGAGCATCTGCAGCTCCTCAGCTTTCTCCTGTAAGGAAGCTGGTGGCTATTCCTGCTACAAAACCACTGTGCCAGGAGAATTTTAATTCAGCAGGTAGCAAGGTGCTGCTCCCTTGAAATTATAGCTGAAGGAAGTATGGAAAGTTTCGTCTATTTTAAATGTAGCCACTACATGTTTGTTTCTGTCTGGTCTTAAATGTATGAGTTTCTAAACTTCTATATGTCTTAATTGTAGACTATTGGCTTGTGGTTATGGTTATTATTGACTCACATAAGGTTAAAAATCTGTTGTCTGTTACAAAAATTAACTTAAAATTCATAACTCAGAGTTGGAGCCCTTCTGGATAGCAGTACATGTCAGGAGCCAACCAAGGAAACAGGTTTCCAAAGATACTTTTACACTGGGATAAGATTTTTATATAATTTCTGTCCTCTCTTAAAAACCAAAGAAGGAGGAGGAGGAGGAGGAGGAGAAGAAAAGAAGAGGAGGAAGACAAAGGAGAGGAGGAGGAAGATGATGATGAGGAGAATGAAGAAGAGGAGGAGGAGGAAAAGAGAAGGAGGAAGAGAAGGAGGAGGTATTAAAATTGCACCTCCAGGGGCTGGCTCACAACCACCCGTAATGAGATCTGACGCCCTCTTCTGGTGTGTCTGAAAACAGCTACAGTGAATTACACCGGAGTGAGCGGGGCCAGAGCGAGTGGGGCCGTCCTGAGTTCAGTTCCCAGCAGCCACATGATGGTTCATGGCCATCTGTACAGCTACAGTGTACTCATACAAATAAAATAAATCTTTAAAAAAAAATTGCACCTCCATGTGATCATATGCAAGAACTCTTCTTTTTTTGTAACATAAAAGTAACCCACTTGGTATTGATTTTAGAAACACTGTGTTACACTGTTAAAACTTAAGTTTTGCTTTCTAAAAGTTATGGTTGTGCTCTGTCTTTTAAAAACGGTATTTTATTTTGATATTACAAAAGCACACAATTGATGGACTTTAAATTTCTTTAAAGAAAGTTTTAAAATTTTATAGAAAGTTTCAAAAACTATGTTTTTAAAACAGCTTTAAAAATGTTTTAATTTATAAAGCTATGGGACATTTTAAAGTTTATCAGATATTGTGATGGATGAATGGATAAATAAAAGACTAAAAATTAAGATCATAACTGAACACTAGAGACTAAAAAATTCCCATTTTAAATGCAATAAAACATTGATTTTATGTAGTCTAACAAATAACTTAAATATTAAAGGGGTACAGAATTTAAAAAAATGAAAATCACTGTCTTAAAAATATGTCTATCGGTCTATTCAGCCTAGCAGAAACTGATTTAAAGGTATATTGCTGACCTTGTTTTTACTAACATTGCTAAGCTATATCTATTTTGGTAACTGAATCATAATATATATATATATATATATATATATATATATATATATATATATCCCTACCTGTGTGTTCTATAATAGGATCATGTAAGGATCAAAGACAAAAAGTAAAATCCCAGTCTCTATGTTTTAAAGTCTTATCTCAGTACTGAAAAAGCTTTAATTCAGAAATTGTCATTCATTGTAAAGTGTTAGGGATAATTTAAAAAATGATCAAATCCTTTATGATATTCAGAACGATATTTTTAGTCATGCTAAATACGTGTAATTATGGGCATTTCTACCTATGCACAAGTTCCCTAAATAATGACTCTTTTATATGAACAAATGCCTAGGCCAACAGATTTGTCTTGTTTCCACTAGCTCATAACTCAGTTATCCTGTTTAAATTACTCTAAGTCATGTCATGTGGTTAGTTACCTGTCTGCAGGTTCATGCATCTGTTTTCATCAATGTTCATGACAAATCTCTTTTGCCTGTCCATTTCCCAAAATCCTATCCCTTTTACACCTTCTAATCTTGCCCCAGCTCATTGGTCATAGTCTTTTTATTTGACAGGTGATAGTTTCACACAGTTCATTAAGATCCCCTCCACATTTCCCCCTTTTTAACCAAAAAAAGAGGCTCTTTTCTCTAACAATGTAAAACTATACAATAATAACAGTTATGAAAACCATCAGGTATGATTTACATTCACAGTGCCCATTCCATATGTTTTTGTTAACCTTGGAGAAACTATCTTGTTGACTTCAGAGTTCTATACATAAATAAGTTTCTACTATAACTTGCATTACCAACCTAAAACATCTTCTTAGATCTTAAGAACATTTTATCAAATTTTAAACAACTTAAGCTTAATTGTGAGACTATAAATATCTAGTTGTCAACCCCTTTAGAGACCTAAGAAGGAGTAAATAGTACCTGAATGTGCAGGAAGTACAGAGCAAGCAGCTTCCAAAACTACAGACAGGACCGAAGAGCTGGCTGCCTGGACAGTCAACAAAAGTTTCTCAGAATATCTGACAGACCTTTCTGTGAAGCCGGACTGTCAAAGGACTGTTTACCTTGTCTTGGCAAAGATCAGCAATCGATTTCCTTGCATCCTGTTTGTCCAGCTTGGACAGCATACTGTCAGCAGTTGAAGTAATGGCAGCTTCTCACCAAGTGGCTAGCTTGCCACTTTTGAAGCAAACTCCATATGGAGGTTCTTTGATGCTCATTATCTTCCTGGAAGTAGAGTGAAGGTACTGCCAGGAGCAGACCTGTCTCATTGTCGAAAAGTTCTTTTAATAATAAAACATCTTTAAATGCTATATTCTGTAGATCTCTAAGGTTTTTGAAGGCCATCTATCTGAATAGGCAAATGTTGCTTGTTTCTATCTATTTACTATCTGTTCAACCTTGAATGCATAGTTTTGTAATTAACTAAACTTGTATCATGACCATGAGTTTGATTGTCTATTGTGTTTCTTAATTATCCTAAACAGTTTGTAATAGCAGCTTTCAAAAGGACTAGAACTAACATTGAATTAAAAAAAAATTACCTAGGTACGATGCCATTAAAAGAATTGAAACATGTATATATAGCATATTGTAATAAAATATAACCTTAATCTGTATTAATATACAAAAATCTTTACCAGTGTAAGATTTTTGGCTAGTAATAGCTCTATATTTTGAGTAGATTCAATAATCTACCTTTATTTCTATTATTATATTTATTTCTATATCCTTTTTTTCTTTACATCCTTACTTTTACCCCTAACACTAGATAGGAGAGAAAGAAGTATAAAGAACAAGAAGAAAAGAAGCTGCTGTGCCTAACCTACCTCATTTTGTTTCCTCCCTGTCCAAAACCATAACAACTTGTAACCACCCCCACTTAGATGGTGACCAATATCCATCTTCCATTGAATAACCAAAACCCATCCACCCCACCTCTTGGGAACAGGGGCATCACTCTCTTAAAATTGCTTCCTGCTGATTGGGGCATCATTTTCTTTTTGTTCCCCACACCCTCCAAATTGGAATATTGGTCAGTCTTAAGAAAGCTAGCTATAGCATCTGCTGTCCAGACTCTGTATGCTGAGAAAGTTCAGGGTTTAACTGAAGTCCTGACTTGAGTAATCAGTGATGTTGGACAATCTAGCTAACTGTTGAGAATATATATATATATATATATATATATATATATATATATATATATACACACATATATATATATACACACACATACATATACATATATATATATATATTTAAGGAAACAGCACCAAGTAGGTATGAGGTAGGATCAAGCAGCATAATGGAATAAATATGTCTCAGCATCTCAGCACTTTAACATCTCTGAGGGTGGATCCCTTCGGGGATGTATTGACTTCATTGGTGTCTGTAAACATATAACTTACAGGTGATATACATTTCTACAATAACATATGCACAGAAGGTGCAGTGTGCACAATTCAGTTAAGTATAATTTTCTGCTTTTGTTTGAGCAGGTAAGGCATTTGTCTTTCTTTATAAATTAGTTTGGATTATATAACCAAACTGTAATATAAATTTCTGTCTATGCCATTTGAAAGGACAGAGTGATAAGTCTAGAGGATTTTGTAGCCAAAAGTATTTATTGGCTACACAGCTGAAGTTCTGGCTGGAGACATTTTCTTGTCTCAGCCAGTCTCAGAGCTGTCCCCAAAGAGAGAGATCAGCATATATTTTACCTGTTATTGATTTCTTTTTTCCTGTCTGAAGCCAGGATTTTCAGGGTTCTCTCTCTTTCAAATCTGATTTTTTTTTCAGCTTGGAAGGAATCCACAATTTTTCTCATCTTGTGGAAACAAATACAAAGACTCCTTCCCTCCCACATAATACATTCCTGTCCAGGCAGATTTAGTGCAGCAGTTTTTCCATAATCCATTGTCTCGGCAGCTGTTGGTTTTGGTTCATTAACATTTAAAAAATTTAGCACTGTGTAATCTAATCTTGTTACCCACTTTTGTTCTATGATTATTTCATTTAATATCTTGTTAAATCTCTCCATAACTGCTTGGCCTGTAGGATTGTAAGCTATATTTGTAACCTATTTATACCATAATGTCTAAAAAAATTTCTGTATTTTAAGGGACACATGTACTGAAGCATCATCAGCTCCAATATGTAAAGGAATTTCCAAGATAGTCATCATCTTAAGTAAATGTGCAATCTTAGAATCATCCCTTTCAGAACTCAAGGCAAAATCCCATTTTAATTCAGAACATGTACCAACTGTATGATGTATCAACATATACATATTTAAAATTTTTAACCCCTATAAAATGAAGCATTTAAGTTATTGTATGACATTGCTCTAAGGGAAAATCATTAAGCAGACTCTAGATTCTTAACTCAGTATATTACAGTTCTATGTGCTGCCATTCTAATTCCCCAAGCCTGTATGCGTTTTCCTCATCTGGAATTACCTTTTCTGCTGTCCCTGTATGTTCCATATTGGTTTTAAATTTTGATTCAAAGAACCTTTTAACCTCAGTTATATAGCCTCTGATTTAGCAGTCCATCTTTCAATCATTTCTTTCTCTAAGTCTGCTTTATTCTGATCTTTCTTAAAGAGAATATATACAACTACAATCATTATTTGCATTCTGATAATTGGAACAAAATTATACAGGGTCCAAGTTACCACTGTCTTTGTGTTTTTCTCCCTTTTTTAAACATAGAAAAAGTTTTTATTTTAATTTCTAACTCTCCCCTTAAGGACTTCATTTTCTTATTTTCAAAATAATATTTCTCTCTCTCTCTCTCTCTCTCTCTCTCTCTCTCTCTCTCTCTCTCTCTCTTCCTCTCTCTCTCTCTCTTTCTCTCTCTCCATATTTTATACTCTGCTGCTCCAGGAAAATCTGCAGACTCCTGAGGCTGGCATACCTCTATGGTAGCTAGTTCTGCCTCAGAGCAGTCTAGCAGGATGCCCTTGCCAGTTCTGGGCTGGAGCTTCTGCTCATAGGGCCTTGCATTCTCAACTCAGTTAATCTTATGGCCCTAGATTAACCCCCTTTCCTCTGAAACAAGGATTTGAATAATGTACTAAGACAGGTGTTTGAGGGTGTAAGAAGGAATCAAACTGAAGCCGTTTTGAATAAAACTTTAATTTAAAATAGAGTTCAAATAAAGTTTTACCTTCCAAGACCTCCCTGGGTAACTGACATCTTGCTTGGCAGAGAGATATGTGAATAACAGGCAAGTTGACCTGCCACAGTTGAATAAACCAATGAATGGGAAGAGGATAAGTGTACCAGAAAGACACATTCCTAAGGAAGTCACCTATTCCTGCATCCTGATTGTTGGGATCACTTGCCACAGATGTGTGTGGTTTTGAAGCTTAAAAACTCTGTAGCATTCTGGCTACAGAATATAGCATACAGTTCAGCTCCCAAATGTGTTCTGTGCCCTTGATTGATCAGTATTGCCCTGAGTACAATAACATTTTCTCATCTGCTTAAATACTAAGACGAACCCTTGAAGATGCAGTCAGCTCCTGAGTCTGTACTGTTGTCTCTGACTGGTCAGTTTTTGCTGCCTGATTCAAGTAAAGAGCTTATTTTGCTGGACTCTTATTTTTATCTGCTTGAGTTGTTTTGGATTTTTGGACTCTAACATTTTAATTGAGGCTGGCTTACAGTTTTAGTGGAGGGAAGCATGGCAGCATGCAGCCAGAGAGGGTGCTAGAGGAGCCAAGAGTTCTACATTTTGATCTGCAGACAACAGGAGACTGTTATACTGGGAATAGCCTGAGTGTAGCAGACTTAAAAGCCCACCTCCATATTGACACAGTTCCAACAAGGCCACACCTATGTCAACAATGCTATGTCTCCTAATGGTTCTATGGGGCCATATCTACTTAAACCACCACACACTCCATTGGATAAAACTGATTTTTCCTCTTCCCAGAAGCTATAAGTTGCAAAATCTTCTTGGCTAGGCATGGGACTTTGTGACCACTTCTTTGTGATAGATTTTGTTAGGACCTAGGTAAAATATTAAGGCCTAGATAAAAAGTTAAAGCCTAGGTAAAAATGTTAAGGTCTAGGTCACAGTGACCTGGCTAGCCTGCCATTATAAGGAAACTTTCTCATAGGTTTCTGCTGTTACTAGGAAATGTTCTAATGCCAACATTGATTACATATTCTGTTATGTTTGTGCCCTTGGAAGTCACCATAGAAGTCAGTAGAACTGTTTTGTATAGTTATCCACAATATCTTTGGACCCGAACCAACTACCCAACAGCATTTCCTGCACCTCTGTATAAGTTTTTATGGTATAAGAAGCTCCTGGGACAGACCCCATCGTAAGAGAGACACCTGCACCAATGTAAGAAACTATTTGGAATAAGACTTCCATTTTAAGTAGTGGTTGAGTAAATTTAAGTGCCCAAGACCTCCCTGGGAATTGACATCCTACTTGGCAGAAAGAGACATGTACATAGGTAACTGACATCCTGGTTGGCAAGTTAAGACAAGTCCTATCCTGGTAGACTAAGTTAGGACATGAATATTAGACAAGGCAAGTCCCCTGCCACAGTCCCAACCAATGGGAGCAGGATAAGTATACCACAAAGACACATTCCTAAGGAAATGCCCCTATTCCTAAATCCTGATTGGTAGAATAACTTGGCACAGATATTTGTGGATTTTGAAGCTTAAAAATCCTGTAGGATTTTAACTCAGGGTCACAATTCAGTTCCCAAATTTGGACTATGGCCCTGGTCAGTCAGGTTTTAATGTTAAGGTTGGGGGTAAAGTTACATGTAGTTAGTAAAAAATTGTGCCAATGCTAAGGCTAACGTTAGGTTTACCATTAGAGAGAAGGTTATGTAAGTCTTACAATAGGGTTAGGGGAACTTTGATGGGGATTGCATTGAATCTGTAGATTGCTTTCAGCAAGATGGCCATTTTTACAATATAATCCTGTCAAACCATGAGCATGGGAGATCTTTCCATCTTCTGAGATCTTCAATTTCCTACTTCAGAGACTTGAAGTTTTTGTCATACAGATGTTTTACTTGCTTAGAGTCACACCAAGGTATTTTACATTATTTGTGACTATTGTAAAGGGTGTTGTTTCCCTAATTTCTTTCTCAGCCTGTTTATCCTTTGTGTAGAGGAAGGCCACTGATTTGCTTGAGTTAATTTTATATCCAGCTACTTTGCTGAAGTTTTTAATCAGGTTTAGGAGTTCTCTGGTGGAATTTTTGGGGTCATTTAAGTATACTATCATATCATCAGCAAATAGTGATAATTTGACTTCTTCCTTTCCAATTCATATCCCTTTGATCTCCTTTGTTGTCTAATTGCTCTGGCTAGGGCTTCAAGTACAATATTGAATAGGTAGGGAGAGAGTGGGCAGCCTTGTCTAGTCCCTGATTTTAATGGGATTTCTTCAAGTTTCTTTCCAATTAGTTTGATGTTGGCTACTGGTTTGATGTATATTGCTTTTACTATGTTTAGGTATGGGCCCTGAATTCCTGATCTTTCCAAGACGTTTATCATGAAGGGGTGTTGGATTTTCTCAAATGCTTTCTCAGCATCTAATGAGATGATGATATGATTTTTTCTTTGAGTTTGTTTATATAGTGAATTATGTTGATGGATTTCCATATATTGAACCATCCCTGCATCCCTGGGATGAAGCCTACTTGATCATGATGAACCTAGGATAGTGAAAACTATTCTCAACAATAAAAGGACCTCTGGTGGAATCACCATCCCTGACCTTACGCTGTATTACAGAGCAATTGTGATAAAAACTGCATGCTATTGGTACAGTGACAGGCAGGTGGATCTATGGAACAGAATTGAAGACCCAGAAATGAAGCCACACACCTATGGTCACTTGATCTCTGACAAAGGAACTAAAACCATCCAGTGGAAAAAAGACAGCATTTTCAACAAATGGTGCTGGCTCAACTGACAGTTAGCATGTAGAAGAATGCAAATTGATCCATTCCTATCTCCTTGTACAAAGCTCAAGTCCAAGTAGATCAAGGACCTCCACATAAAACCAGACACACTAAAACCAATAGAAAAGAAAATGGGGGAAGACCCTCAAGCACATGGGCACAGGGGAAAATTTCCTGAAGAGAACACCAATAGCTTATGCTCTAAGATCAAGAATTGACAAATGGGACCTCATAAAATTACAAAGCTTCTGTAAGGCAAAGGACACTGTCAATAGGACAAAACAGTAACCAACAAGTTGGGAAAAGATCTTTACCAATCCTATATGTGATAGAGGGCTAATATCCAATATATACAAAGAACTCAAGCAGTTAGATTCCAGAGAATCAAATAACCCTATTAAAAATGGGGTACAGAGTTAAACAATGAAGTCTCAACTGAGGAATACCAAATGGCTGAGAAGCACCTAAAGAATTGTTCAACATCCTTAGTCATCAGGGAAATGCAAATCAAAACAACCCTGAGATTCTACCTCACATCAGTCAGAATGGCTAAGATAAAAAACTCAGGTGAGAGCAGATGCTAGTGAGGTTGTGGAGAAAGAGGAACACTACTTTATTGCTGGTGGGATTGCAAACTGATACAACCACTCTGGAAATCAGTTTGGCGGTTCCTCCGGAAATTGGACATAGTTCTACCAGAAGACCCAGCTATACCACTCCTGGGCATATACCCAAAAGATGCTTCAACATGTAATAAGGACACATGATCCTCTATGTTCATAGCAGCCTTATTTATAATAGACAGAAACTGGAAACAACCCACATGTCCATCAACAGAGGAATTCAGAAAATATGGTACATTAACACAATGGAGTACTACTCAGTGATTAAAACCAATAGATTTATGACATTTTTAGGGAAATGAATGGATCTGGAGAATATCATCCTGAGTGAGGTAACCCAATCACAAAAGAGCACACATGGTATGCACTCTCTGATAAGTGGATATTAGCTCAGAAGATCAGAATAACCAAAGTACAATCCACAAACCACAAGAAATTCAAGAAGGAAGACCAAAGTGTGGATACTTCATTCCTTCTTAGAAGGGGGACCAAAATACTCATGGAAGGAGTTGCAGAGACAAATTGTGGAGCAGAGATTGAAGGAAGGACAATTCAGAGACTGCTCCACCTGGGAATCCTTTCCATATTCAATCATCAAACCTAGGCACTATTGTGGATGTCAGCAAGTGCTGGCTGACAGGAGCCTGATATAGCTGTCTCCTGAGAGGCTCTGCCAGTGCCTGACTAATACAGAAGTAGAAGTTCACAGCCATCCATTGAACTGAGCACAGGGTCCCCAATGAAGGAGCTAGAGAAAGGATCCCAGGATCTGAAGGGTTTTGCAGTCCCATAGGTGGAACAACATTATGAAGTAATTAGAACCCTCATAACTCCCAGGGACTAAACCACAACCAGAGTACACATGGTGGGACTCATGGCTCCAGCTGCATATGTAGCAGAGGATGGTCTAGTCGGTCATCAAGGGGAGGAGAGGCCCTTGGCCTTGTGAAGGGTCTATTCCCCAGTGTAGGGGAATGCCAGGGCCAGGATTCAGGAGAGGGTGGGTTTGTGTGCAGGGGGAGGAGAGAGGGAATAGGGGTTGTTTTTGGAGTGAAAACTGGGAAAGGGGATATCATTTGAAGTGTAAATAAAGAAAATATCTAATTAAAAAATAAAAAAGAAATTGGTGGGAAGCATTTCTGGAACTATCTGTAGTTCCATTTTTTTTTTCTGCCTCCAGTAAGCCCTTAGAAATGTGAATTAAGAAGTGACACAACTTCATTTTGTGTCTAACTAGCTTGCATTAACAACTTTAACTCAAATGTATATAGGTGAGGTAAGTCTGAGTTTTTACAATACAATGGAAAGTTCATGTATTAAATATTGACATCTAATAAATCTACCATATTTTTCTCTTTAAAAAAAAGATTAGAAGTAGCTCTTTAGAGGAGGGCCTAATCCATTTTCCCAGCATGGCAAGTCTAGATGTAAGGAGGCAATCCATGGTCTTAAGGCATTTATTTTAGAAAGGAGAGAGAGAGAGAGAGAGAGAGAGAGAGAGAGAGAGAGAGAGAGAGAGAATCAGAGGCTGGCCATGGCCATGTGGAGAGAGAGGGAAGGGGAGAGAGGGAAGAAGAATAAAGACAAGAATCTAAGAGGTTGAGAGAGAGGAGGAGTGAAGTAGCTCCTAGCTATGGATAGGTTTAGGGCTAGTTTAGGGTTAGGGCTTCAGTTGGATTATGTTAGTTTCATTGTTATCACTGTGCTATGTTTATGATTGGAGTGAGGGCAGCAACACTTTTAGGATTAAGGTTTATGATAGAATCAAGGATAGTGTATTTCAAGGATGAATGTAGAGTTAGAAATAAGGTTAGGAATATTTTTAGTATTAAAATGAAGATTATATTTTTATTTGGGCTATGATAGTATTAGAATTAATGTTAGAATAAGTTTAGTGTAAGGATGAGGACCAGTGTTTGGACCAGAGTAATTTTATGGTTAAGGTTAGAAACAGGTTAAGTTTAGTGCCATGGTAATTGTTATGGTTTGAATTAAATTTTGAAATAGGGGTAGGTATTTATTTATGAGTAGCTTTAGGATTAGAAATAGAGATAAGCTTTAGTATGAGTTTGGGTTTAAGTTAATGTTAGTGTTATAGTTAGAATTAGGCTAATGTCTTAAGGTTTCCATTGCTGTGAACAGACACGGTGACCAAGGCACTCTTATAAAGAACATATAATTGGGGCTGTCTTACAGGTTCAGAGGTACAGTCCATTATCATCAGTGCAGGAAGCATGGTAATTCCAGTCAGGCATGGTGTTGTTGAAGGAGCTAAGAGTTCTACATCTTATTCTGAAGGGAACCAGGAAAACACTGGCTCTCCAGGAAAACACTGTACTGGGTAGAGCTTGAGCATAGGACCTCAAAGTCCATTTCCACAGTGACTCACTTCCTCCAACAAGACTACACCTCCTAATAGTGTCACTTTTCATGGGCCAAGCATATTCAAACCACCACAGCTAGTGTTAATGTTACCGAGTTAGTATAAGTGAGTTTGGAGTTATTGCTTAGGATTAAAGTTTGGGAAAGGATAGGATTAAGTTTAGGAGTAGGGCTAAATATGTTAGACTAAAGGTTAGGATGAGGATCAGGATTAACGTTAGAGATAATGTTAGATTTAGTTTTAGAGTTAGGGTTGAATTTAGAATCAGGATATGAATGAGGTTTTTTTTTGTTAGATATTTTCTTTATTTACATGTCATGATTTCTCCTTTCCCACTTTCCCCTCCAAAAAACAAACAAACAAACAAACAAACAAAAACAACAAGAACAAACCCCTGTTGCCTCCCCCCTCCCCATGCTTGCCACCCCACCCTCTCCCACTTATTGGCCCTAGCATTCCCCTACACTGGGGCACAGAACCTTCACAGGCCAAGGGCCTCTCCTCCCACTGATGATTGACTTTGCAATCCTCTACCATATACATGTTGCCAGAACAATCAGTCCCACCATGTATAGTCCTTGGTTGGTGGTTGAGACCCTGGGAGCACTGAGGGTACTAGTTAGTTCATATTGTTGTTCGTCCTAAGGGGCTACAAACCCTTCAGCTCCTTGGGTCCTTTCTCTAACTACTTCATTGGGGACCCTAAACTCAGTTCAATGGATGGCTGTGAGCCTCTACATCTGTATTAGTCAGGTACTGTCAGAGACGAATGAGGTTATTCTTAAAGTTAGATCTGTGATTGGGGTTAGGACTGTGGTTGTGGTTAGGGATAAAGCTAGGCTAAGTGGCAGGGTTAATGGTTTGCCTTGTAGCTAGAATTAGATTTAGGGTTAAATGTTAGTGTTAGGACTAAGGTTAGTGTTAGGCTTAGTTTTCTGTTTGAGGTTAGAGTTAGGGCCAATGTTAATATTAGGATTCTAGTTAAACTGAGTTTTTGGATTAGTGTTAGAGATAGGGTTCTTCTAGTGTAATGGTTTGTATATGGTTGGCCCAGGAAATGGCACTATTAGGAGGTGTGACCTTGTTGGAGTAGGTGTATCACTGTGGGTGTGAGCTTAAGACCCTTACCCTAGCTGCCTGGAAATGAGTCTTCCACTAGCACCCTTCAGATGAAGGTGCAGAACTCTCAGCTTCTGCTCTATGCCTGCCTGGATGCTGCCATGTCCCTGCCTTGATGATACTGGACTGCATCTCTGAACCTGTAAGCCAGGCTCAATTAAATGTTGTCCTTTTGAAGACTTGCCTTGGCCATGGTATCTGTTCATAGCAGTAAAACCCTAACTAAGACATCTAGTGTGAGAGGTGAAGTTTAGTGTTACAGTTGAATTAGATTGAGAGTTAGAATTATAGTCAGGGTAACAGTTATGAGGGATAGAATTCAAAATTAAGGTTTGCACTGTTAAGATTTGGGTTAGTGATAGAGTAATGGCTATAGTAGAGATAGAATTTTGGGTTAATGTTAAATGTTAATATTAGTGGTAAAATAATGAGCTATGGATTGGATGGTGAAGGTTTAGAGCTAAGATTATATATAGTAAGGTTTAGGATTGGTGATAGGCTAGGGTTAAGGTTAAAGTTAAGGATAAGGGAAATGCTAGGGGTTAAGTTTGGGTTTGGATTAAGGTTATTATAAATGTATATGGTATATCTATGGTTAGGTTAAGGCTGATTTAGGGTTTAAGTGTAGGCCTAAGTATAGGGAAAAGTTAGGGTTAGGGCAAGAAGTAGAGTTCATTTTAGGATTATAGTACATCTACAGTTAGAGTGGCTTAGGGTTAAGCTTTAATGTAAGTCTAAGGCTATTATCAGTGTTGGGTTACATTAGGGATGTGGTTAAGGCTCAAGCTAAGTCTACAGTTTACGTTAGGGTTTGATCTGATGGTAGTCCTTGGTTTAGGGTTAGAGTTTGAGTTAGGATTAATATTAGGGTTAGGGATAGAGTTTATGCTTAAGCTTAGTGGTAAGGTTGTTGTGAGGGGGTTGGTTTGAGTCATGTTTAGAGTTAAATCTCGAGTTTAATGTTAAGTTTGTTTAAAGTTGAATCTAGGATAATAGTCTTGTTTGTTTTTCTGTTTCTGTCCTAAAGTATTATGATGAAGTCTAACTTAGGAAGTTACTTAGTTAGGATTTTATTTTTGTGAGCAGACACCATGACAAAGCTGGCTTATAGGTTCAGTCCATTATCATCAAGGTGGGAGCATGGCACCATCTAGGCAGGCATGGTGCAGGAGGAGCTGAGAGTTCTACATCTTCATTTGAAGGCTGATAGGAGATGACTGACTCCTATTTGGTTAGGAGGAGGGTCACATTGCCCTCCCCAATCCCACCCCCAGTAACATATTTCCTTCAACAAGGTCACACATCCTGTTGGTGCCACTCTTTGGGCCAAGCATGTTCAAACCACTACAGATTGTAAAGTGTTACAATTAGGTCTGAGATCGTATTAGGGTTTGTTAATACAGTTGTGGTTTTGTTTAGAGATGGGACTAGAGCTAGGACTGGGGCTAGGCTAGTTATTGCAATGGCTAGGGTTAAGATTTGTGTTATGGCACATTGTATGATAATGTGGCTTTGTAATATCACAAAGTTCCATTGTGTCTACTATACTTGATTGTAACAGTTGCAAGCATAGTGCTGTATTATGTCATAACAATGCTACATTATGTCTTCACAACTGTGTAAATCAATACAGTGTTCATCATCAACACAATACTCCATTAGCTTACAAGACATCAGCATCTTACCAAATAGTGTGTACTCACAGTGCTCCAATGTACCATCACACTGCTTCAATGTGGCATCACAGTATTCTGTTATGATATGAGAATGTTCCATTGTTTTTTTTTTTATCCACATTTTTATTTTTTTTTTATTTTAGATATT
>NW_022196904.1:30803054-30805319 GCF_008632895.1 Mastomys coucha
ACAATGGAGTACTACTCAGAGAATGTTCCATTGTATCACCACAATCCTGAATTATGACAGTTGACCTCTTTTGGACCCTCCTAATGTTCAATTTTGACATCACAATGCTGTGTTATGGCAATATAGTAGAATAATGTGTCAATACAATGCTCCACTGTGCTATGAAAATGTTAAGTGATAACTATCCATTTCTGAATTTTGGTATTGTAATGTCTTATGACATCAAAAAGCTCCACTGTGCTATCAATATGCTGGATAATGTCATCACAATGCTGATTTGTAACATTATGATACTGCATTGTGTCACTATGAAAATTCATTATGTCCTCACAGTACTACATATTGCCACCACAATAGTATATAACGACATCACAATGATCTAT
Source organism: Mastomys coucha (assembly GCF_008632895.1). Lineage (NCBI taxonomy): Eukaryota > Metazoa > Chordata > Mammalia > Rodentia > Muridae > Mastomys > Mastomys coucha. Next base: position 30,803,438 of record NW_022196904.1, read on the forward strand.
TTTGTCACCACAATGCAGAAGTGTGATATCACAATGCCATAACTGTATTATATTGTGCAACCAAACTATTCACTTTGCAATCAAAATACTGAATTCTGACATTAACATGTTCCATGTGCCATTGCATTGCCAAATCATGACATCATAGTACTCTATTGTGATAAAACAATGATGCATTTTCCCATCACAATAGTATAATTTGTCAACAAAGCTCTCCACCACGATGATCCATAATCCTATAACAATTCTACACTGTGATGTTACAATTCTGTATTTTGTCTTACAATAGTATATCAGATCAGTTTGCCATCTCAATGCTGCACTGTGACATCAAAGTACAATATTGTGCCATCCTAAGGCTGCATTGTAAGATGACAATGCTTCACATGCATTTCACTGCTGACATCACAGTGCTAAATTGTGACATCAGAATGATGAATTACAATGTTATCAAGTTACATTTTGTTATCCCAGTACTGAATTGTGATGTCACAGTGCTCCAATTTGTCATCATAAGGTGAAAATGGGACATCATATTGTTTAATTTTTGCCTCATAATACTTCCTTCTATCACCACAATAATATATTGTATCATTACAATGCGGCTTTGTGTCACCTTGCTACTGGTTTGTTCTACATTATAGATGTATCACAAAGCTAAAATGTGTCATCATAATGCTAAACTGTTTTTTATGTGAGTTTATTAACTAATTAAAAATAACCACTTGGACCCAAGTCACAATTTTCAAATTGTGCATCCTAACTATAAGAATCTTTGTTTACAAATAATGATAACTTGAAACATTACAATGCTCCATTATGCCATCACAGAGCCTCATTGTGCTACCAGAATATTACATCATGACTTCATAGTGCCCATGTGTGCCATCATAAGACATACTATAATATGTTAATGCTTACTTTTGAGATGTAATTCTCCAGTATGCTACCAAAATATTCTTATGTGACATCACAAAGGAGAATTCTTATAATTTAATGTTTTTTATGCTAGCAATACTTCAATATGCCATCCAAATGCTACTTATAATGTCAGTGTCTACTTGTACCATCAGATTATGAATTATGGCATTATAAATCTCCACTTTTACATAAAATACCCCACTGGGACATGACATTACCCACACTGTGCCAATATAATATGGCATAGAGCTTTACAATGCTCTTTTGTGACATTATCATTGTCCATTAGGACATTATAGCTTTCTAAGGTGACATTCCTGTATCATTCTGACATTACAAAGCCTATTGTGTCTTCACAGGGTTTCACTGTGACAGCACAATGCTCAGTTCTAATATTTCAATGTCCATTGTGATGTCACAATGCTTCACTGTGACTTCAAAAGTGTAAACAGTTATAAAATACTTCCTTATGCCATCACTTTGCCTTATTATGATATATCAATATTGTGACAATACAGTGTACCGGGATGACATTCTACTATTGCACTGTGACCCTAAATGAGTGGTGGACTTTTGTTTGTTTGGTTGGTTAGTTTTTTGTTTTGTTTTTCTGTTTTGTCAAGGCAGGGTTTCTCTGTGTAGCCCAGGCTTTCCTGAAACACAGACTGTATGTAGACCACGCTGGTCTTGAACTCAGATATACATCTGCCTCTGCCTCCCAATCAAAATTGTGTGCCACTACTAGTTGGCATGTGTGTGTATGTCTGTGGTTTTTTTTTTTTTTAAAGAGATACTGAATCTACTTTGTGCTGTTAGTAAATACCTGAGTGTGAGGCCATCTAATGTACCATGAGCAGCCTCTCAGGGGATGCAACCCTTAAGAGAGCAGACTCTATACAAAGAACTTAAGAAGTTAGACACCAGAGAACCAAATAACCCTATTAAAAAATGGGGTACAGAG
>NW_022196904.1:30806477-30812449 GCF_008632895.1 Mastomys coucha
AAAAAAAAAAAAAGAGCAGACTCTCTTGCCTAGCATGCATGCACTGAACTGCCAATGAGCTCATCTGCTAGTGATGGGACATTGTGACAACTACCTGCTTCCATGTTGGGATTTTGTCTGGCTTGATATTTTTCAGGTCCTGCTGAAAAATGCATGCTGTCATAACCACTGTAAGTTCATATGTGTAATTGCCCTCTAATGTATAGAAAATATGATTTTATTACAATTATCTGCCACCTCTGGATCCTATAATCTGAACTCTACCATTTAGCTAACTTGACAAATTGAGATGACAGCAAAAAAAGAGATCCAAATACCTACTTAGCAAAGTTAAGCCAGATAGCCTTACTAAGAAACACTATTAGCAATCTAATCCTGGATATGTATGTAGGTCCTATCACAAACAACATGGATGTCTAAGACAAAATGTCTCCTCCAAAAATTAGTACTCCTAAAATAATGTCCCCTGATAAAAGCAACTTAAATGATAATGTCAATTGTCAACTTCACAGAATCTGGAATTTCCTAGGACACCAGTGTCTAACTCTGCCCCTGGAGGATTATTTTGATGATAATTGAGGTAGCAAGACCTACCCACTGTAGGTGACACAGTTCTCTGGGCTAGGATCCTGGACTGTAAATGGAATAAGTGATCTGAATACAGTATCAATTGCTTTCTTCTTCCTGATTATGGGCATGGTATGACTAGCTGCTTTAAGCTCTGTTGCCTTGAATCCTCTACCCTAATGGCCTATACCTTGATCTGTGAGCTGAAATAAATCCCTTTCCCTTGAATTGCTTTTGTCTGGTTATTTATTCATAGCACCCATAAACAAAACTAAGCCAGTAAAGAAGAGTAATCTAGATAAATTTATGCTTCATTTTGAGGGCACAAATTCTGGCCAGTGGCCAGAAAAGTTCAAATAATGAGAGTTTTCACTTGTTCAATAAATATTTGCATTTGGGTCCTTCGTGTGACTAGTTCATGAAACAGATACAATCACTATCTGAGAGCTTCCAGATTAACTTAGTTTATGAGTCTTTTTAAGTCATCAAAATAATTAATAATAATTAAATGCCTCTGAAACATACATTATATCTTCTGAAGCTAAAAAGTAATATGCACTCAACAAGTTTTTAAAATATATTTGGAATATTAAACATGATAGAAGTAGAAAAAAATCTTTTATGAAGTCCTCTATGAGAGGAAATTGTGACAAGTTCTGATTAGACAGAAACAGTTCCATCTGCAAGGGAGAATACGCAATGTAACTGTGGCTTCATAGAACAAATTGGGTAGTGTTCCTTGTGTTTCTATTTCATGGAATAGTTTGAAGAGTATTGGTATTAGGTTTTCTTTGATGGTCTGCACTAAACCCATCTGGTCCTGGGCTTTTATTGGTTGGGAGACTTTTAATGACTGCTTCTATTTCTTTAGGGGTTATTGGATTGTTTAGATGATTTATCTGATCCTGATATAACTTTGGTACCTGATACCTGTCTAGAAAATTGTCCATTTCATCAAGATATTCCAGTTTTGTTGAGTCTAGGCTTTTGTAGTAGGATCTGGTGATTTTTTAAAAAATTTCCTCAGTTATTGTTGTTATGTCTCCTTTTTATTTTTGATTTTGTTAATTTGGATACCGTCCATATGCCCTCTGATTAGTCTGTCTAGGGGTCTGTCTATCTTGTTGATTTTCTCAAAGAACCAGCTCCTGGTTTTGTTGATTCTTTGTATAGTTCTTTTTGTTTCTACTTGGTTGATTTCAGCCCTGAGTTTGTTTCCTGCTGTCTACTCCTCTTGGATATTTGCTTCTTTTTATTCTAGAGCTTTCAGGTGTGCTGTTAAGCTGCTAGTGTATGCTCTCTCTAGTTTCTCTTTGGAGGCACTCAGAGCTATGAGTTTTCCTCTTAGGACTGCTTTCATTGTGTGCCATAAGGTTGGGTATGCTATGCCTTCATTTTCATTAAATTCTAAAGTCTTTAATTTCTTTATTTCTTCCTTGACCAAATTATCATTGAATAGGGCATTGTTCAGCTTCCATGGATATGTGGGCTTTCTGTTGTTTTTGTTGCTATTGAAGACCAGACTTAATTCATGATGATTTGATATGGTGAATGGGATTATTTCAATCTTCTTGTATCTGTTGAGGCCTCTTTTTTGACCAATTATATAGTCAGTTTTGGAGAAGGTACCATGAAGTTCTGAGAAGAAGGTATATTCTTTTGTTTTAGGATGAAATATTCTATAGATATCTGTTAAATCCATTTGGTCCATAACTTCTGTTAGTTTTACTCTGTCTCTATTTATTTTCTGTTTCCATGATCTGTCCATTGCTGAGAGTGGGGTGTCGAAGTCCCCCACTATTCTTGTGTAAGGTGTAATATGTGGTTTGAGATTTAGTAAAGATTATTTTATGAATGTGGGTGCCCTTGCATTTGGAGCATAGATGTTCAGAATTGAGAGTTCTTCTTGATTTTTCCTTTGATGAGCACGAAGTGTCCTTCCTTATCCTTTTTGATAACTTTTGGTTGAAAGTTGATTTTATTCAATATTAGAATGTCTACTCCAGCTTGTTTCTTGGGATCATTTGCTTGGAAAATTGTTTTCTAGCCCTTTATTCTGAGGTAGAGTCTGTCTTTGACACTGAGGTGGGTTTTCTGTATGCAGCAAAATGCTAGGTTCTGCTTACGTATCCAGTCTGTTATTCTATGTCTTTTTATTGGGTAATTGAGTCCATTGAAGTTAAGAGATATTAAGGAATAGTGATTGTTGCTTCCTGTTATTTTTGATGTTATTTTTATGATTGTGTGGCTATCTTCTTTTGGGTTTGTGAAACAGATTATTTCCTTGCTTTTTCTAGGGTGTAGTTTCCCTTCTTGTGTTGGAGTTTTTCATCTATAATCCTATGGAGAGCTGGATTTGTGGAAAGATATTGTGTAAATTTGGTTTTGTCATAAACTATCTTGTTTTTTCCATCTATGGTAATTGAGAGTTTTGCTGGTTATAGTAGCCTGGACTGGCATTTATGTTCTCTTAGGGTCTGTATGACATCTGCCCAAGATCTTCTAGCTTTCATAGCCTCTGGTGAGAAGTCTGGTGTAATTCTGATAGACCTGCCTTTATGTTACTTGACCCTTTTCTTTTACTGCTTTTAAAATTCTTTCTTTGTTTAGTGCATTTGGTGTTTTTATTATTATGTGACGGGAGGAATTTCTTTTCTGGTCCAGTCTATTTGGAGTTCTGTGTGCTTCTTGTATGTTCATGGACATCTCTTTCTCTAGGTTAGGGAAGTTTTCTTCTATAATTTTGTTGAAGATATTTACTGGCCTATTACTTTGGGAGTCTTCACTCTCTTCTATACCTATTATCCTTAGGTTTGCTCTTTTCATTGCATCCTGGATTTCCTGGATATTTTGGGTTAGGAGCTTTTTGCATTTTGTATTTTCTTTGACTGTTGTGTCAATGTTTTCTATGGTATCTTCTGCACCTGAGATTCTCTCTTCTATCTTTTGTATTCTGTTGGTGATGCTTGCATCTATGCCTCCTGACTTCTTTCCTAGGATTTCTATCTCCAGAGTTGTCTCTCTTTGTGATTTCTTAACTGTTTCTACTTCCATTTTTAGGTCCTAGATGGTTTTATTCAATTCCTTCACCTCTTTGGTTGTGCTTTCTTGTAATTATTTAAGGGATTTCTGTGTTTCCTCTTTAAGGGCTTGAACCTGTTTACATGTGTTCTCCTGCATTTCTTTCTTTTTGTTTTTTTTTAAATATTTATTTATTTAATGTGAGTATACTGTTGCTGTCTTCAGACACACCAGAAGAGGGCATCCGATCCTATTATAGATGGTTGTGAGCCACCATGTGGTGGCTGGGATTTGAACTCAGGACCTTTGGAAGAATAGTCAGTGCTCTTAACCACTGAGCCATCTCTCCAGCCCCTCTCCTGCATTTCTTTAAAGGAGTTATTCATGCTATTCTTAAATTCCTCTATCACCATCGTGAGATATGATATTAGATTCAAATCTTGCTTTTCTGGTGTGTTGGGGTATCCAGGACTTGCTGTGGTGGGAGTACTAGGTTCTAATGAAGCCAAGTAGTCTTGGTTTCTATTGGTAAGATTCTTGCATTTGCCTTTCGCCATCTGTTGATCTCTGGTATTAGATGTTCTTGCTGTCTCTGGCTGGAGCTTGTTCCGCCTGTGGGTCTGTAAGTCTGTGTCAGCACTTCTGGGAGATCAGCTCTCCTCATGTAAGACCCGTGTGCAGTGGGCTGTGGATCAGTCATCCCTCCTGAGTCCTAAGTCCTGGGTTGGGGCACTCCCTGAAAGCAAGCTCTCCGCTTTCAGGGAAGGGGCAGAAAGGGCTGTGGATCTGCAGTACCCCTTAGGTGAAGAGGGAGGTAGAAAGGATCCTGCGTTGGCTGCCCTGCCACTTCTGAGGCCTTTCCTAGGTTTTCTATCTCCAGGGTTGTCTCCCTTTGTGATTTCTTTATTGTTACTAGTTCCATTTTTAGATTCTGGATGGTTTTGTTCTTTTCTTTTACTGGTTTGATTGTGTTTTCCTGTAATTATTTAAGGGTTTTTTTTGTGTTTCCTCACTAAGAGCTTTTACCTGTTTACCTGTGTTTTCATGTATTTCTTAAGGGAGTTATTTATGTCCTTCTTAAATTCCTCTATCAAGATCATGAGAAGTGATTTTAGATCTGAATCTTGCTATTCCGGTGTGATGGTGTGTCTGGGACTTGCTATGGTGGGTTTTGTTGATACCAAGTAACCTTCATTTCTGTTGTTTATGTTCTTATGCTTGCCTCCCAACATCTGGTAATCTCTAGTGCTACCTGCCCTTGCTATATCTGACTGAAGCCTATTTTTCTTGTGATCCTGGTTGTTTCAGAACTCCTCAGAGTCCAGCTGTCTCTGTGATCCTGTGATTCTGGGATCCTGTGATCCTGATATCCTGGGTGCATCAGAGTTCCTAAGAGTCAAGCTGCCTCTGGTACCCTGAGATCCTGGTGTGACCAAGCTCCTGGGATCCTGGGGTCCTGTGATTCTGTGATCCTGGGCATGTTAGAGCACCTGGGAGTAGAGCTTCCTCTGGGTTTTGTGGGAGCTGCTGAGGAGTTTGCATCCAAGATAAACTGGCTCAGACTGGAAGGAACCTGAGCCATTGGACTGGTGAGGTTCCTGTGTACCTGGGTCCCATTGGTCCCAGTTACTACCAGTGGTGTTGGAACAGATGTGTGTCCTCCTCACCCCTGATCTGACGATCTTGGGTATGTTAGAGCAAAAATTTGTTAACTTAAAGAAGAAGATACATAGCAAGGTACAAGAACCATATGAAACACCATACAGAACAGAAAAGAGAGTTCTCTGAGAACTTAATAATCCACTGTCTGGGCTGGGGTCCAGAGCAGACCTTGGGCGCAAGCCCCACAGTCAGTCCCACAACACCCAGAGGAAGCTCCACTCCCAGGCGCTCTGACATACCCAAGACCAGAGGTAAGCAGGAACAAACATCTGTCCCAACACTGGGAGTAACTGGGACTAGCTTGACCAGGCACACAGGAACTCCACCAGCCCAGTGACTCGGGTTCCTTCCAGTCTGTCTGGGTTAGTGTTCTGAGCAGACCTTGGGCACAAGCTCTGCAGCCAGTCCCACAACACACAGAGAAAGCCACACTCCCAGGTGATCTAACAAGCCTAGGATCCCAGGATCCCAGAATCACAGGATCCCAGAGACAGCTTGACTCTGAGGAGTTCTGACACAACCAGGATCACAGGAAGTACAGGCTCCAGTCAGATTTATCAAGGGCAGGTAGCACTAGAGTTAACCAGATGGCGGGGGGCAAGCATAAGAAAATAACACAAACCAAGGTCACTTGCCACCATCAGAACCCAATTTTCCTACCATAGCAAGTCCTGGCCACACCATCACACCAGAAACACAAGATTCAGATATAAAATCACTTA
>NW_022196904.1:30813691-30824946 GCF_008632895.1 Mastomys coucha
GATAGACCATCTTAATACCTACACCATTTCTTAAATGAATGTAACCTGTTCTTTGTGGGCTGAGAATGGAGTCACTCACTTAAGTCAAATAGCTTTGACCATAGCACGAAGTCTGTATCCAAAAATCGAGCCTACAATTCATTTCTTGGTGCAGCAGAACTATCAACTCTCAACTTAGCTACAATGGAGGTAAAATCCTTTGGTGATGTGAAGGTCATTGAAATACAGCCTTATTAGAATGAAACCCAGTGTCTAAAAATTGTTCTTATTTTGGGCTTGTACCTCAGTAAGAGCCAAGATTTTAAACTCTACTAAATACAAAACAAACAAAAAGACTTTATATACTTATGTTCATTTAAGAAAATACTAGTAGTGATATATTATTTTTTAAGTATACAGCTAATATGTTTGGAGTTATTAAAAATTTATATTGAGAAAAATGTATTTTCACTATTGCTGTAGATGAGCATCTACATAAGACTGTTAATCGATTGTTGTTTTATATCAAACAACTTTTATAATATTTATTTTTATTTTTATAATATTTTATAAAATTTAAGGAATACAACAAAAAATATAGGTATTGAAGGGGGGTCTATGGGAGGAGCGGTGGTACAAAAGGGGAACAAGAATGTGATTCAATTCTATTTAATTAAAATATATTTTTAAATGTTATTCAGATAAATTGAAATCATGTAACTTTTCTGATAATGCAATAAAAGTTAAAAAAAAAAAAAAAGAAAAAAAATAATCCAAACCCTAGACATCAAGAAGAAAGAAAGAATTTTAAAAGCTACATGGGAAGAAAGACCAAGTAACTTATAAAGATGGACCTGTTAAATTATACTTGAATTCTCAATGGACACTCTAAAAGCCAAAAGGCCCTGGACAGATATGCGGCAGACTCTAAGTGACCACAGATGCCAGTACACACTGTTATGCTCAGCAAAAATTTTAAATCACTATGTATGGAGAAAATGAGATATTCCACAATAAAACCAAACTTAAATAAGGTTTATTTATAAATACAGCCCTACAGATGGTTCTGGGAAAAAACTCTCCAACCTAAGGAGGTTAACTGCACCCATGAAAGCCCAGGAAATAAAGATTCTCAGATCAGCAAAATCAAAGGAAAGGAAGCAATCACACACACACACACACACACACACACACACACACACACACACACACATGCACTAAAGAACTCAAGAAATTAGATATTTAAAAAAATGAAATAATACAATTCAAAGATGCGGTACAGATCTGAGTAGGGAATTCACAATAGAGCAAACTTTAATAGCTGAGAAACATTTAAAGCAACAATTCAATGTTCTTAGCAATCAGGTAAATGCGAATCAAAACTACTTTGAGATTTCATCTTATACCTGTCAGACTGGCTACAGTCAGGAACACAAGTGGCAGCCCTTGGTGGTAAGGATGTACATTAAGGGGAAGAGTTATCTATTACTGGTGGGAGTGCAAATGTGTACAACCACTATCGAAATCAATATGGTCATACCTTAACATCTCCCTACACCACTGGACATCTCATTTTACCACAAGGACAGTTGCTTAAACATGATTGTTGCTGTTCTATTCATAATAGCCAGAAACTATAAACAACCCAGATGTCCCTCAAATGAACAATGGATAAAGAAAATGTGGTTCATTTACACAATGGAGTATCACTCAGCTATTACAAAATAGCAAGAAATGAATAGAACTAGAAAAAAAATCATCCTGAGTGAGGTAATCCAAAAGATAAATATGGTATATGCCTTCAAATAGATCTTCAGTAATACCTTAGTGTGGTGTTCATCTTTCCACTAGATGGTGGTCTAAGAGAAGTAATGTTTTGATGTATTCATGAACAGGAGGCTGTGCTGAAATAAGAATAATATTAGAATTTACAGGCAGAGGAGATCTGTGGAAGATATTTTTTCTTTCCTGTGTTAGATGATTTGATATAATGATATAATATAAAGTAGTAAGGCTTTATATTGTTGTGGAACCAAGTTTGACTAAGTCTCCTCATTTTTAGAAGTAAATAACAATGAAATATAAAACATGTAAGTCTAGTTAATATATCTACCTGGTTTAAAATTATGCATGTCTTGTTCATAAATTATCTGTGATTTCTACTTATAGCTTTCCTGCTTATCACATTGTGAGTATCCTATTTTGCAGAAGTATAGTCATTTAAGTGCTAACATTTTTCTAGCACTACTTTTTCCATGTTTGATACTTTTGGTCTTAAACACCAATTACTGGTTTTTGACTTTCATTGAGTGTGCAGCTGCCAGAGTCAGTCTTTACATGGTGAAAAAAAAATGTACTCTCACTCAATAACCTTGGTTATACATGTAAGAAATAAGCCCAAATATGCCTAAGTAAATATAAATGTGCCTTTTATACTACTGGCAGGTGGGAGAGCAGAGGAGAGGACCACAGGAGAGAGTTTCATTATGGGGTAGATTTTATGGCTAAGTACTCCTTGTCGTCTACATTGCAAAAACAAATTTATGCTTCATTTTGTAGGAAAAAATGTGGATGTGTCCACTGCAAGTAGCTCAATCATTCTATATGCTAATGTTTTGTTCTGAGTTAACCTTCCTTCTATAGATCTTTCAGATGAAGGTTCAGGAAGAATGCCAAACTCAGTGGCCTTATTTTATGTGAAATCTCCCTGCTCTTCAGAGATGACAAGGAAGGAAAAAGCCTACTCCCACTACAGGTCCAGAAGAGATGATAGGGAGAAAAAAAATAATTCCATAAGGCTTAGAAACGTGCCTGGCCACCTTCCCAGAGGGACAAGAGTAAGAACTGAAATGACTGATTGCCTTTGTTTTCCCTCCGGGTATAGTCACTGCTTAAAGAGGAAAGGAAAGGCAGATTTTTAAGGTTCTAATTCACTGTCTTCTCAGATTGCTGCTTCTTAAAATAAAACACAGTATAAAGATTCAGTTTCTATCTCTGCTCATTGGAATCTTGAGGAAACCAGTAATAATGCCCTTCAGTATTCTGATTACTGTGAGAATGGTAAATGAAATGTACTATTTCTTTTTATCAAAGTGTTAAATAAAACAATGGTAGTTCCATCTTTAAAGAAACTTGTAAAGGTCTGGGCCGGCTGGTGCCCTGAGCAGACCTTGGGTGCAAATTCCATAGCCAGTTCCAAAACACCCAGAGGAAGCTCCACTCCTAGACGCTATAACAAGGCCAGGATCAGAGGTGAGGAAGACACAACAAATGTCCCAGTACCGTGAGTAACTGGGATCAGCAGGACCAGGCACACAGGAACATTGCCCAGTGACTCTGGTTGCTTCTGATCTGTCTGGGCCGGCTGGTGCTCTGAACAGACCTTGGGTGCAAACTCTTCAGTCATTCCCACAACACTCAGAGGAAGCTTCACTCCAAGGTGATCTAACAAGCCCAGGATTACAGGATCCCAGAATCATAGGATCACAGAGACAGCTTGACTCTGAGGAGTTCTGACACAACCAGGATCACAGGAAGGACAGGCTCCAGACAGATTTATTATGGGCAGGTAGCTCTAGAGATAACCAGATGGTGCGGGGCAAGCATAAGAATATAAGCAACAAACCAAGGTTACTTGGCATCATCAGAACCCAATACTCCAACTATTGCAAGTCCTGGACACACCATCACACTGGAAAAGCAAGATTCAGATATAAAATCATTTCTCATGGTGATGATACAGGACCTTAAGAAAGACATAAATAACTCCCTCAAAGAAATACAGGAGAACACAGGTAAACAGCTAGAAGCCCTTCAAGAGGAAACACAAAAATCCCTGAAAGAACTACAGGAAAACACAATCAAATAGATGAAGGAAATGAGCAAAACCATCCAGAATCTAAAAATGGAAATAGAAACAATAAAGAAATCAGAAGAGAGACAGCCCTGGAGATAGAAAACCTAGGAAAGAAATCAGGAGTCATAGGTGCAAGCATCACCAACAGAAAACAAAAGATAGAAGAGAGAATCTCAGGGGCAGAAGACATTGACACAACAGTCAAAGAAAATGCAAAAAGCAAAAAGCTCCTAATGTTCAAGGACATTCCTTTTTTTAGGTTAGCGATGTTTTCTTCTATAATTTTGTTGAAGATATTTACTGGCCCTTTAAGTTGGAGGTCTTCACTCTCTTCTATACCTGTTATTCTTAGGTTTGCTCTTCTCATTGTGTCCTGGATTTCCTGGATGTTTTGGATTAGGAGCTTTTGCATTTTGTGTTTTCTTTGACTGTTGGGTCAATGTTTTCTATGGTATCTTCTGCTCCTGAGATTCTCTCTTGTATCTCTTGTATTCTGTTGGTGATGCTTGCATCTATGATTCTTGATTTCTTTCCAAGGTTTTCTATCTCCAGAGTTGTTTCTGTTTGTGATTTCTTAACTGTTTCTACTTCCATTTTTAGGTCCTGGATGGTTTTGTTCAGATCCTTCACCTGTTTGATTGTGTTTTCCTGTAATTCTTTAAGGGAATTTTGTGTTTCCTCTTTAAGGGCTTCTACTTGTTTACTTGTGTTCTCTTGTAATTCTTTAAGGGATTTTGTGTTTCCTCTTTAAGGGTTTGAACCTGTTTACTTGTGTTCTCCTGTACTTCTTTAAGGGAGTTATTCATGCTCTTCTTAAATTCCTCTGTCACCATCGTGAGACAGGATTTTAGATCCAAATCTTGCTTTTCTGTTGTTTTGGGATATCCAGGACTTGCTGTAGTGGGAGTACTAGGTTCTGTTGAAGCCAAGTAGTCTTGGTTTCTGTTGGTAAGATTCTTGCGTTTGCCTTTTGCCATCTGTTGATCTCTGGTGTTAGATGTCCTTGCTATCTCTGGCTGTAGCTTGTTCCTCCTGTGGGTCTGTAAGCCTGTGTCAGTACTTCTGGGAGATCAGCTCTGCTCATGTAAGACCTGTGTGCAGTGGGCTGTGGATCAGTTGTCCCTCCTGAGTCCTGGGGTCAGAACAAACCCTGAAGACAGGCTCTCCACTTGTAGGGATAGGGCAGAGAGGGCTGTGGATCTGCAGTACCTCCTCCTAGGTGAAGAGAGAGATAGAAAGGATCCTCTGGCTCCCCTGCCGCTTCTGAGGCAAGTGGGTCCTGGCTGGTCCTGCCTTAGAAGGTCATGGGAGAGAAAATGGAGATCTCACCTGAGTCTCTGTGTTGGAGCACACCCCAAAGGCAAGCTCTGTGGTTGTGGGGAAGGGGCAGAGAGGGCTATGAATTTGCAGAACCTCCTTCTAGGTGAAGAGGGAGGTAGAAAGCAGTTTATGTATTTCAAAAGTATTTATATACCCAAAAGTAACATAGACAATCAAATTGGGAGGGGGGCTTGTAAGAGAACAAGGAAGAGTGAGACTGAATGCTTAGCTTGACGTTTGTAACTCTTGTATCAAGTTTGAAGAAGAGGACTTTTTAAGTTACTCTTTCTCTGAGATGAATGCTTTTACAAGTTATCACAGCCAATGAACCAGATTCTTACCCACACCTAATGTCTGTGCCACCCTCTAAGCAGAACCTTTGTTCATTGAAACAGACGGTGAATGACTTTATGGATAGACTATCTTAATACATACACTGTTTCTTAAATGAATGTAACATTGCTGCAATGAAACACCTGACCAAAAAGCAAGATGGGGAGGTACAGGTTTATTTGGCTTGACCTTATATATTGCTGTTCATCACCAAAGGAAGTCATGACAGGAACTCGAATAAGGTGGGATATTGGAGGCAGGAGTTGATACAGAGGCTATGGAGGGTGCTGCTTGCTGCCTTGCTTCCCTTGGCTTGCTTAGCCTGCTTTCTTATAGAACCTAGCACCACCAGCCCAGGGATGGCACCACCTACAATGAGCTGAGCCCTCCCCCTTCAATCGTGCATTAAGAAAATGCCTTACAGTTGGATCTTATAGAGGCATTTTCTCAATTGAGTTTTCCCTCTTTTCAGATAACTCTAGCTTGTGTCAAGTTGACCTAAGACCAGCCAGTATAAGTATATTCTTAAATAAGAATAGATTACCAAGGCAGACAAAGTCTCTATTTTCAAGTGTCATGTAGAAGACTTAAAATGTAGGAAAACCCTGTTTTGTTGTTGTTGGTTCAGATACTCTTTGAGAGGCTAGAGATATGGCTTGGTGGTTAAGAGTCCTTGTTGTTAAGACGACTCTGGTTCAGTTTCAGGCACTCATACCGTAGTTTATAACAATTTAAAACTCTAGTTCTAGAGGATCTGATGCCCTTCTGATCTCTGAGGGCACCAGACATGTATGTGGTGTACATACATACATACATACATACAGGCAAACATTTAAACATATAAAATAAATAAATTAAATTGTTTTTTACAATTTTTTCTGAGTATTTACTATAATTTGATATACATTTGTTTAGAACATGGTCCTGCTCTCTACTAATTTTATTTAAAACAAAACTATGTAAAACTATCAGCTTAAGCATTAGGTACACATTAACATCTCTGCGAAGTGTTAAAGATATTTATTTACAGAGACTATTTGAATAGATCTAACTGTAGTGCCTAAGTACCTATATTTTTTTAAAGTTCTTTCAATAAGTCTGATATTAAGCCAGAGTTGAAACTCTCTGGCAGGAGGCATAGTTATTATTTCTTTAGCCAAGAAAGAAAGCAATTATTTGAAACTGTAGGTAATGAAAAAATAGTGTACTTTATTTTCGAATCCATTTATATTCTTTTCCATTAACTTTGTATCCATTTATCTGATTATTTGTTTATAGATAACTTTGTTACACTTGGAAATATTTTTGCTTGATATTTGAGAAGTTGTACAGTTTGCATTATTTACTGTGCTGGTTAGTTTTATGACAACTTGAAACAAGCCAGAGTTATTTGGGAAATGAGAACCTCAGTTCAGAAAATGCCCCTACCAGATTGGCCTGTGGAGTAATGTTTTCTTGATGATTGATGAGGGAGAGTTCAGCACATTGTGGGTGGTGCTACCACTAGGTAGCTGGTTTTGGGTGGTATAAGAGAGCGGGCTTGGTAAGCCGTGGAGAGCAAGCAGTACTCATTCCTGGGTTCTGCATTGGTTCCTGCCTCTAGGTTCCTGCCCTGACATCTGGACTACAAGCTATAAGATTAAATAAACTTTTTCTTCCTCAAACTGCTTTTGGTTTTATCATAGCAATAGAAACCATAACTAACACACACATAAAAACCACTGAATGCCAAAAGCATCCTGACAAAGGCCAGGTCCCATGAGCCACTCCCCTCCATAACTGAAAGTTTACAAGCTTTGTTGTGTGCAAGCACATGCTGACAACTGCAGTAGCTGTGAACATATCAGTCTTACAGCTATGTAACACCCATGAGGCAGCATTTAATCGTCCTATTCCTCAACAACTGACTCTTCCATTCATTCTTCCTTCTTGTCCATGGTGTTCTAGCTTTGAGTAATATGAGTGTCTCCTTTAAGTCTGGTCTCTTAACAATCACTTGTCCTCAGCACCATCATTAACCTCTAGTCTACATTAACTTCAATTTGTTATAAAGAGAAGTTTCTTTAATTAAGGATTAAGGCAATACTATGTATAAACAAATATTTAGAAGGCAGTTTAAAAACATGCCTATTTAGCAAAACAAAAGGAGTAAATTTACCCATAATGCCTATGATTTTCTTAGCCAATAACTTTTGACTTTGTTTCTTTCTTTTCTTTTTCCTCCTTTCTTTTCCTTTCCTTTCCTTTCCTTTTCTTTCTTTCTTTCTTTCTTTCTTTCTTTCTTTCTTTCTTTCTTTCTTTCTTTCTTTCTTCCTTTCTTTCTTTGAAACAGGGTCACACTATGTAACACTTGCTGTCCTGAAACTCACTATGTAGAACAGTCTGTCCTTGAATTCACAGAGATCCAGCTACCTCTGCCTCTCAATCTATATTCTACTAAGCATGTATTCCCTCTTGTGCTGTAGACCTCAGAGACAATCAGAAATCACTTGGTTACCCCATATTGCACTAGGAAGGATGTCCTTCTTGGTAAGGTAGCATTTAGTGTGCTAAGCCCAAAGCTGGTATCACCATGACTGCCATTTCTCCTCCAGTTGCCATCATAGCAACTCTCATCACTACGAAATCTAGCCAGCGGGGAGGATGCTTCCAGCTCAGCTCCAGTATGGCCTTTCTGCATTTTGCAGTTAATGTATGTGCTGTCTTAAGCAATATAGTCTTAGCAAATAGCTCTGCTAGTTAACAAGAGCAGTGACTATAATCTGTGTAGTTTTGGGTATCTCTGGGTCCTTCTGAGGTTATAATTCCTAGAGAGATATTTTACACTTGGCACCACCATGGTTTCTAGAACAGGAGTTACTCATCCATGCATAGTAACTCTGTTCAAGTTCTTTTTAAAATTATATTTTTAAATTAGCTTATAAAGTAGTGCATTTATGTGTAACTTGATACATTATTAGTTTTGTTAAGGTTTCCCCTGAACCTCATCTTTTCCTACATCCTTTACTCTCATCCCTTTTCAAACCTGCCATGCCCAGTATTTTCTCCCTCTGTTTTGTATTTAATGTGTTTTACTACCATCCTCAAGCCCCTTAAGACCTCTTCTCCACTCCCTAGTCCTCCATGACATGTCCATTTTTTTCCTCTTCCAGCTCTCTACAGAAATTCCATGTTCTACAAATAAATATAAAAAAAAAATCCAAAGACATGGTTTATAGATGAGCTAGAACACACAGTATTTAACTTTGTGAGTCTGGGTTACATCACTCAGTTTAGGATATTCCAGTTCCATCAATTTGCTTATAAATTTTATACTACCTTTTTATTTTAACTAAACAAAATCTCATTGTGTGTATTTACCATATTGTTCATCCATCCGTGGACAGGCATCTGTATATCTCATTTCTAATTACTGTGGACACAGCAGCAGTTAACACGGATGTGAAAATAACTCTAGTGAGAGACAAATTCCTTTGGGTACTTGCCTATGAGACATATATCAAGGTTATTGGTAATTCTACTTTTAGTCTTTTGAGAAAGTCTCAAACTGCTTTTTACTGTAGCTGCATTAGTTTTCAGTCCCCAACAACGTATTAGGATTATCCTTTTCCCACATCTGATCTTTCTTGTATATCATTTGTATTTCTGATGATGGTCATTTCTGTTGATGACTAGGGTGCTATAGAATCTCAAACTGATTTTAATTTGAACTTCTCTAGTAAATAAGGATGTTGAATACATATTGAAGGGTATATTAGTGATGTGTATTTCCCTTTTGAGAAATTTCTGTTTGGTTCAATATCTCATTTTTTGACTGAGCTGGTTTTTGTTTGTTTTCAATGTCTAGTTTCTTAGTTCTTTTCTATATTCTAGACATCACAGATCTCTGTGAATTCAAGGACAGCCTTTTCTACATAGTGAGTTTCAGGACAGCCAGAGTTACATAGTGAGAGCCTGTTTCAAAAAAAAAGAAAGAATGAGAGAAGAAACAAGGAAAGAAAGGAAAGGAAAAGAGAGAAGAAACAAGGAAAGAAGGAAGGAAAGTTGCTTTTGCTGTATAGGTTTTGAGTTTCATGAGATCTCATTTGTAGTATCCCAGAGTCCTGTTCTTCAGAAAGTCATCACCTATACTATAAGTGGGCGTATCTTTCCTTCAGTGTGTGTTTTGGCATCTACAAAAGGTCAGGTATCCATAGTTGCGTGAACCTTTATCAAGCTCATCCATTCTGTTCCATCTGTCTGCATGTCTGTTTGAGCCAGCACCATGCTTTTAAAAAACTACTTTAGCTCTGCAATCTTTGATTTGCTTAAGATTGCTTTGGAAATACAGAGTCTTCTGTACTTCCATATAAAGTTTTAAGACTCTTTTCTATGTATCTGAAGAATTGTACTGGAACTTTGATTAATACTACTTTTTAACTTGTAGATTACTTTTGGTAGGAAGACAATTTTATTGTTTACATTATTATTTCTTCTGATACATGAGTGCGGGAAGTCTTTCCACACTCCAGGATCAACCTTAGTTCTTTTTTTTAGTGTGTTAACATTTCATCATAGAAGTCTCTCATTTTCTTGGTTATGTTTATTTTTTTATTTTTATTTTTTTAAAGTTTTATTGCAGTATGATGAGAAAAGTTACATGATTTCAATTTATCTGAATTTTTTAACATTTAAAAACATATTTTAAGTAAATAGAATTAAATCACATTCCTGTTTCCCTTTTGTACCCCCAACTCCTCTCAGAGACCACCTTCAATGCCTACAATATCTTTTTTGTCATATATTTTCAAATTTATAAAACATTATAACAATAAAGATGAGTATTATAAAAGTTGTTTGATATAAAACAACAATCAATTTAAGTCTTATATAGATGCTTGTCTATGGCAATACTGAAAATACATGTTTTTCTCAATATAAATTTTAAATAACTCCAAATGTATTAACTGTATATTTCAAAATAATACATCACTACTAACATTTTCTTAAATGAACATAAATATATAAAGTGTTTTTGTTTGTTTGTTTTGTATTTAGTAGAGCTTAAAATCTTGGCTCTTACTGTGGTAACATGATATAAGAGTTACAAACGTCAAGCAAAGCATTCAGTCTCACTCTTTGTTGTTCTCTTACAAGCCCCCCTCCCAATTTAATTGTCTACATTTCTTTTGGGTATATAAATGCTTTTAAAATATGTAAGCTGTTCTGAAAACCATGGTATAGTGTAAAAACATGAAATAAACAGTACTACTAATAGAGAGGCTGAGATAGGAGAAGTAAGATCTCAAGACCATTATATCGTACACAGCAAGACACTGTCACGAATAAACAAGCTGAAAGTGTATATGAATTGTATAATATTGGACCTATTTCTCCAATTACCAAATTAGAGAGACCATTGGATGACAATTAATAAGTTTCTAATTCCTTATGTTTTTGAATTTCAATCGATTAGGATATGTTGGTAATATTAATTTTCATATTAAGGTATTAAGAAAAAGAAATTGTTACTTCCTTTTTTTTGTTGTAAGAGGTGGAATTATGTTTGTATGTATGTGTTGAAAGATTACTTTTTTGCTTCTTCTAGGGTGTAGTTTTGCTCCTTATGTTGATGTTTTCCATCTATTATCCTTTGTAGGGCTGGATTTGTGGAAAGATATTGTGTAAATTTGGTTTTGTCATGGACTATGTTGGTTTCTTCATCTATGGTAATTGAGAGTTTTGCTGGGTATAGTAGCCTGGTCTGGCATTTGTGTTCTTATAGGGT
>NW_022196904.1:30825597-30834028 GCF_008632895.1 Mastomys coucha
CTATAATTTTGTTGAAGATATTTACTGGCCCATTACATTGGGAGTCTTCGCTCTCTTCTATACCTATTTTCCTTAGGTTTGGTCTTCTCATTGCATCCTGGATCTTCTGGATGTTCTGGGTTTGGATCTTTTTGCCTTTTGCATTTTCTTTGACTGTTGTGTCAATGTTTTCTATGGTGTCTTCTGCCCCTGAGATTCTCTCTTGTATCTCTTGTATTCTGTTGGTGATGCCTGCATCTATGACTCCTGATTTCCTTCCTAGGTTTTCTATCTCCAGGGTTGTCTCTCATTCTGATTTCTTTATTGTTTCTGTTTCCACTTTTAGATTTAGATGGTTTTGCTCATTTCTTTCACCTGTTTGATTGTGTTTTCCTGTAGTTCTTTAAGGGATTTTTGTGTTTCCTCTTGAAGGGCTTCTATCGTTTACCTTTGTTCTTCTGTATTTCTTTCAGGGTGCTATTTATGTCTTTCTTAAAGTCCTGTATCATCACCATGAGAAGTGATTTTGTATTGGAATCTTGTGCTCTAACATCCCCAGGATCAGAGGTGGTGGTGGTGGGGGGATACAACATCTGTCCCAATACCAGAAGTAACTGGGACCAGCGGGACCAGGCACACAGGAACTCTGCCAGCCCAGTGGCTCAGGTTGCTTCCAGTCTGTCTGGGCCAGCCAGTGCCCTGAGCAGAGCTTGGGTGCAAGCTCCACAGCCAGTCCCACAACACCCAGAGGAAGCTCTACTCCCAGGCTCTCTACCAAGCCCAGGGTCACAGAATCCCACAATCATAGGATCACAGAGACAGCTTGACTCTGAGGAGTTCTGACACAACCAGGATCACAGGAAGGACAGGCTCCAGTCAGATGGTGTGTCCAGGACTTGCTATGATGGGAGTATTGGGTTCTGATGATGCCAAGGAACCTTGGTTTGTGTTGCTTATATTCTTTCGCTTGCCCCACATCATCTCTAGTGCTACCTGTTCTTGTTAAATCTGACTGGAGCCTGTCCTTCCTGTGATCTTGGTTGTGTCAGAACTCCTCAGAGTCAAGCTGTCTCTGTGATCCTATGATTGTGGGATTCTGTGACCCTGGGCTTGTTAGAGTGCGTTGGAGTGGAGCTTCCTCTGGGTGTTGTGGGACTGGTTGTGGAGCTTGCACCCAAGCTCTTCTCAGGGCACTGGCTGGCTCAGAGAAACCGGAAGCAACATAAGCCACTGGACTGGCAGAGTTCCTGTGTGCCTGGTCCTGCTGGTCCCAGTTACTCCTGGTATTGGGACAGATGTTGTGTCCCTCTTACCTCTCATCCTGGGGATGTTAGAGACCTGGGAGTGGAGCTTCCTCTAGGTGTTGTAGGACTGGCTGTGGAGCTTGCCTCTTGGTTATGTTTATTACCAGCTATTTTTTGTGGTTACCATGAATAGGATTATTTCCAGTTTCTTTTTCAGTGTTGTTTGTCATTGGATTATGGTAAGGTTACTGGTTGTTGTTGCTTTTGTTTTTTTTTTTTTTTTTTTTTTTTTTTTTTTTTTTTTTTTTTTTTTTTTTTTTTTTTTTTTTTTTTTTTTTTTTTTTGCAAGTGTATATACATTTGTGTATATGCTTTTTTTTTAAAAAAAAAAAATCTGGCCACATTGCTGAAAGTATTTTTCAACTCTAATAATTTTTAGGGGCTCTTATGCACAGAATCAAATCATTTTCAAGCACGGTTACTTTGACTTCTTCTTCTCCTATTCAGTATCCATTTATTTATTTATTTCTCTTGTATCATTGCTTTATTAATACATCTGTACTATATTGAACAGTAACAGAGAAAGTGGACAATTTTATCTTATCCCTGATCTAATAAGGAATGCTTTAAGTTTCTCCCTAGTTACTACTATGTTGGCTATAGGTTTGTCATTTATACCCTTTATTATGTTATTTATTATTAGTATTCCCATCCTCTCTATGAATTTTATCATGAAATGATATTGGATTTTGTCAAAAGCTTTTTATGATTTTCTTTTTTTGTGTGTCTTTACCTGGTTTGAGGATGGGGCAATATTATTTTCCTAAAGAAAGTTTGGAAAAATTCTTTCATTTTCTACTTGATGGAATAGCTTGAGTAGATTTGATATTGTTTATTCTTTGAAGGTATGTTACAATTCTGAAGTGGATCCATCTGCTCCTAGGCTTTTTCTAGTTAGATTATTTATCCTAGTTGGCCTGAAACTCATTATGTATACCAGGTTTGTCTCTAATTTACAGAGATCCATCTTTCTTTTACATCTTGAGTGCTGGGATTAGAGGCATGCACCACCATGCCTGAATGATTGATTGATTATCTATCTATCTATCTATCTATCTATCTATCTATCTATCTATCTATCTATCTAGTGTATGTCTTAGTTAGGTTACTATAGATATGATGAAATACTATGACCAAAAAAGCAAGTTGGAGAGAAAAGGGTTTATTTTTCTCACAGTTCATCATTAAAAGCAGTGAAGACAGGAACTCATGCTGGGCAGAAACCAGGAGGCAGAAGCTGTGGCAGGGGCCATTGAGGGGTGCTGTTTACTGACTTGCTCCTCATGACTTGCTCAACTTGCTTTCTTATATAACCCAGAACCACCAGCCCAGGGATAGTACAACTCACAATGGGCTGGACCCTCTGTATCAATTAATTAATTATTACTGACAACATCACTAACTTGAAAAATGCTCTACAGGCTTGCCTACAACCAGATCTTATAGAGACATTTTATTAATTGAGAATCCCACCTTTCTGATAACTAAAGCTTGTATCAAGCTGACATAATACTGTCCAGTACAGTGTGCATCACCCTTCACACCCTCCCCATGAGTGTGTGTACATGTGCACTTGTATACATGCATGCATGTGTATATGTTTGCATGTGTGTGCCACTGAACATGTGTGTGGGTCAGAGAATAATTTTTGAGAGTTAGCTCTCTCCTTCTACCGTGTGGGTCCAGGAATTAAATTCGAGACCTCAAACTTGGTGGTGGGCTACTCTGCCTGCTGAATTACTCTTCAGCCTATATGGATTGTCTTAATGTTTAGAAAATATACCTGCTAAAGAAATGTTCAACATCCTTAGTCATCAGGGAAATGCAAATCAAAACAACCCTGAGATTCTGCCTCATACCAGTCAGAATGGCTAGGATAAAAAACTCAGGTGAAAGCAGATGCTGGAGAAGTTGTGGAGAAAGAGGAACATGCCTTCATTGCTGGTGGGACTTCAAGCTGGTACAACCACTCTGGAAATCAGTTTGGTGGTTCCTCCAGAAATTGGACATAGTACTACCAGAGGACCCAGCTATACCACTCCTGGGCATATACCCAAAAGATGCTCCAACATATAACAAGGACATACGCTCCTCTATGTTCATAGTAGCCTTGTTTATAATAGCCAGAAGCTGGAAAGAACCCAGATGTCCTTCAACAGAGGAATGGATACAAAAAATGTGGTATATTTAAATAGTGGAGTACTACTTAGCTATTAAAATTGATGAATTCATGAAATTTTTAGGCAAATGGATGGAACTAGAAAATATCATTCTGAATGAAGTAACCCAATCACGAAAGAATACACATGGTATGCACTCATTGGTAAGTGGATACTAGCCAAAAAGCTCAGAATATCCAAAATACAAATCACAGATCATATGAAGCTCAAGAAGAAGGAAGACCAAAGTGTGGATGCTTTAGTCTTTCAGAAGGGGAAACAAAATACTCACAGGAGGAAATATGGAGACAAAGTGTAGAGCAGAGACTGAAGGGAAAGGCTATTCAGAGACTGACCCACCTGGGGATCCATCCAATATACAGACACCAAACCCAGACACTATTGTGAATGCCAAGAAGTGCTTGCTGATGGTAGCCTGATCTAGCTGTCTCCTGAGAGGATCTTTCAGAATCTGGCAAATACAGAGGTGGATGTTCACAGCCAACCATTGAACTGAACATGAGGTCCCCAATTGAGGAGTTAGAGAAAGGACTGAAGGAGCTGAAAGGGTTTGCAACCCATAGGAAGAACAACAATATCAATCAACCAGACCCAGCAGAGCTCCCAGGAATTAAACCACCAAACAAAGAGTATACATGGAGGGTCCCATGGCTCTAGCCTCATATGTAGCAGAGGATGGCCTTGTCAGACATCAATGGGAAGAAAGGCCCTTGGTCCTGGGAAGGTTCCATGCTCCAGTGTAGAAGAATGACAGGATGGAGAGGTGAGAGTGGGTGGGTGGGCACCCTCATAGAACCAAGGGGAGAGAGGATGGGATAGGGGGTTTCCAGAGGGGAAACCAGGAAAGGGGATAACATTTGAAATGTAAATAAATAAAATATCCAATAAAAAAGCATGAAAAAAATAAATAAAAAATAAATTAAAAAAAAAAAAGGAAAATATACCTGAAGACAAAATTGAGACAGAATCTATCTCTATATCTCTGGCTGGTTTGAGACTTTGTATGTAGACTTGGCTGACCTCTATTTGCAGTGAACTTTTTGCCTCTGTCTCTAGAGTGCTGGGATTATACTTGTGGATAGTTACATCTGGCTCAAAGGAGACTCTTTAAATATGCAGTTGGGCTCTACTTTCAAGTGAGAAATGAAGGCACTGAGAGTAATACTCACATTGTTTAAGTGGGATATCTGTAGGCATTATGGCATTTTTCTAGTTCCCTGGCAATATAAATGTCTATAAATGCCTATTAGGTATTTGTTTGTTCTGGCCATTATATGGTACATAGCATATTTCCTTTGCTAACTCCAGTGAACCTGAATCTAAGTACGGACAATCACATAATGAAACTCAAATGCTGCATTAAATAAGCATTGATTTTGTTAATAGCTCTAAGAGTGTAGTTTTAATTCATTCTATTTAAGTGAGCTGCCTTAAAACACAATATTTAAAACTTAATATGGATGATCCAGTTATTGGCCACAGTTATAGGTCTTTGTAGCACTATATTTGTTAGAAAGATACTCATAAATGCAAAGGGAAAAAAAGCCCAACAACATTGGTGGCAGGATTCATACCTTAGTGACATTGACTAGTAGTCAAGAACATTGACTACTGTTCTAGAGGACCTGAGTTCAATTCCCAGCACCTACATGGCAGCTCACAAACATCTGAAACTCATATGTGACACACACACACAAACACACACACATGCACACACACACACACACACACACACACACACATACACATATGTGAATATATGCACAAACTCCAATACACATACAATTTTAAAAACCCATTAGAAAGAAGTATGTCTTTCAGATTCTAGGTGGTGACCTAATTTACTTTCTATTATTGTAATAAATACCATGACTAAAATCAACTTGTGGAGAAAAAGGTGTGTTTTAGCTTACAGATCACAGTCTATCATGAAGCAAAGTCAGAGCAGAAACTCGAGGTAGGAGGAGCCTGGAGGGAGGAGCTGATACAGGGGCTGTGATGGAAGGCTCCTTGCTGGCTTGCTCTCCATGGTTTCTCAGTTTGCTTTCTTACACATTCTGGGATAACCACCCTGGGGATGGCACCACCTACAATATAGACCTTCTACATCAATCATATCATTTTTAAAAAACGCCCCACAGACTTGCCTACAGGCCAGTTCAATGGAAGCAATTCCTCAACTAAGCCTCTCTCTCTTCCTAGATGATTATAGCTTGGGTCAAGTTGAGAAAAAGCTAACTAGCAGAGGTGGTTTACGGAAACAAAAACGTAACTATTAGAAAAGAAAAATAGTCCAAGTAACATTTTTTCAATTCCTTTTTTTTCTTTACAAGAAATGAAAATAAAGTCAGAAAAAGTAATGGGTTTCATATAGCATTCCTATCTGCACATAGCATCTGACATTGTTTTATTCATTCATCTATTTCATTGCCCTTCTTCATCCTCCTGACAGCCTATAGTAATTCTAATAATAGAGACATACATTTAGTATTTTTAGATTTGTTGTCTGCTTTTGTATATGTTGTGGATGTCTTTGTGTATATGACTGTTTTGCCTACATGTGTGCCTATATTCTACATGCACAAAGTTCCAGCAAAGCCAAGAAGAGGCAGAAAGTACCTGCAAGAAGAGGGCATCAGATCTCCTGGAAC
This sequence comes from Mastomys coucha, assembly GCF_008632895.1. NCBI lineage: Eukaryota > Metazoa > Chordata > Mammalia > Rodentia > Muridae > Mastomys > Mastomys coucha. The sequence goes on from NW_022196904.1 coordinate 30,831,712, forward strand.
TGTTATTACAGATGGTTGTGAGACACTACATGGGTGCTGGGTCCTCGGGAAGATTAGCCATTGCTCTTATCCTCTGAGTCATCTTTCCAGTATCCTCTTGGTAATTTTTTTTGTTGGTTTTAAACTTAACCTATTTTGTGAAACTTATTTTTGTGTAGTGAATTTACCTTGAATTAGTACAAAAGTCACCTTCATTCTTTGAAAACTTATATAAGGTTGCAAATGCTAAACTTTAAAATTCTGATCAGAATGTATTTGTGAGAACATCAACACTAGAATGTTATATTTGAGATTACATTGAACTCAGGCACACCTGCTATTCTGGAGCTCAAGAGATGGAGACAGGAAGGTAGGAAGTTTGAGGTCATCCCGGGTTACACAGGCAATCCCTTTCTAATGAATAAATATAGAAGTCACTGTTTTTGGAGACATGGTCTGATTATATCCACCTGGCTGGCTTGTAACTTATGAAGACCAGGCTACTTTGAACTCACAGAGATCTTTGTGGTGGTATGAATGAGAATGGCACCCCCAAAGACTCATGTATTTGAAGATTTGGTCCCCAGGTATTTAAAAAGAATTAGGAAGTGTGGCCTTGTTGATGGTGGTGTGTCACCAGGGGCAGGCTTCAAGGTTTCAAAAGACTCTTGAAATTCAGTGTGCTCTGTTCTTCTTTCTGTTTGTGGATCAGATGTCAGTTCATACTGCAGCAGTATGGCCGCCCATGTTCTGACAGGCTCCCCGCCCATGATGATTATGGACTCTACCCCTCTGAAATCATAAGCTCCAACTCAACTCTTTCTTCTATAAGTTACTTTGCTCGTGGTGACTTATCATAGCACAATAGAAAAGCAACTAAGATAGAGCACCTACCTCTGTCCCCAGAGTGCCTTTAGGTATGCACCACTATACCCAGATGATAAACTGCTTTTAACAGTTATAGTTATTGCTCATTTGGAGTGATTTATGAATTCAATTTGGTTTACAAATGTTCATTTTAGTCATGTATATTTATGTTTAAAACTTAAACGCACCCATTCAACTACTTACTAGAATAGCTTCTTAATATTAAAGTGTATGATGCAAAAAGAAAAAAAAAACATCACATATTGTGTTTGGACTTGTACTTCTGTTCACAAACAACTCATGCTGTGATTTTTATTTTCTCAAAACTTCTTAACAGAAGCAAACATAGAAGTTTAATTTCCTGATGTTCACTCATACATTTCCTCATTCCTTTTTTAGTGTTATCTATATAATTTTCATTCATTCTCTCTAACACATGATTTATAGTAGATATTTGTGTTTAGATAACAACTACAGGGAAATCACTGCAGAAAATCTATTTGGGGCATACTGAAAATAAAACTACCATTAGAGAGTATAGTGGAATGGGTTCTTCCTACACTGGTAATGAAAGTATATTGTAATTGCCAGATGTCATAAATAACCATATTGAATTCTGGAAGTTAAAATAAAATTGGCATAAATCTATTAAGAGGAGACATTTCCATGATTTTGAAATTTTATGATGTCTTTAGTGTGAATACATGGGGTCTTGCTCAAAAGTAAGACAAAATCTTAAAAAATGGTGATCCATAACTAACATGTATAAGAAATGATACACATTGAATATCTACTATGTACAAAACTATTAATAGTATTTTACATTGTGCTCTTATATATTTTGTTATTTTCCTTGTTTAAAAAGCCTATTCACTTGGGTGATGATTGTAAAATGGTTATTAATATTCTGTATATGTTAATTAATATTGGAAATTAATATGATGGTAGTTATTCCTTAACCAGCTATTCCCCAAATAACCACACACAGGCCTTATAATATTTCAAAGCTTAGGCCTTCGCTGGAAAGACCCTCAGCTTGCTCATCTAAGCTAACCTAACCTCATAGTCCCATCCATCCACAAGGCTAGCTATATCTTCCAGGTCCATCATCATGTCCATCTCCTCTCATGTTTCCTAGCAAAGGGACTTTTGTCTTTTTTTTTCACAGAGTTCCTTTCTCCCTCCAAGATTTTAATCCTGCCCAGCTAATTGGCCATCAGATTTTTATTAAAGCCAACCAGAGAATGCCTTAGGAAGGTAAGGAAGGATAGATACACAGTGTATCGCAACTCCTCCCCCTTTTAGTCAAATAAAGGCTCTTTCTCTTATAATAAAAAACCTATATACAAAAAAAAGTACAAGAACTACTAGGTAAGAATTACATTCACTCCTTCCATGGGTATTTGGTTCCCCCTTTTAAGAAGGAATGAAATGTCACCTTTTGGTCTTCCTTCTTCTTGAGTTCCTTGTG
>NW_022196904.1:30834627-30867136 GCF_008632895.1 Mastomys coucha
AAAAAAAAAAAAAAAAGAATTACATTCACAATGGCCAATTCATTTGTGTTTGCAATATTTAGAGAAGGAATTCTACTATCTATCTGTCTTAGTCAGGGTTTCTATTCCTGCACAAACATCATGACCAAGAAGCAAGTTGGGGAGGAAAGGGTTTATTTGGCTTACTTCCACATGGCTGTTCATCACCAAAGAAAGTCAGGACTGGAACTCAAGCAGGTCAGGAAGGAGGAGCTGATGCAGAGGCCATGGAGTGATGCTCCTTACTGGCTTGCTTCCCCTGGCTTGCTCAGCCTGCTCTCTTATAGAACCCAAGATTTCCAGCCAAAGGATGGAACTACCCACAAGGGGCTCTACCCCGTTGACCACTAATTGAGAAAATGCCCCACAGCTGGATCTCATGGAGGCACTTCCTCAACTGAAGCTCCCTTCTCTGTGATAACTCCAGCCTGTGTCAAGTTGGCACACAAAACCCGTCAGTACACTATCCTATCTTGGTAAGTTCAGAATGTTGTATCTAACTCAATTTCTCTCCTAACTTACATCACCAACTCAAAACAACCATTTACAACTTCCTCTAATCTTCATAACTTACATTTAACATTCCTAAAACATCTTCTAACCACCAAAATACCTTCCTAGAGCCTTTACAACTTTAGCTTAATTAAAAGACTATGACTATTTAATTTTGAACCCCATCAGAGACTTGAGAAGGAAAATTATTACCTGAGTATGCAGGAAGTGCAGAACAAGCAGCTTCCAAAACTATAGAAATGTCAGAGATTTCCTGGACAGTAACCAATATATTTCTACAACCCTGGAGCATCATATCCAGCCTTCTAACCCAGACTACCTGGAAGACATATTTGTGAAGCAGGAAATATGAAGGACCTGCTTACCCTGTCTTGGAAGAATTTGGCAAATGACTTTGCCTGCATTCACATTTCCCCATTTAGAACAACATTCTGTCTGCAGAAAGAATAGGGCATTTCCTTTGCCACATTAAAAGCTGTCTCCTAATGGAGATTCTTCAATGCTCATCTTTTTCCAGAAAAAGTTTTCCTGGGGTGCTGCCAGGAGCTGACTTGTCTCAAGTTGAAAAAGCCTTAGAATAAGAAAAATATTTTTAAATGCCATTTCTACAGGTCTCTGAGGTGTTTGAAGACTATCTATCTATCTACCTATCTATCTATCTATCTATCAATCAATCAATCTATCTATCTATCAATCTATCTATCTATCTATTTATTATCTATCTATCTATTGTAGACCTAAGTCAGCAAACATTACTTGTTTCTAAATATTTACTAACTGTTTAACTTAAGATGTATATTTGTATGATAATCTAGTCTAATATCTGACATAACAATGAGTTTGATTGACTATTAACTTACATTTCTTAATTGTCTTAAACAGTTTGTAATAGTAGCTATTGAAAGGACTGGGACTAAACCTTGTATTTTTAAATGAGTTACATAGGTATGGTACCTTATACAAGAGTTGAAACATACATACATTATGTTCTAACAAAATAAAACTTAAATTTTGTATTAATATACAAAGATTTGTACCAATGAAAACCTTATACCTGTATCAATATACAATGGCGCATATCAATGTAAACAAAAATTAACCTTATTTGATAATAGCAATAGCTCTAAGTTGAAGAGTAGATTCAATAATTTACCCCTGTATCTTATTGTCCTATGTGACATTTCCATGCCTAGCTCTTTTTCTTCTTAACTCCCTTCCCTTTATCTAAGAAAGAAAGGATAGATAGGAGGAAGGGAAAAAGAGAAATCTCTTAGTCTAAGCTAGGTCCCTGTTTTCTATTCTAATCAAGATCATTAACAACTGGCAAACAGCCCCCTGCTTTTACGTAAGCCACTTGAGGCATGTTCAGTGTCCTGTTTGTCCACAGTTCAGGCCAGGTTTCAGTAGCTGAAGAGGCAATGGAGCAGTCTTTCTCGGTGGTTATCACACCACAGTCCAGGTGGAGTTCTTTCTTGTGTGCATATCTTCTTGGAGACCTTGGAGGTGTCACTGCCTGAGCTCAATCTCCTCAAGCAGAGAGTAGTAAAGAAGTGGTCTCAGCACAGATAAGGGGCCTGGCCCAGCAGGGTAGGGACTCAACTTCTGCTGGATTTCAGCACCATCTGAAAGGTTATTTTTCCTATTAGTGAAATGAGCCAATTTGAACTAGAATGGATTATATTAAACGCAGGTTTATTGGGATGTTGCTCTAGAGCAAGTTCACTGGCCCCAAGGATTGAGGTCAGGGGAGATGCCTGGTGGAAGGAGGGGAGTGAGAAATAGAAAAAGGGCACACAGGCAGAGAGAAGAGGAGAGAGCTTTTCATCCTTACTTTTGACTTAACGTCTTGAAAACAAAAACAGAACAACTTTAAAATGTACTCTTATTGACCCATTGACTTCTACCAATCAAAAGCTAAGATTGTTACCAGATAGCAGCATTGAAGCCTATTGATGGTGGAGAAAGGGGTGCACATCTCACCTATTTTAAAAAGTCTCTTGATTTATAACTTTCTTTTTATTTTCCTGTCATTATAAAAGCTTCACAAATCTGTTTCCACATTAGAACATGAAATTTGAGGTAACCCAGATCTGTGTTCCTGAGACCTTGTCATTAATGTTTGGCTTCAAAATACACTGTCTCTTGTGACCTTTGAGGAAAGGGCTGTTTTTAGGTCAACAACTGCATGTCTACTTTGCATTTTGTATATTTAACTAAACTCAAGTGAAATTGTCGCTTTGTTTCTATTTGTATGCTTCAAATAGTCCTTTGTAAGATGGGCCACAAAAGCACTAACAGTAGGGAGTAATTGGACAAATTTTTACTTTTTATACACAGGTTTTTTTGAAATTGAAATCTGCGGATAAATACATTTAGCACTTCAAAGAGGATGAAGAGAGTCTGGAGGGCAAGGGGCACATACAAAGCCTTCAATGGGTGTTACATCTGCAGTGCTCTTCTAGGGCTGTCCTTACATCACAATTATAGTGATTCTGATTTCCCCACTGTATTTGCATAATGCCTGTCTTAAAAGAAAAGGTTTTATGATTGGAAAGTTATCTGTTTAATCAGACTCATTTTCAATAACCTGAGTGGGATGGATTTTTATGTTAAATTCTGCAATCACTGTAAGAGGAGTAGATAACAGTGCTGGTTTGAAGCAGATATGAAATGTTTTGTTTGGAGTCAGCGTGTATGCAGAACATTTCGATGATTACTACTGTGAATCATTAAAAAGAGGGTTTTTTTTTTAACCGTATTCTGATCATATTTCTCGCACTGTCGAAATGATTAGCTTATGTGACGAATATCAGTGATGCATTTGTTGCGAACCACATCTTTTAAACATATTCACACTGAAAAAACACTTGCCTTTAATATGCCTACTGATTAAGATACAGTGATGAAGTCACAGAAAGGAAGGTATTCATTACTATTCTATTGCTGGGATAAACTCGATGGCCAAGGAAAGTTAGAGAAGAAAGAGATTATTTGGGCTTACAATAGCAGATGGTGAGAGCCCATGATCTTGGAGGGGAGGCATGGCAGCAGAAGGAAGCTAAGGCCTCACATCTTGAACTGTAAGCACAAAACAGGGAGAGGAACCTCCAAACCACATGTCTTTAGATGTCCAAAGCCTACTCCCAGTGACACGCTTTCTCCAACAAGGACATACCCGCTAAACCTCCCCAAACAGTGCCACCAAATGATAGTGACCAAGTGTTCAAATACCTGAGCCTGGGGAGACATTTCATTCAAACCACCCCATAGAATGTCATTATATTTCCCCAGATACAATATGAGTGTATTTCGGAAGAGGCATATATAATATTCAGGATCTTAGTAACTTGTTACTGCTTTGGAAAGAATACATCTTTTTTTTTTCTCACCTTGTGTGTTGTTGGTTTTTTTTCTTAAATGGGAATAAGTATTAAGTCTTAATTTTTTCAGCTATTACTACATAAGGGAGAATGTCTTATATTTTACTGCTTGACCATTAAAAGATATTTTTTTGCCAGGTGTGATAGCACAAGCCTGTTTCTCTAGCTTCTTAGTAGGCGAAGCCTGGAGGATCACAAGTTCAAGACCAGCTTGGGCTGCAGATTGATTACATTCAATGCTAGTCTAGGCAGTTTCCTAAGACCTTTATTCAAAACACGAAGTGTAAAAGAGCCTGCCTTTTTACAGGGGAAGAAAAAAGGGGAGGAGAAGCTTAGTGATAGACTGCTGGTCCGGTATGGCCAAGACCCTGGGTTCAATCCCTAGCAACATACATGTAATTGCTTTTCTTTAAAATGTTTTATCTCAGAGATTTCGAAAACCATGATTGAATATGCAAAACTTCAGAAAAATTCTGCTTTGAAAACTGTTTATACAGTTTACCTAGCTTATTTTACCTAGCTTACTTTTCCATCTGAATTTCTACTTTCTTTTGGAACTTAGATTTTTGTGTATTCTTTCACAACTTGCTAGAGGATCAAGAGACTTTGTAGCGATGTAACAGGCATTAATGCCTTCCTAGTTTCTTTTTAGCATGGTCATTTTCCTGATTTTGTTGCACTTCTCCTTTATTTTATATCTAAACAAATTTAGCTTTTAATTTGTGTAAAAAGTAAAGAGCCCGATGTGCTTTAGTTGTTGGTCAGATGGCAGGACCTTGGGAACATGGGATAGCTCAGCAGAGGCTGGATCGAGGCAGCCTGAACCCAGGTAAAGAAAAGAGATCAGCAACTCACAGACACACAGCCGAGTCGGTCGGGGAAAGGGACCTAAGACTGAGAACTGCGCTTATCTTCTCCCCACACCAAGTATGCCAACTGCCAGGAGAAGATTAGCCTGGAACCTGGAAGTGTGAGCTGTGATGTGGAGATGGAGGCCACGGACCCCAGCTGCATGGCTGTGTCAGTGGCAGCAGAAGGTTGGGCAAGGGATCAGAAGCTGAATGACCCTCAGCATTTCATACTCAGAGGAGCTGCATCGATCACAGACCATTTGTGACGGGGAACAGATCCTGGAAAACAGAACTAAAATAAGCAGGGGTGGGCCTTCCTTCAGTCAGGAGGAAGTACTGGTCTATAGCACCATGCCTTCTGCTTCTACTTCATTCTATTGCTCATTTTGGTTTATTTGATTTTTTTTAAAGTAAAAACCTAGTGTATATATCTTTGTGCTGCATGTGTTCAATTAGTATAAGTAGTACCTCATTGGAAAGGGTTATAGGTCTATTCTTCTTTCTCTAGACACAATATACAGTATTTTCTGAACTGTGATGACTGTCTCTAACATACATGCTCTCTTCTTCATTGGTATACTTCCTCTTTTAACATCAGAATAATAGCACACCCATTTTCAGTAACGTTAAAAGGCAGGGAAACATGAAATGATACAGTTCGTTCTTACTGCTATACCCCAGTGAAGGGACTGAAAAAGCAGAATAAACCCCATTTTGTTTTTAAGACTCCATGCTAAGTTAGCTTACTCTTAGAGAGGCAAGGCCTCCTCCCTTGAGGTCTGATAAAAAAAAAAACCCACGAAATGTCGCTGGCAGTTGCAAAATAGACACAGCAGCTACAGCTAGCTGATAACCAGAGAAGGCTAAGAAAACATAAGTCCTTCCCAGGTCAAGATCCCTCTTTTTGGTGTATGCTCCCTCCTTGTGGTTTAACCGACTGCTATAAACCAATTAGCTTAAAGACCTGCATTCCTTTACCCCCTCCTGTATTGCTAAGTCTTGGAAACCTCCTGCATGCAGTTTTTTTTTCCTTTATAAACCTCTTTCACCTAGACCTGGGGGTCACTCATTCTCCTTCCTGTTCCATCAGGAAGGTTTGTGACCCAAGCTCAAGCTTGGGGAAAGACTCTCCTGTACTTGCATTGGAGTCGTGGTTCCTGGTGGTCTCTTTAGGGTTTTTGCAATCTGGGCAAAAGCAAAGTTAACTTTTAAAATTTATGGAAAAATAAGAATATTTCTGTACAGGCCCAAGCTGAGGTAATTCATGACAGCTAAGCCAGCACTGCAGGAAATTCTTAAAAGAATATTACACAGGCAGTCATGTCCGTGCACAGGAAAGAGACATTTTCATGAAAGCAAGAGATGAACACAGGAGAATTGAGAGGGGATCAATCATGACCAACGCAGTGAACCATCCAAACTAGATGACATCATCATTAGTAGCAAATCTTCTCAATGATAACTTAAAATTCACATGGCCCTAACTCACAGGTTTAAAGGTACAGACTAACTAATGGGATTACAAAACAAGACACAAATGTGTGTTGTCTCAAAGAAAATCACTTAAGTACAAAAAGCATAAAAAATCGGGAGTCAAAGGATGAAAATCAATCTAGTTAGCAAACAAAATAAAAGCCACAAACAAGCTGGCACAGTAACTCACATAACAGGGGAACATTTATTTGGAAATTTTAGTAGTCATATTTATACACTGACTCTCGGGGGTACTTAGTTTCATAAAATAAACATTAAAAGAAATAAGTGGCTACATATTTTCTGACTCAATAATAGTGGGAGACTTCAATACTCCATGTTATGTCTAGATTAGCCTGTGTTTGTATGTGTGTGAAAATATTTGTGCATGTACACATGTGTGTGCAGGTTTGTATACAATGTAGTGTATCTTCAGTTATTCTCTGTCTTATGTTTTTGCTGACCTTGGAGCTCACTGACTGGCAAGGTTGAGTCTCCAGCAAACTCCATGGATCTTTCTGTCTACACTTCCTCAGTTTTGGGATTCCAGGTGAATACCAGGACAACCAGATTTATTTTCTTCCGTTCTTTCTTTCTTTTTAATTCACTTGACATCTGGACCATAGCACTCCTCCCTCCTCTCTTCCCAGTCCCACCCTTAGAAATTCCTTCCTTCATTGCCCCTCCCCTTCTCAAAGCCCCTTCGCCCCTTTGGGTACCATCCAACCCTGGGGCATCTAGTCCCAGCAGGACTAGGCACATCCTCTCCCACTGAGCCCTAGCCAGGCAGTCCAGGTAGGGGGAAGGGGATCCAATGGCAGGGAACAGAGACTAAGACAGACCCTGCTCCACTTGTTTAGGGTATCCACATGAAGACCAAGCTACACAGTTGCTATAAAAGTGTAGGGGGCCTAGGTCCAGCTCTTGCTTGCTCCCTAGCAACACGATTTTTAGAGGGGACTGGGGAACCACATTTAGGTCCTTATGCTTGCACAGCAAACACTTGACTGAATGACTCTCTCTGTAGCTCCTACCTACATCTAAGTAGGTTATCTGAACTAAAAACCACCAAGAAACTCCAGAGGCAAATTACACCACAAATCCACTGGTTTTAACATATCTATAGAATATTCCACCATACATATAAGGAACATGTATAGAACTTAAAATAAAGTTGGTCACTTTATTGGCCTTGAAGTAAGACTTAAATGAATGCCAAAGTGTACATTTCTTTGAGCCTTGACAAACACATCCAATTACCTGAGTTGCATTACAATATGATGTCTCTGCTTCCAGAAGTTTCCTTTTCTGTGTTTGCATTTAGTCTTGTGCCTCTAAGTGGGAAATGGCAACCACAGATCTGCTTCCTGCCACTGTAGTTGGGCTTTTCTAGAATAACACCCAAAAGGACCTGTGAGAGGACCTGTGAGACTCACAGAAAGATGCATCTAGATTAACATGAAAAGAGCCAGCTGGCAGTGAGAGAAGGGCTGCTCTTCGATCCCCACCCCTAGGCTTCACATAGGACATGGAATATGCCCAAGTTAATTTGCTGAGAAAGAATGGAAGCTCAATGGGTAGAACATGAGTGAGAACACTAACAGTGTACAAACTTGAGACAGAGGACTGTCACATATATACTGTAAGGGTCCATGATTCGCCGAAGAATAATACTCAGACTCAAATAGTATGTAAACATAATGAGTGTTTTATTCTGCAGAATAAAACCATGCTGGGGTCTCTCCATTACTGAGAGAAAAAAACCAAATGAGCTCGCAGGCTAGAGTTAAAGCATATTAGGGGGTTCCAGGGTAGGTTGCCTTTATCTTACTCCATCTCTAAGGGCATTGCATTACTGGGGGTTGGGGGCTGGAACCTGGTATTGGGAAGGTCTGGAAACTTGCTGACCCATTGTCCCTGCTTTAAGCTAGGTGGCTGGGCACCTTGCAGTTTCTGACTAGCTGCCTGAAGCCTGGGATTTTTTTGTTTGTTTTTTAAACTGACTTGCCTGGACTTGTCCAGTTCTTAGGCCTAGTCTCCTAGACTGCCAATTTGAAACCTGTGAGGTGGGGGTGGGGAGTGGGGCTGGGTAGAAGTTGGCTATAACTCCAGTTCTAGGGAATTCCATACCCATTTCTGGTCTCTTCATGCATCAGGCATACACGTGGTACACAGACAAAGGCAAAACACTTATACACATAAAATAAAAAAAAAATTAAAAAAGAATAAAAGAAAAATCAGGGGCTGGAGAGATAGCTCAGCAGTTAAGCAGTTAAGGGCACTGACTGCTCTTCCAGAGGTCCTGAGTTCAATTCTCAGCACCCACATGTTGGCTCACAACCATCTGTAATGTGTTCTGATGCCCTCTTCTGGTGTTTTTGAAGACAGCTACAGTATACGCACATATATAAAATAAATAATTCTTTAAAAAAAGAAGAAGAAGAAACATTTATTAAAAAAAGAAAGAAAGAAAAATTAAAAAGAAAATCTGGGAAGCAGCTCCCCAGGTTGAGCCACATTTTCTGGGTTGCTCACATTGAACCTGAAGAGTCAAATACAGGCACAATTGGGCAGAAACCCTGGTAACAGAAAGCAAGATGGGTACAGTTGCCTGGCAGGAATCCTACAGGCAGGGGAACAGAGAAGAGCCAAAATGGCACCATTCACTGTTTGCATAGGTCCCTCAAAGCTACTAGAGACCCACAGGTCTTCTAGGTGCCACAAGCACTCACTCATTTATGTATCCCAACTTCCTTGGTGCTGCTTTATCTTTTCTTGTCTTCACCTCCCTGTACTCTCATTCACCTACACAGGGGACTCCAGCGCTCCGACCACCAGCACTACCTGAGACCATGTTTTTCTGCCATGCAGCTGGATTCCAGACCACAAAGACTAAGGCTTCCGCTTTTAATTGTGTCAAAATGCCATAGAAGGCTGCCAAAATTCTCACTAACATAGTGAGTAATGGATCAGTTTAGTTCTAACCAACACTGGGGCTCTTGGATCCGTGTTATTTTCCATCAACACTTTTACAAACTGATGTGGTGTAGCAATCTTAAACATTTTCTTGCCACCTGTTATGCATATTAGCACTGATGTGATTTCTGGTACATTAAGAAAGCATCCTTGTCCTCAGCTTTTAAGTGCTTGCATGGTGCCAAATACACTGCAGAGAAGACAGCTGACAATTTGACACTGTCTGATGAGATCAGGCACATTCAAGGTGATGCAGCCACAGACAGCAGTTAAACAGTTTTTAAAGTAATATTAAGCCTTCAGCACTTGAAATCTGTTTATGTTCCTGCCATTCTTAAATGCATTTCAAATCCATTGTCATTGGTAAAATGTTTAGAGTCATTAGAGAGCTATTTTTATAGCTTGGTGTTTATATCTAAAATTTGATAGTGAGACAAATCCTCTCTACTGGTGGAGCAAATTAACATTTTGGCCCTTCCACATAGTACTGATATTAGGTTAGACTTTACAGCCCTGGGGTTTTTCCATTTTAGGGATTTAGAAAGACTAACAAGATTTTCTACTCCTTGTTTTTGGAAACTCATATTATCTTGGTGACAGAGCACTCCTGTAAGTCCATTTTTTTTTTTAAATAACCACTTTGCAAAGCCAAGTCACTGTTTTTCCATATTATGTAGATATTCCTCAATTTGATGAGTGGAATCAGCAGTCCCAAATCTTTTTTTTTTAAATGTAAAACATTATATAATTTATTATTGTTGTTTGACAAATGGTGGTTTCTTTCTCCTAAAGTAATTGGATTTTCTTTCTCTTAAAGTAATTGAATTACACCTTTTTAAAGGAAATTATCATACATGGCCCTCTACTTCTTTGTTAACATTTTTGAGATATCAGTGAAGGGTTATTTGCTTTCCAATATGGAGACAGTAACATTTCCTTGCAGGATTGTTAAGTGATCTATGCACAGCCCACAAGTTCCTCCTACCTCAACTTTGTAAGAATGCTACGTTAGTTAGGGTTTCTATTGCTGCAACAAAATAAAATGACCAAAAGCAGTTGGGGAGGAAAAAGTTTCTACTCAGCTTACACTTCCACATTGCTGTTCATCACCAAAGGAAGTCAGGACAGGAACTCAAACAGGGCAGGATCCTGGAGGCAGGAGCTCAGAGGCCAAGAAGGGGTGATACTTACTAGTTTTCTTCTGCTGGTTTGCTCAACCTACTTTCTTATAGAGCTCAGAACAACCGGGAGAGGAATGACACAACCCACAATGAGCTGAGCCCTCCTCTATTATCGATCACTAGTTTTTAGAAAATGCCTGACAGCTGGATATCATGGAGGTATTTCCTCTACTGAGGCACCTTCCTCTCTGATGACTCTACCTTTTGTCAAATTGACACACAAAACAAGCCAGTACAAGTGCCCACAACAAGACTGACCACATCTTTCCTGTCCATCTTTTTTCTCAGCTACCATTTTGTTAACCCTTCATTGTCTAGGGTCACTTGGACAAGGGCTGGTTTCTTGCAGCTTGAAAGAGCAGCTCCTGGATTGAGCCTTGCTAAGGTAGAAATCTGACATTACTGGAAAGCCCTAAACTCAGTGCAAAATGGCAGACTCCCTTTGTCAGCAGGGAGTCTCCTTCTCTGACTTTGTCTGGGGACCTTGAAACCCCCATATCCTCAACCTTGATAATATCATATATCTTTGGTGAGATTACAGGTTCAGCTTCTTTTCTTTCAATAAGAAATCCATTCAGCAAACACTTGAGATTCCTAGAATGACTCCCCATGCTAATGAGGCATCTCAGTTCGTTAGCCTTCAGCCAATGATCTTTGTCTACTCTGCATATTCCTTTTTTTTTTTCGTTTTTTTGAGACAGAGTTTCTCTGTATAGCCCTGGCTGTCCTGGAACTCACTCTGTAGACCAGGCTGGCCTCGAACTCAGAAATCCACCTGCCTCTGCCTCCCAAGTGCTGGGATTAAAGGCGTGCGCCAACACCGCCCGGCTACTCTGCATATTCCTATCCTCAACCCCAAAACTATATAACCCTTGATTCACCCCTAGTAAAGTTGATCTGTCTTCCTGAAGCTGATCCCAGAATGTCGACATTTCCATTCCTATTCACAAGCCTTCTAAAACTACTCAGCTCCCTTTGTTCTTGTGGGCCAGTGGTCATTGACCACAGGGTTAGGGTGAGGGGAAGGGAAGGGAGACCCATATTCCTGTTTGTCAGGTGGTCGCAGGATTAAGAGCTGTGGAAAGTTCTGTATAGTAGCGCCTCAGTGTCCTGATGGAGTTGAGTCTGCAGGATAAGAGATATTAGTAGCATCTTTATTAACAAGGATAATAAAGCCCTTGTTGGGCTTGTAGAAAACATACAGAAGAATTAGGAGGCTTGCTGGCCTCCAGGGTTGGCTATGGCAGCTCTTGTTGCCAGTTTAACTGTAAAGTCAGAGGTCCTTCCATAGCAGCTGAACGGAATAAGCCTGGAGCATTATGGAAGCCGAAGCATGCTGAGCTTGACACTAATTGAGCTCTTTCTGTGGATTGAAATCTATTTGCATTCATTTCCCTGGAGAAAGGTTTTAGCTTTAAATGGCATCCATCATTGCAGCAGAATTACCTGTGCCACCAATGATGCTGTGTGGGCAAAATTAGCCAAGGTGCATTAGGTAAAGTAGGAAAGGATCTAAGACTCTCAGTGCACAGGCAAAGTACTCAGGAAACTTCAAAAATGCTAACTCCTTAAGCCTCTGTGCTCTTATTAAAGGGAAACTTCTCCCCAAGGACCTTTTAGGCTTGAAATGCAACATGGTTGTCTTAGTTACTATTCTATTGCTGTGAGAAAACACCATGACCAATACAAATCTTACAAAAGAAAGTATTTAATTAGATACTTGCTTACCTTTCAGAGGTTAGTTCCTGATCTGATCATCATGGTGGGAAGCAGACAGGCATAATGCTGGAAACCCGGGAGAGAGAGAGAGAGAGAGAGAGAGAGAGAGAGAGAGAGAGAGAGAGAGAGAGAGAGAGAGAGAGAGAGAGAGAGACAGAGAGACAGAGAGAGACAGAGAGAGAGAGACAGAGAGAGAGAGAGACAGAGAGACAGAGACAGAGATAGAGACAGAGAGAGACAGAGAGAGACAGAGAGAGACAGAGAGAGAAGGAGAGAGAGACAGAGAGATTGAGGCAGAGACAGGGATAGACAGAGACAGAAAGAGATTGGGCCTGGTATGGGCTTTTGAAATTCCAAAGCCAACTCCCAGAGACACATTTCCTCCTACAAGGCCACATCTTTAATCCTTCCCAAATAGTTCCACTCCCTGGTGTCTAAGGATTGAAATATATAACCCTCAGGTGGCCATTCCCATTCACACCATCACAAGATCATCATCCACCAATGTGGCCCAGGCTATTGTGCTGTGGTGGTAGGGTTCTTGAACTCAGCATTTAGTGTTTGTTTTTAATTAATTACTTCTAAAGAAGTGTATTTTTGCATACAAGGGCATTTTAAAGTTGCTTGTTTGATTATCTGTTTGGCAATCATAATGTGCTGTTTGGAGATTGCACTAAATCTGAGCACAACCCTAAAATGTTCCCTAAGTGTATGCTCTACATTTCATATCTCCACTGCCTACAAAGATTTGAGAAGAGGGGGCAAAAAAGCAGTCTATATCCCTGCTATCATCTCCTGAAAACACCTATTCATATGAGTGGCCACTTGTGTATTCACACATCACCTTTCTCTTACAGAATTAAGATACCTTCCCAGGGAGGAATCACTCCAGCACTTAACCAGAGGAAGAACGTCATTAATCATAGTACATGACTGGTTCTAGCTAATGTACAAAAGGAAACCAACCCTGACCTGGGATTCTCATTAGCTTTCACTGCCTCAAGTTATACTATGAGCAATTAAATGTGAATCACATAGATAGAAATTCCAAGTTTGGGTTGTTTTGGACAAATGGTAGAATCACCAAGTAAAAACATTGTTATAGTTATTCCAATACAGAAGTGGCTTTTTTTTTTTTTCAGGTAGATGTTTAACCAAGACTATCCTGATGCCTAGAAAAATTATATTATTTCAGATAAGAGAATTAGGATTTAATAATGGCAGCCCTGACTCATTGCCCATCCACCAAACTGCCCACTAGAGGCATGTTCTTTGATATGGGAGTAGGCATAAAGGCCAGTTGGGAGCCAAGGGTGTCTTCGTTCCCTATGGAAATAGGGACTAATTGGCAACAGTCTCATTGAACAGAATCTAACAGATGCATAGGATAAACAAACCTAAACTTTAATTATGTTGAAAGTACAAATTTTTCTTTTTACAGTTTCTACAAGTCAGGTCATTACACTATTTGTCCTTGAGTGTTCTATTAGCTAAATTCTACTCTGTAAAATTTATTTCCTGACCAAGTTTAGTGTGTTATTGCCAAGCCACACTGTCTTCATTCTTGACCTATGGATTGCTAAATCCCAGTATTCTGTTTGAAATTATACTTCCTTTATTTTGCTTCAGGGTTCTTTTATCAGGCTGTTGTTCATTGGTTTCCTTTTCAGCACTGAGGATAAAACACAAGACTTTGTATATGCTTGGTAAGTGCTGTTTACCACTGAGATTTCATTATACTTTTGGAGACAGAGCCTCTTTAAGTTGCTAAGCCTGGCCTTGAAATCACTCTGTAACAAAGGCAGAGCTGGAATGCTTGGTGATCCTGCCTCAGCCTCCTGAGCAGCGGGGAGGACAGGTACCTGTCATCACACCTCCAGGGCATTCAGCACTCCTAGTGGATCCTCCCTAAGTATGTTCCATACTACTAAGCAAAGTAATACAAATTTAAAGGACTTTTGTGCCCATGCAGGCCTGCCATATATGGACAGTCACCTGCAGTAAGCAGGATCAGGCTGCTGGATTTTCTTTAGGCAGGCCTGTGGTTTGTCTGTGGACTGCTACTTCCTATCCCTCATTTCACGGTGGCTGCACACATTTCATCTTGCTCTAAATCTTGCCATGTAAGGTGCTCATTTTCTGGAATGATGCTTGCCAGAGTCTTCTAGTGCTGGGCCTAGTGGCATTTGATGGGAGAGTCTGGGAAGGTAGGATTGGGTCCAGTGCCCAGATTGCTCTACCAATATGGAAGTTCAAAAATAAAAGTGTTTTTTTGTTGTTGTTGTTTGTTTGCTTGCTTGTTTTGTTTTTGTTTTTGTTTTCTGCTTAGTAATTGTCTGGGTTTTTGTCAATTTGATATACAGGCCAGAGTCATCTGGGACGAGGGAACTCCAATTGAGAAAATGCCTTAAAGAGAGTGCCTGTAAGCAAGTCTGGAGGTATTTTCTGGGTTACTGACTAATATGGGAGGAAAGAGCCTACTGTGGGCAAGGCCAGCCCTAAGTAGGTAGTCTTATACTGTATAAAAAATCAGGCCGAGCAAGTGGTGAAGAGCACGTCAGTAAGCAGCACTCCTCCATGGTCTCTGCTTTAGTTCCTGCCTCCAGGCTCCTGTGTTGATTTCCCGGTTTGACTTCTCCTACTGATAAGCCTGCCATTCAGATAAATCCTTTCTTCCCTAAGTTGTGGTGATGGGAATAGGAATGGCCCCTAAAGACTTGTAGACTTGAATGCCTGGTCTCCAAGGAGTGGCACTATTAGGAGACAGGGCCTTGTTGAAGTAGCTGTGGCCTTATTGAAGGAAATACGCTACTTGGGGTAGACTTTGAGATTTCAAATGCTCAGACCAGTATCTCACTCTTTCTTAGTGGCTGCAGATTCAGACATAGAACACTCAGCTCCTCTAGCACCACGTTTGCCTGCACACCGCCATGCTTCCCACCATACTTCCACCATTTGAATGATGCACTAAACCCCTGAACCTGTAAATCAGCCCCAATTAAATGTTTTCCTTTGTAAGAGTTGCCATGGTCATGGTGTCCCTTCACAGCAATGGAGACTCTAACTAACTAAGACAGTTGCTTTTGGTCATAGCGTATTATCACAGCAATACAGAGCAAATGAAAACAGTGCCCTTTCTATACTTTTGTTTCCCACTCTGCACAAAAGAAGTGAGCCTTGTAGAGTTTTTGTGTAAAATTCCTTTTATGGCTGAAAAATGGCTTTGGCCAAAGACTTTATTTCTCTCAAATACTGTGCAGTGTGGCATGTGTCTCCACCGTGTCAGATCCTTCCACCTTGAAGAGTGGTTTGCCTTTGCTTGTTGGTAGAGCAGGTATTGATCCTGGCAGTCTGGAGAGATGTGCTAGAAATTGGATATGGAAAGTTTTAGGGTGAGACAAATAGATGCATGGGGCAGAAGGTTTCAGGGTGAGGGTAGGAAGTTGGGGTAGGGTCACAGCTGGCATCTGCAATGACTTTAAGGTCAATATTTCATCCCACTGCTCCTGGAAGGACGTCCTCTGTTGCAGCTCTAAGTTCAGAGTGACTTTGGCTTCACATCTTTGTTAGAATCTCGGGTAATGAGGAGTTAGCGAATCTAGGTCGTGGCAAACTTTGAAATTTCAAAGCACCCTTCCTAGGAATAGGGCCTGCACTCCTATTATCCAGTTGACTAGAGGAGAAAATTAATTTGAGAGTGTAATTAATGTGACTTCTAAACAGACGTGATATGGAGAAAATGGCAATTTAGTTTTAGAGAAGTCTTTGCTTCTGGAGTGCACTAGGAAAGCCATGAGACCAAGGTGAGCAAATTTGAATGCAGTGGTTGGTCCTTCTGTTTACCCAAACTCTGTATTTTCCCAGGGCACAGAAATTTAGGGTCAATATGAAACTTAAGATTGGGTGTTCAAATAGTGTCAACTGGTGGCCCAACAGATAGACTTTGTTTGACATGTGTAATTTGTGTGTGTGTGTGGCCAAAAGAAATTAAATCCATAGTTTACATAAAACTCAAAATTTGCATTGTCTTCTAAAAAACGGAATTGTAGGCCCTTAATGCCTCATACATCAAGCCAAAATGAGATCGATACCCAAGTAAGAATTAGCCTGTAGGAACTGGAACCTTACTTTAGGCTATCGCTGCCCATCTGAATCATGTCAGGTAGATGTGATACATAAGCAACCCAAAGCTAAGCTTTGGAAGCGGTTCCATGCTTACTCCTAAAGTAGGGGATGTGGAAGAAAAAAATGACACAGAGAATGAAATAATATCAAAGAAACCACTCTCAGATCAAAAGAAAAATAATGTATGTGAATGTTCTTTGCTCTCAAAAAACAGTGCAAGAAAATGATAGTGTCATTTTATTTTATTTTTATTTTTTCGAGACAGGGTTTCTCTGTGTAGCCTTGGCTGTCCTGGAACTCATTCTGTAGACCAGGCTGGCCTCGAACTCAGAAATCTGCCTGCCTCTTCCTCCCAAGTGCTGGGATTAAAGGCGTGCACCACCACCGCCTGGCTGATAATGTGTCATTTTAAAGGACCAAGGACCATTAAGACAGTGGGTGTCAATCTTTGGGAGGCAACCCCTTTAGCGGGTCGCATATCACATACCCTGCATATGGACAATTGCATTATGATTCATGACAGTTGCAACATTGTAATTATGAAGTAGCAATGGGATAATTTCATGTTGAGGTCACCACACGAGGAGGACCTGTATTCAGGAACAGCAGCATTAGGAAAGCTGAGAGCCACTGCTCTAAGGGATTAGTAGCCTGCTGGGCTTGGGAAATAGCAGAGTATAGGATACTGTTGTCCTTAACCTTTGGATTACTGAGTGACACAAACATCACACAGCAGGGTCACTTAATAGCAAGAGAGCCACTGGTACTGAAGGAGTCTGTCTCTCTTTGTACCTGAGCACAGGCAGAGAGTTGGTAACTGGACTGGAGGCCGCTCTCTGACTCCTGTGCTTGTGACTGGGCAATACCAGGAAGATTCAGATTTCTTTGGAAAAGTTTCTTTCTTTTTTTATGTCAGAGGCATTAATGGAGTTAGACATTAAGATCAGCTGAAGCAGTGCAATGAAAGCGTCTAATGTGTCAGTCTTCAGAACTGAATTATAAGTTGCTCACAAGCCTCTGTAACTCCAGTTCTAGATCTGCTTCCCTTTTCCTGGTCTCCATGGGCACCATATGCACACGGTGCACAGACATACATGTAGATAGAACACATTAAACAACACAAAACAAAGACCTTAGTATTTCTGATAACACATAGGTGCTCATCCAGCAAAGATTTACTGAGCGGCTTTCATAAGCAAGGCTATCCTGGGAGCTGTGGACACATGAACAAAGCTTGATAAACAAGGTTGGAACAGAAAGCAACTGAATGTTGGCCTTATCTATGGATGATATAAGTACAATATTATTTTGATGGGGCCTAGCAACTACATTTACTAATAACACTTGAAAACCTGATGTGTTTGATGAGCAGTCAGGCAAATTTCAACATTCTGCATATAAAAAAAACTTTTTTTTTTAACCCCATATATTGTCTGATTATTTCCATAGGACAGATTTTCTTAATTTTTGTCACTATTGATGCTTTGAGATGATTACTGCTTTACTGTAAGTAGATATCCCATGTGTAGTAGAATGTATACAAACAACCCTAGTCCTTATTTACTATATGTGAGTAATTCTATGACAACCAAATATCTCTCTGGATGTTGCTAAACGTTCCCTTAAGTTGAGTACCAGATAAGCATCATTTCTGGAAACAGCTTTCAGCTTTGACTATGGGTCCCACATTAAAGACCAAGAGAGACTGTATTTCCAGTATTGTTCAGGGCACTACAGAGTAGGCACTTTTCTCTATATCTAGGGATACAGTGTTCATTTGTGTATGCTTTGTAGGAACATGACTTCACTTCTCTAGTGTCTGTGAACACAGTTCCTACAGTCATACGGAATTCTATGTTTAACCTTTTGAATGGTGGCCACACTATTTTCCAAAGTGTTAATTGCATTTTAAGTTCCCACCAGTGGTGTCAGAAGGTTTTCTGATTTCTCATTATTTTTGATTATCTGGGACAGGTTATTTTCACCTTTCGTATTCTTCTTGTGCTGGGGGATCTTGTCAGCTAAAATCCATTTTATTCTATTTAGGAAACTTTGCATAATAGGTCCTTAAATGAAAACACTTTGGAAACTGTTATTTGAGAGCATATAACTTCTTGGCTCTGTTTTGGCTCTTATAGCCACGTTGACACCACGTGTCTCTAGGGAAGAGTGGTTGTTTTTGCTGTTGTTCATTTGTTTGTTTGGGGGTTGCTTCTTGTTGCTGTTGCTAGGTTTGATTTTAAGGCATGGCCTTACTATGTTGTTCAGGTGAGCCTCAAGTGATATTGGGACTCTTGGACTCATTGATCCTCCTGCCTCAGCCTCTTCACCAGGTGGAACTGTCAGTTGCTGGGCAGCAGGAGGTATAGGAATTTTGGCCAAGATAATGTGTCTCTTGAAACATCTCAGCTCTTCATATTTACAGAAGTTCTAATCAGTCAACCAGCCTTATAGAATCTGCAGGGTTTTTTTTTTTTGTATGTTTGTTAGTTTGAAATTCAATTCCCACTCAGTGGAGGGAATATTGTCTCCATTCTATGTAGGCAATCTTGTGGTTACTGTTAATTGTACTGGAATTCCCAACTATTAACTAACTGGTGAGAAGTTCTAACCTGACTTGAGTTGAAAGGTTCATTTTCCTTTCCCTGGTTTGATAATTTTCCATCTGTCCATCCTGTTTCAGAACTACAGGTGCACATTACTACGTGCATCTTCTGAAGATGTTTTAAATCCGCACCACACTAGGGTGAAGCTGAGATGCCAGCAAGAGAGGAAATGGATGCTCTCGTTGGGGCATGTGAGATTTCATCAAGTAAAAGCAAGGATAAGATGCATTTAAACCTGTTTACTGGTGAATTTCTGCTAGGGCAGGGACTGAATTTACACCAGCTTCTAGTGGGCACATGGAGGTTGAGAGAATTTACCACTCTGCTCTGCAAAGGTAGCTTGTTTGCTGGGTGCTTTCTGATTTACATATGGCTTCCTGGTCTTCTCTGCTTCAGCATAAGGTTGATTGTCCTATAATAGAAATTCGACATCCCTACAAAAAAGCCACTTTTCCTTCTGCTTAGCCCTATTCATGTAAAGTTCAATCATGTTTCCATCAGGCATCTGAACAATTGGAGTTTGATTGGAGTTGACATAATTCATAGTTTTATGGCAATTTAGAAGAAACCCAGTTTAGAGACTGGGCCTCTCTCATCACTTGTGGGTAAGGGAGATCACCTTAGGGTTTGGGGTTTTGTTTTATGTAGCAGGAACAAGAATGAGATCATTTACCACTATTAACATGGAGGTAGAACTGGAGGAAAATGTCTTAGTGGACTCTTGATGTTTATGGGTGAGAAAATAGTCCTCATGGGTAAGACTGGAATTAATGCAACAATGGGAGATGAAAGAGAAATACAGAGAGGGGCTGTCTTAGGGTTTTATTGCTGTGAAGAGACACCATGACCAAGGCAACTCTTCTAAAGAAAAACATTTAATTGGGGCTGGCTTACAGTTTCAGAGGTTTAGTTCATTACTGTCATGCTAGGAAGCATGATAGTATGGAGACAGACATGGTGCTGGAGCAGCTGAGAGATCTACATCTTGATTTGCAGGCAGCAGTAAGAGACTGCGTGCCACACTGGGTAGAGCTTGAACATAGGAGACCTCAAAGCTCAGTCCCACAGTGACACACTTCCTTTAACAAGGCCACAACTTCTCCAACAAGGCCACACTTCTTAGTAGTGCCATTCCCTATGGGCCAAGCCTTCAAATACATGAATCTATGGGCCCATATTTATTCAAACTACCACAGGGGCTCACAAACTTCAGAGAGAACTCTTGTTTTAACGTGGATGCTAGTATGTACTAAAGTATTGTTGGTGGAGAGAATTTCAAAATACAATGGAAATTCACACTGACAGAATGAGATGAGTTCACCTGACTCACAGGAATGGCCTGAGAGATGGAGAAGCAGTAGAAAGAAGAGTGAAGAGCTGTGAGGAAGGAAAAAAAGGCATCTAGATATCAGGGAGGATGTGGAAACTTGGCTTCCTTGTATCTGTATCTGGATGGTGGCTATGGCTACTTCAGAATCATCTGCACTATCCCCACTGCTGAGTCCAAGGATAATGTAGAGTGTAGTCACATAAGCTGCCTGCTAGAGGTGAGTCTCTAGGGCCTCAGGTCACTACATCACATGCAAGCATCATGAAGCTAATTCAAGGTAGTGCGTACCGCTAAAGCTAGTGCAAGGTGGTGTGCTAGGGGTGCTCAGGGCCGAGATGCTCAACATAGACAGTGAAGGGGCTTGAGAGATGACTCAATTGTACTTATTGCTCCTGCAGAGAACCTGAGTTCAGTTTCCAGTACTCACATGGCACTCACAATCATCTGTAATTCCAGTTGCAGGCAAAATAATCATACACACACACACACATATATATATATGTATAGGTATATACATATATACGTGTATGTATAGTTAGATATGTATATATATATGCCCCATAGGATTTGTGAGTGTGTGTGTGTGTGTGTGTGTGTGTGTGTGTGTGTGTGTGCGCGCGCGCATTGGAGAGAAAGAGAGAGAGAGGGAGAGGGAGAGAGAGAGAGAGAGAGAGAGAGAGGAAAAACAGAAAATAATCCCCTAATGGACATTTTGGAGCAGTATATATAAAGCACTGAAGGCTTTATTCATGAGGAACATGAAAACATGAGTTGGGTAAGGGATAATACAGTTCTAGGTCATAGCTAGTACTTTGAATAACTACGCAATTACTGATAGCAGTTAATATCACAGAGATTTAAGCTTTAACTACAGAGCCAACTTCAATCTATGTGCTTAAGCTCAATGCTGAGCTCAAAATGGATAAGGACATTTTTCTTGGACCCCATGATGTGCTCATCTGGATGACTTGTTATTCAGAAAATCCATCTCCTCTGTAGTTCTGCTTCATTTCTAAAATGGACAAAAGAATGTGATGATTTTCTTATTTTAGGTTTTGTTTTATTCAGTACTCTTTATTTTGTTAATGTGTACGATGTACCTGCTTGTCTGTATGTGCACAAATGTTAGTGCAGGTGCCTATGGAGGTCACAAGGGAGTGCTGGATTTCCTAGAACTGAAGTTACAGGGGACTATGAATGTTTCAGTTGGATGCCAGAAGAGCAGGAAGTACTCTTAACAAATCTCCAGCTCAACATTTTATTTTTTTTTTAAGACTGAAAAGATCAGATGATCTTGTCTGTCCTTAAAAGCATGCCTCGAGCTAGTGACCAACTGTTTCATGTCTTATAGATACCATAGGGTTTGTGTGTGTGTGAGAGAGAGAAAGAGAGAGAAAGAGAGAGAAAGAGAGAGAGAGAGAGAGAGAGAGAGAGAGAGAGAGAGAGAGAGAGAGAGAGAGAAGAGAAGAAACAGAAAAAAAATCCCAAAAAACTAATGGACATTTTGGAGCAGTCTATGGTTGGGTGTGGTCTATAGTATCCACTGAGGTCTGAGGCACAAGAGAAAGAGACAGGTAGGAAACATGAAGGAAAAAAGAGACTTTTGTAAAGCTTGTTGTTCTGTTTGGAAATAGAGTAGAGGCAGTCAGAAAGGATAGTTACATAGAATTTTGCTTCTCCTTTTTGGGGCCATGTCTCAGAATTTACAGTCAGGAGAATTGGTGCAGTATAAGATGGAATGAAAAGGGACCTTCACTCTAAAGACAGGGAATGGTACAGAGCAGGCTAGCTATACCTGGGACTCCTCCTTCCTCCTTCATGGCCTAGTGGACACTCCACTGTGATTAGTTGGAGCTCCTGATCAATGGACGGAGTGTGAGTTCCTGAGTCATTGTGAGTGGAAATGGGCTTCGGCTTAAGCAGAGATAGGCAGAATTAATGATTTCTCTATGAATCTGGTCAGGAGCTCGGACTGTGTTGCTGTTTGACTGCACTCTAAGAGACATTTGTGATCCTTCTCTAGGACTCTCCTATGGGCCAGAACATAAACCACTATACAGGTGACATCAGACTGGTAATAAAGTTATAAGCTGGATAAGAAACATAGGAAATACCCACTGAGTGCTGAGCAATCCATTCACTGCTTTACTTGTGGAGATACATACCTCAAAGACAGGGCTATTCTGAGCTGTTTTTGGTTCTGCTTTTTTAAAATAAGAATCAGCCAAATAATATATGATATTTAAAAAATAAGAAAGCATTGTTGGAAAAAATAATCTTACATAATATCTCTTCTTCAGAGATAATTACTGAACATTTGATGGTGGTGGGACTTTTTCCAGTGAGACATTATCCTGATGGTTTAACTGATGACAGACCATAGAAATAATTCACCAAAGTCAAATTTAGTAAAGCAATGAGTTTATTGTTGTTATTTATAGAAATAGATACATGGGGCTACTTACAGGAGTGTCACTGACTCAAAAGCTACTTCATCACCAGAAAGAAGGTCCACCCCAGAGTGGGTGGTACTCAGGAAAGCTGCATTCCTGGTGCTGTCCTCACAACTTGTAAACTTGACAGCCAGAGATTCTTTTTTCTTTTGTGATTGTCTACTTCTTGTGTCTTGGGAGGAGGTCTTGAGGGTCCTAGAAGTTCCAGAAGCTTCCAGAATTTTCTCTAATTCTTGAGTCTTATGAGCCTTTGAGAATTTTCTCTAATTCTTGAGCCTTTGAGCTCCCTCTGGGAGAGAGTGTTTCTATTGGGAAGGCTATTGCTGCACAAAAGTTGATTTAACTGCCTGGGTTGCTTTGTGCTTATATAGTCTTCCCTTACCCCTAGAAAACACAGGTTAGCTTCATCAGGAATTGAAGAAGTGGAGCTACAAATTGTGCTTTGGATCTCCATTCAGGAGAGCAATGTCAAGGAGAGAGAGGCTCACAGTCTGACTGTAGTACTATATGTGCCTCTCAGGAGGAAAGATGATGGGTGTCTAGAACTGTAAGACTGCACTTACCTCACTCATGCTGTAAGAGCAGTCATGCCCTTCTTCTCTGGAAGAGGAGCTCTCACAAGGGGCAAATGACAGCTGAGATGTAGAGCAAGTCAGCGAATCCCGTCACGATGCAACTCGGACACCAAAGAGCTAAGTGCTGCAGATGGGCTGGCAGAACCTGAGGGAATAAAAATGGAGTGGAGAATGGAAGGAAGAGCAGGGAACAGCCTGTACCACCACGCTTAGAGCTGTTTTCCTTCCTTTCAACAGATTCAAGAAACTTATGCCATCTTCAGCCATCTCTATGCAATGCATAGAGGTCACATGCCAAAACAAAACAAAACAACAAAAAAGCAACAAATATCACCCCCACACACCCCCACCACCAGAAAACAAAATAAAACAAACACACAAATGATAAACAATTACCCAGCAAACCAAGTGTCTGAAAATTGTCCATTGTGTCCTCCAAAGAGAGAACCCTTTAATCATGCTCAGTTGCCTTGTTTATTGTAAGAAGTGAGACATTATTTGACCACTCAGATAGAAAATGAATTCAGGAACATAGCCATGCTTGAAAAGATTGGTTCATCTAAGAAAGCACAGAAGCAAGGAAATGATTAGGATCATACACCCCTCCCCCCAAACTAATGAATGCAATTATGATTAAGACACCCAGGCCTGTGTGAATCCTCAGGTTGGCGGAGGTGTGGGTCTGTGCTGCAAAAGGCAGGCAAGCATGAGTTCCTGTGGTGGAGGCTCAAGTGCAACACAGCCATCATTGGCTATGCACCTTCTATAGCCACATGCAGGATCAGCCAAGTGTGCTTACTAAGAGACAATAAAGATGTCTGTCTGGGTGGTCACTGAGGGTTCTTCTAGTCACAAGCTATTCTGGAAACATCCCTTCATCATGAAGCATATTCTTGTTTGATTCATTTTGTCCTTTCTGGGATGCTATCAAGAGACACAGCTCCATTAAGACTGGAGAAGTCATAAGATCATGGAGTTTGTCCTGGAAGGAATGTCTAGCAAAAGAGAAAACAATGAGTTGACAACTTCTGGTGCTCTTTTCCTGGACCCAGAAACACCTATGCCTGTCCATTTTTTTTTTTTCAGAATTTTCCTAGATTTTATGGAGGGCTGTTTCCCATCATTGGTGTTATCCTTGGAGTGGTGCTACATTTCAGGTAGAATTTGTTCCATCCATCAAGGAGCTCAAGGTTAGTTAGAGAAGTAGGTTCTCATGTAAACATCTGACCTTTCCCTGAAAGTTTATGAAAGCTGTGATTCAAGGAATAAATCTTAAAGGCTGGGAATTGGCTCAGCAGGTAAGGGCCTGGGCTGCTCTTTCAGAGGACATAGGCTGAATTCCTAGCACCATATGGTGACTCAGAACCATCTGCAACTCTAATTCCAGGGGATCTGACATCCTCTTCTGGTTTCAGCAGGCACCAGACACATATGAATTGCTGTGTGGGTGCTGGGGAGGAAGCCCAGGTCCACTGCAAGAGCAGAAGGTGCTTTTAACTGCTGAATCATCTCTCCAGACTCTTTCCTACTAACTCTGATCCGAGGATGTGCTCCCTTTGTCCACCAAAGTGGACGCAAGAACATCCTGGCAAACAGGCTGTAGTATGCACATCAACTTTCTATGCACTGGTACACCATTTCAAATATTTTGTTTAATATTATAAAAAGAAACCCTGAATGCTTGAGGAGTCTACTGCCTGTTGTGTTTCTGTGTTTGTTGTGGCTGTGGACTGTAATTGTAGTGGTGACACTGTTTCCATTGTGAGTTTCTCATTGTTGCCAGGGTTCCTAGGCATTCTGCCAGGATAACTCCAGCTACATCTAACTGAGAAGCAGAGGGGTTGGAAGAAATAAAGTGTCAACCTGAAAAGTCCAATTCTTGCTAATCAAGACAAAAGCTCAGCTATGGGTTCCATGGCTTCTTCACTGCTTGGAAAATTGGATTGCTGACAAGAAGAAAGTCAATAGAGTGCCAGTAAGGCAGGTGTTCAGTTCCCATGCATAAGGACCTTCTCATTCTGGACCAGGGTGAAACAGTAAATGTACACATTGAAAACCACTTTATTCATTCTCATCCACAGGGACTCTGTGTTTCATGTGTAAGATGACTTACTATTTTTGATGTGACTAAGGACACCTCTTGGTACCATTGCACATATGGAAAAATCACTTACCTTGCATTTCTGGATGTTTAGAAATTACATGTTACTTTAGTGTGTGTGTGTGTGTGTGTGTGTGTGTGTGTGTGTGTTTATTCCATAACTAATTGAGAGTAGGTATGAGTTCTCAGAAGTCTTGACTTCTCTCTGGTTCTTGCCCACTGAGTGCCCTTCTTTAGAAAAGCATCATTCCATGAAGGAAACCTCTCTTCCTTGACCTCAATCTCTGTGGGATGACTGAACAGTGTGGGCATATGTCCCCAGACATAGAAAGTTGGGCTCATTTTCTCGGGGCTTGCATTTGGGTGGCTTTACAGTAGATATTAAACAGGAGCCAGAACCCCTGCTCATCACCTTACCCATCCTGCATGGTTTCCTCTTAAACTTAAACCTGGTTCTTCTGCACACCCGAGTCTTTGGCTAACTCAACCAGGAGAGGAACATGGTGGATGGATATTGGGTGTGTCAGAGTTCATTTCCCTTGTTCGAAATCTGAGAACCTCAATGGATTCATAGTCAGGCTACAATTCTAATGGTCGGGACAAGCATGCGCTAAATTATTTAACAGCAAAAACTGGTTCTCTGCTGGCCCTGAGGCTGTGATCCCATTTAGTCAGAGCCCTGAGGTATATCTCCTGCCCAGACAGGGCAACAACTGTGGGTGTTTATTTTATAAGCACACACACACACACACACACACAAACACACACACACATACACACACACGTGTACTCACATGCACATACTCACACACATACCAACACACTCATACACTCTCACATGCACACACACAAATGAATATCACACAGACAATTAGGATGGGTTGGTTAAATCTATCTTTTTTTGTAATCATTACATTCTCAAGATTACATTCACTGCCTGCTACATACCTTTCTGCTGGGAAATGGGACAATTTTGGATTTCTATGATATGCTTAATGCTCTGTCAATGAGATCACTGTAGTATCTTAATGTCACTTATCATAATCTCTTCACATAGCAAGAGCCATAATATGACAAAAGCCTTAAGATGAATTTCAGTCTTCAGAGTGGTGAGAATGTGGGCCTACATTTTGTTTGCAAAATAAAATACCCTTAGCCATACATAATAAAGAAGGTTTTGCCACACAAAGATCTTCTATGAAACACAGTGTCAATTTTTAATTTGCAAATGGAGCAGACAATAAGACAGTATTAATAGGAAGCACAGGTGACACATGGAACATCTAAAAACAGAGCCAATGTCACTGATTTTTTTTCAAGACATGTGAGATGGGTCAATAAGGAACCAGTAAACTCGTGTTGGATTTTCATCATATAACAGACTTCAAAACTCTGTATGGTATCTGGGCAGTCTGAGCCTGGGGTGCAGGGGAGGCAGGTGAGCAAAGTAAAGTATTATGTCTGCTAAGACAAAAAAAAAAAATTAAGGAACTGTAAAAGAAAAAAATCACTGGTATTTGAGGTATGGTGACTTACAGCTATAATCTCCATGCTTGGGAAACTGAGACTTAAAAATGAGGTCAACCCTATAGATAGATAAGTAATATATTATAGCAATATATAAAAATTGCCTTTAAATCTACAGTTAGCAGACTCTCAACTATTTATATGTGAGATCAGTACAGTGCTATCTTAGCCGTACTGAAGCCTGAGCTAAAGGAGAAAAAAAAATCAGTGACATTGGCTCTGTTTTTAGATGTTCCATGTGTCACCCGTGCTTCCTGTTAATACTGTCTTATTGTCTGCTCCATTTGCAAATTGAAAATTGACACTGTGTTTCACAGATGATCTTTGTGTGGCAAAACCTTCTTTATTATGTATGGCTAGGGGTATTTTATTTTGCTTTCATTTCAAAATGCCAGTGAGGAGCTAGGGAAGTGGATTATTGATTAAAAGCATACTCTTTTTAAAATTTACTTATTTTTATTCTTTAATCCTTATTTACAGTCCAGACTTCATCCCCCTCCCAGTCTGTCCCATGACCTGGGGCCTCAGGTCTCTCAAGGGTTAGGTGCATCTTCTCTCACTGAGGCCAGGCAATCCTCTGCTGTATTGGGGGCCTCATACCAGTTGGTGTATGCTGCCAGGTTGGTGTCTCAGTGTCTGAGAGATCTTGGGAGTCCAGGTCAGTTGAGACTGCTGGTCTTCCCATGGGGCTGCCTTCCTCCTCAGCTTCTTCCAGCTTTTCCCTGATTCAGCCACACAGGTCGCAAGCTTCCATCCCTTGGTTGGATGCTAGTATCTGCATCTGACTCTTTCAGCTGAAAAGCATACTCTTATGTGGAGCAAGGAAAACACTTATCCATTGCTGGTGGGAGTGCAAACTTGTACAGACACTTTGGAAATCAATTTAATGTTCTCTCAGAAGACTGGGAATAAATCTACCTCAAGACCCACCTATACCACTCCTAAGCATATACCCAAAAGATGCTCCACCACCCCACAAGGACACTTGCTCAACTATGTTCATAGCAGCTTTATTCTTAATAGCCAGAAACTGGAAACAACTTAGATGTCCCTCAACTAAAGAATGGATAAAGAAAATGTCGTTCATAAACACAATAGAATACTATGCAGCTATTAAAAACAAGGACATCATGAATTTTGTGGGGAAATGGATGGGACTAGAAAATATCATCCTGAGTGAGGTAACCAGGCCTAAAAGGATGTGCATGGTATGTACTCACTTTTAGTGGACATTAACCATAAAGTACAGGATAACCAGCTATAATCAATAGACCCAAAGAAAATAAACAAGAAGGAAGGCCCAAGCAAGGAAGCTTGAATCTCACATAGAAGAGGGAACAAAATAGTAATAGGAGGCAGATGGATGGAGGGAACAGGGTGGGAGAGGGGATGGAGAGGGGAATGGGGAGCTTTCAGGATCAGGTGTGGGGAAGGACAGAAGGGATGGCCAGATCTCTACGAGAGTGAATGGAAATCTGCATCTGGTGGGGTTGGGGAGGTGGGTGGCCTCTTGAGGACATGCCAGAGACCTGCAGTAGGGGAGGCACCCAAAAATCAATGGGCTATTACAGTTCCCACTAGAAGGCATATGCAGATCACATTCCTCATTTCCCTCTTCCTGACATGTGCATGAAGTGGGCACATGAGCAGTGCACCGGTGAACAGATCGTTGGGAGCCTTATCTTCCCACTTCACATTGCAAAGATCCTGCACAAAGAATACCAATGAGTTTCTTACCGCAGTAAGTAGGATCGAAGCTCCAGAGGAACCAGAGCTTAAGGAATTAATAAAACACCTGAATGGGTTAAACACTTTATTTGATTAAGTCAGAAGATATTCTGTAGCTAATGATATGGCTTTGGAGGGTGGGCTGGAAAAGACAAAAAGGCAAGGTAATATCACTACTTAGTGGGAGAACACTGAAGGACATAATTATTTGTATCAGTCTGATAGGTGGATCCATTGTACAACAGTAACTATAGTAAAGCCATTGGAATATGCAAATGAGGAATGAAATAGCAAATGAGGTTAGGGAATAGGAAAATGAAGCATGTGTAGAAAAGCTAGAAAATAGTAGCAAAACAGGAATGCCAAGCTTAGGCCTGTAGCCCAGTGGGAGAGCACATGTAAATCCTTCTATCTCATGGAGGGACTCATGATTGGCTTGTTTAAAATCAAGCATGCCTCTGGCATCAGGGAACATTCATTCATTCACATAAAATGCACACAGTGAAACAATGGGGCAAATACGTTAGGCCTGCTTCCAAGGGGAGCCCTCTTTATAGCATGCAAAGATGATGAAGGATTCACAACATACAAACAAAAGTGAAGGGAGACAACCTCAGGGTGCCCTAAAGGAAGAAGTCAGATCATGGTTCTGTGTCTGGTTGGCAAGCAAAGCTAAGAGAAACAAGGTGTATATCCAGAGGCCACAGTCACTTCCTTCATCCCTGGTATAGAAGAGCCTTTCCAGGCAGAGGTGGGAGTGACCAGTCCTCTAGGCAAGAGAAAACAAGGAACCATGTAAGGGAGGGTCAAGGCACTATAGCTGGGGACAAGAGAAGTGAGATGGAGGTGGGTGGGCTGACACAGGTCACCAAGGAAGGGGCTTGTCACTCACACGAGTTTAACACCAGTGTAAAGTGTCACTGTGAGGGTGCTGAGGTAATGCAGTGATCAAGGTGGCTTGGCCAAAGTAGCGCTTTCCTTCTTCACTTAGCCTATGACTCTTCCTACCCATGAGCTTTGCCAGGAACTTCAGCCAGAGAGGGCTAGAGAAGACCTCTAGTAAGCCACCAAACCTCTGATCTCCTGAATTGTAGTTCTATGAGATAGAACCAGCCAAGGTTTGCTCTAAGTGAAGATTTGGTGAGGATATATAACTAGACCAGGGATGTCGATGAGACAGACCAATGAGAGCTGCTCAAATCTATGCTTGCAGGGTTTGGATGTAGAATGTCCCTCCATGTACTTAACCGACAGTCACTGGAGGCACTACATCTTCACTCCCCCCACCTTCTTCTGCTCTTCCTCACTCTCTCTTCCTGATGGATGGCACAATGACTCTCCTCTTCCATTTCCCAAGATGTTCAGACTCCCCACCCCTGAAAAGCAGCTGACAGTTAAAGGAATCATTGGAAGAGTCATTTCTTCTCAGTCTTAGTTGCTCTGTCAGGTATTTTGCTATAGCAACAGGTCTGGTATTCATTTCCCACACGTTGTGTTCTGGAATTAGGACATACTTTATAATTAGTATTCTTGAGATAGAGATTGGATGAGTTCTGGAAAGTTCATCCAAAATTGATACATTAAATTGAGGAAATGTAATTTAGGAGCTCATTCTATATTTCATTTTAGTTTTTGTCTCTCTTGCCCAGGTTGACCTGGAACTCACTATGGGTCAGGCTGGCCTTAAATTAGTGGCTAACTTTCAGCTTCACCTTCCCAAGTGCTGAGATAACTAGCATGAGCTACCTCACCCAGGGTTTCTGCTTGCCTTTCTCCCTTAAAAACCTCTCCACCCAATCTCTCCTGCCATTTAAATTCTTGTCCTAACCCCACCCCACTCTCCATAGCATCTCTCTGTAATTCTTCTAGCTCTTCTTAGTCACTTGAGCTCCAGGAAGCCACTGTGATTTTCTAGCTTGGAACATGCTCTCTGTAGTGGTTGAATATCCTTGACCCAGGGAGTGGCATTATTTGAAGATGTGGCCTTGTTAGAGTAGGTGTGGCATTGTTAGAAGTGTGTCACCTGGGCATGGGCTTAAACCCTAGTCCTAGCTGCCAGGAAGTCAGTCTTCTCCTAGCAGCCTTCAGATGAAGATGTAAAACTCTCAGCTCTGCCTGAACTATGTCTGCCTGGATGCTGCCATGCTCCCACCTTGATACTGGACTGAACCTCTGAACCTGTAGACCAACCCCAATTAAATGTTGTCATTATAAGAGTTGCTTTGGTCATGGTGTCTGTTCTCAGCAGTAAAACCCTAACTAAGACACTCTCTTTTGGTCTATATGTTCCCATTTGCAAGTAAGTGACAGCTCAATGCCCTTTTCAGCTCCTCTCCAGCTTACCAGCACTGAGGATTTCTGACAGCTTCCCAGGAGGCCATTACTTGAAAGATCTTACTCAGTCTCTATCAGGGAGCTATTTCTCTCTAACCTAGCCTAGCCTAGCCTAGCCTAGCCTAGTCTAGTCTAGTCTTATCTAATCTAATTGAATCTAAGATAGTCTTGTCTAGTCTAATCTAGCCTAGAGTCTTCCTAATATGCTGATAATATGTTCAGCTTCCAACGCCAGCCTCATATCTAGGGGGTTAGAGGCTAGCCTGATCTACATAACAAGTTGCAGGCCGTCCAGAGCTACATAGTGAGACCTTTCAAAGATAAACAAATAGAAAACTAACTAAAAAGAAAAAATCAGCTGATCACCAATTTTTGTCTGTCTCTGCATCCTTATTGTGGATATAGTAGGATCTGCTTCCCTCAGCTTCTGTGATCATGACTTCTGTGCCATGATGGACTGGACTCTGGAACTGTGAGCCAAAGTAATGCCTTCCTCCTTTAAGTTGCTTTGGTCAGGATGTTTATCACAGCAACAAGACCAGTAACCTAAATGTCATCGAGGATAGAAAAACTCGCTGCTAATATTGCCCTGTTGCTGTTGGAGAGATTTTTTTTTTTTTTAACGACATGAGACTGTTATCACCATCTCTCAACTCTTGCTGTCTTGAATGTGGATATGATGCTTGAGCTGAAGTGTGAACACAAGCAATTAGATGCCCAGGAGACTTTCCAAGGTTCTCAGTGATCTTAGAAGGTAGAAACCATTATCCCATTTTGCAAAGGCCCCTCAGTTCAGAAAGTACTGTAGACAGAATTTGAATCCAGATCAGGCCAACCACAGAATGTCATTAACCATGACCTCTACTCTCTTAAAAAATAAAAATAAAACAAAACAAAACAAAAAAAAACCAAACCTGAGGCAGTGGGTGGCCAGAAGGCTCACAGATGTCTGCCTCTCACTTTCTATTCTGCCGTGCTGCGCTGTTCCTCTTTCACTCCTTGAGAACAGGTGGGTTGATGTGGCAAGCATGAGGAACATGTTGGGAGACCCCCAGCATGTTGGCACTTAATCACTTGTCTGTTTAATGCCAAGCCAGGGAGCAAATGCTGCTCAAGGTGTGCCCTTTTAATAATAAATCAGATGTGAGTGCCCACAATTCCTTAATTATGTATATTTTTCTCAGGAAAAGTTTAAGGACCCCAGCAGGTGCCTGCTTTCTAGACTTCATTATCATTGACAGAGTTAAGACGAATGCACCCAGAGCAGGATGTGGCAAAACATGTGTAGGGGTTGGGAGGTGGCTCATGTTTCCCCTGGCTATTAAAATGTCACCTTGGTGTAAATAATAATGTGTTAACACACCAGACAAATCTCCTGGGCATCTTTTTTTTATACCTGGTCTGAAAATAATTGAACAGCTTGTAACAACTTCGAGACTAAGTGTAGTGAATTCTTCAGCTTTATCTAAAAAGAAAAGAAAGCAGAAAGGGAAGAAAAGGTGCCATATTTTCTCATTATTCTTATTCCATATCATTTAATTTGATTGCAAAGCTCTTTTTTATTAGATGTTTTCTTTATTTACATGTCATATGACATCTCCCTTTCTAGTTTTCCCTCC
>NW_022196904.1:30867146-30916176 GCF_008632895.1 Mastomys coucha
AAAAAAAAAAGAAAAAAAAAACCCTGTTCCTTCACCCCTACCTCTGCTCACCAACCTACCCTCTCCCACTTCCTGGCCCTGGAATTCCCCTACACTGGGGAAAAGACCCTTAACAGGGCCAAGAGCCTCTCCTCCCCTTGATGACCGACTAGGCCATCCTTTGCTATACATATACTGCTGGAGCCATGAGTCCCACCATGTGTACTCTTTGGTTGGTGGTTTAGTCCCTGGGAGCTCTGAGCTCTAATTACTTCATACTGTTGTTCATCCTAAAGGGCTGCAAATCCTTCAGCTCCTTGGGTCC
The DNA here is from genome assembly GCF_008632895.1 of Mastomys coucha. Lineage (NCBI taxonomy): Eukaryota > Metazoa > Chordata > Mammalia > Rodentia > Muridae > Mastomys > Mastomys coucha. The sequence goes on from NW_022196904.1 coordinate 30,867,451, forward strand.
TTTCTCTAACTCCTTCATTGGGGACCATGTGCTCAGTCCAATGGATGGCTGTGAGCTTCTACTTCTGTATTAGTTGGGCACTGGCAGAGCCTCTCAGGAGATAGCTATATCAGACTCCTGTCAATCAGCACTTGCTGGCATCCACAATAGTGTCTGGATTTGATGATTGAATATGGGAAGGATTCCCAGGTGGAGCAGTCTCTGTATTATCCTTCCTTCAGTCTCTGCTACATAGTTTGTCTCTGCAACTCATTCCATGGGTATTTTATTCCCCCTTTTAAGAAGGAATGAAGTATCCACACTTTGGTTTTCCTTCTTCTTGAGCTTCTTGTGGTTTGTGGATTGTACTTTGTGTATTCCGATCTTCTGGGCTAATATCAACTTATCAGAGAGTGCATACCATGTGTGTTCTTTTGTGATTGGGTTACCTCACTAAGGATGATATTCTCCAGATCCATCTAGTTCCCTAGAAATTTCATAAATTCATTGTATTTAATGGCTGAGTAGTACTCCATTCTGTAGATGTACCACATTTTCTGTATCCATTCCTCTGTTGAGGGACATCTGGGTTCTTTCCAGTTTCTCGCTATTATAAATAAGGCTGCTATGAACATAGTAGAGCATGTGTCCTTATTACATGTAGGAGCATCTTTTGGGTATTTGCCCAGGAGTGGTATAGCTGGGTCCTCTGGTAGTACTATGTCCAGTTTCCTGAGGAACTGCCAAACTGATATCCAAAGTGGTTGTACCAGCAATGAAGGAGTGTTCCTCTTTCTCCACAACCTCACCAGCATCTGCTCTCACCTGAGTTTTTTACCTTAGTCATTCTGACTGGTGTGAGTTGGAATCTCAGGGTTGTTTTGATTTGCATGTCCCTGATGACTGAGGATGTTGAACATTTCTTTTAAGTGCTTCTTAGCCATTCAGCATTCCTCAGTTGAGAATTCTTTGTTTAACTCTGTACCCCATTTTTAATAGGGTTATTTGTTTCTCTGGAGTCTAACATCTTGAGTTCTTTGTATATATTGGATATTAGCCCTCTATCACAGATAGGATTGGTAAAGATCTTTTCCAAATTTGTTGGTTGCTGTTTTGTCCTATTGACAGTGTCTTTTGCCTTACAGAAGCTTTACAACTTTATGAGGTCCTATTTGTCAATTCTTGATCTTAGAACGTGAGCTATTGGTGTCCTGTTCAGGAAATTTTCCTCTGTGCCCATGTGCTCAAGGTTTTTCTCCACTTTCTTTTCTATTAGTTTGAGTGTATCTAGTTTTATGTGGAGGTCCTTGATCCACTTGGACTTGAGCTTTGTGCAAGGAGATAGGAATGGATCAATTTGCATTCTTCTACATGCTAACCACCAGTTGAGCCAGCATCATTTGTTGAAAATGCTGTCTTTTTTCCACTGGATGGTTTTAGCTCCTTTGTCAAAGATCAAGTGACCATAGGTGTGTAGGTTCATTTCTGGGTCTTCAATTCTATTCCATTTATCCATGTGCTTGTCACTGTACCAATACCATCCAGTTTTTAATCACAATTGCTCTGTAGTATAGCTTAAGGTCAAGGGTGGTGATTCCACCAGAGGTTCTTTCATTGTTGAGAGTAGTTTTTGATATCCTAGGGTTTTTTGTTATTCCAGATGAATTTGCAAGTTACTCTTTCTAAGTCTGTGAAGAATTGAGTTGGAATTTTGATGGGGATTGCATTGAATGTGTAGATTGCTTTTGGCAAGATGGCCATTTTTACTATATTATTCCTGCCAATCCATGAGCATGGGAGATCTTTCCATCTTCTAAGATCTTCGATTTTCTTCTTCAGAGACTAGAAGTTCTTGTCATACAGATGTTTTACTTGCATAATTAGAGTCACACCAAGGTATATTTTTATTATTTGTGACTATTGTGAAGGGTGTTGTTTCCCTAATTTCTTTCTCAGTCAGTTTATCCTTTGTGTAGAGGAAGGCCACTCATTTGCTTTAGTTAATTTTATATCCAGCTACTTTGCTGAAGTTGTTTATCAGGTTTAGGAGCTCTCTGGTGGAATTTTTGGGGTCAGTTAAGTATACTATCATATCAGCAAATAGTGATAGTTTCACTTCTTTCTTTCCAATTCATATCCCTTTGATCTCCTTTTGTTGTCTAATTGCTCTGGCTAGGACTTCAAGTACAATATTGAATAGGTAGGGAGAGAGTGGGCAGCCTTGTCTAGTCCTTGATTTTAATGGGATTTCTTCAGGTTTCTCTCCATTTAGTTTGATGTCGGCTACTGGTTTGCTGTACATTGCTTTTACTATGTTTAGGTATGGGCCTTGAATTCCTGATCTTTCCAAGACTTTTATCATGAAGGGATATTGGATTTTGTCAAATGCTTTCTCAGCAACTAATGAGATGATCATATGGGTTTTTTTCTTTGACTTTGTTTATATAGTGAATTACGTTGATGGATTTCTGTATATTGAACCATCCCTACATCCCTGGGATAAAGCCTACTTGATTATGATGGATGATCATTTTGATGTGTTCTTGGATTCTGTTTGCAAGAATTTTACTGAGTATTTTTGCATCGATATTCATAAGGGAAATTGGTCTGAAGTTTTCTTTCTTCGTTAGGTCTTTGTGTGGTTTAGGTATAAGAGTAATTGTAGCTTCATAGAACAAATTGGGTAGAGTAACTTCTGTTTCTATTTTGTGGAATAGATTGAGGAATATTGATTGGTATTAGGTCTTCTTTGAAGGCCTGATAAAACTCTGCACTAAACCCATCTGGTCCTGGGCTTTTTTTAGTTGGGAGACTTTTAATGACTGTTTCTATTTCATTAGCAGATATGGGACTGTTTAGATCGTTGATCTGATCTTGATTTAACTTTGGTACCTGTTATCTGTCTAGAAAATTGTCCATTTCATCCAGGTTTTCCAGTTTTGTTAAGTATAGGCTTTTGTAGTAGGATCTCATGATTTTTTAGATTTCCTTAGTGTCTGTTGTTATGTCTCCCTTTTCATTTCTGATCTTGTTAGGATAATGTCTCTGTGCCCTCTAGTTAGTCTGGCTAAGGGTTTATCTATTTTGTTGATTTTCTCAAAGAACCAGCTCCTGGTTTGGTTGATTCTTTGTATAGTTATTTTTGTTTCCATTTTGTTGATTTCAGCCCTGAGTTTGATTATTTCCTGCCTTTGACTCCTCTTGGGTGAATTTGCTTCTTTTTGTTCTAGAGCTTTCAGATGTCCTGTCAAATTGCTGGTGTATGCTGGTGTTTCTTTTTAGAGCCACCCAGAGTTATGAGTTTTCCTCTTAGGACTGCTTTCACTGTGTCCCATAAGTTTGGGTATGTTGTGGCTTCATTTTCATTAAACTCTAGAAAGTCTTTAATTTCTTTCTTTCTTTCTTCCTTGACCAAGTTATCATTGAGTAGAGTGTTGTTCAGCTTCCATGTGTATGTGGGTTTTCTATTGTTTATATTGTTATTGAGGAGCAGCCTTAGTCCATGGTGATCTGATAGGATGCAAGGAATTATTTCAATCTTCTTGTATCTTTTGAGACCTGATTTGTGACCAATCATATGGTCAATTTTGGAGAAGGCACCATGAGGTGCTGAGAAGAAGGTATATCCTTTTGTTTTAAGATAAAAAGTTCTATAGATAACTGTTAAATCCATCTATTTCATAACTTCTGTTAGTCTCACTGTGTCTTTGTTTAGTTTATGTTTCCATGATCTGTCCATTGCAGAGAGTGGGGTGTTGACATCTCCCACTTTTATTGTGTGCAGTGCAATGTGTGCTTTGAGCTTTAGTAAAGTTTCTTTTATGAATGTAGATGCCCTTGCATTTGGAGAATTGAGAGTTCATCTTGGTAGATCTTACCTTTGATGAGTATGAAGTATCCCTTCTTATCTTTTATGATCACTTTAGGATGAAAGTCGATTTTATTCAATATTAGAATGCCTACTCTAGCTTTTTTCTTGGGTCCATGTGCTTGGAAAATTGTTCTCCAGCCTTTTATTCTGAGGTAGTATCTGTCTTTGTCACTCAGGTGGGTTTCCTGTATGCAACAAAGTGTTGGGTCCTGTTTATATACCCAATCTGATAGGCTATGTCTTTTATTGCAGAATTGAGTCCATTGATATTAATAGATACTAAGGAAAATTAATTGTTGCTTCCTTTTATTTTTCTTGTTAGAGCTGGAATTCTGTTCATGTGGCTATCTTCTTTTACTTTTGTTAGAATATTACTTTCTTGTTTTATCTAGGATGTAGCTTCTCTCCTTGTGTTGGAGTTTTTCTCTTATTATCCTTTGAAGGCCTGGATTTGTGGAAAGATATTGTGTAAATTTGGTTTTGTCATGGGATACTTTGGTTTCTCCACCTATGGTGATTGAGAGTTTTGCTAGGTATAGTAGACTGGGCTGGCATTTGTGTTCTCTTAGGGTCTGTATGACATCAACCCAGGATCTTCTGGCTTTCATAGTCTCTGGTGAGAAGTCTGGTGTAATTCTGATAGGTCTGCCTTTATATGTTACTTGACCATTTTCCTTTACTGCTTTTAAAATTCTTTCTTCATTTTGTGTATTTGGCATTTTGACTATTATGTGGTGGGAGGAATTTCTTTTCTGGTCCAGTCTATTTGGAATTCTATAAGCTTCTTGTATGTTCATGGGCATCTCTTTCTTTAGGTTAGGGAAGTTTTCTTCTATAATTTTGTTGAAGATATTTACTGGCCCTTAAAATTTGGAAGTCTTCACTCTCTTCGATAGCTATTATCCTTAGGTTTGGTCTTCTCATTGTGTCCTGGATTTCCTTGATGTTTTGGGTTAGGAACTTTTTGTATTTTGCGTTTTCTTTGACTGTTGTGTCAATGATTTCTATGGTATCTTCTGCCCCTGAGATTCTCTCTTCTATCTCTTGTATTCTGTTGGTGATGCTGGCATCTATGGTTCCTGACTTCCTTCCTAGGTTTTCTATCTCCAGAGTTATCTCTCTTTGTGATTTCTTAACTCTTTCTACTTCCATTTTTAGGTCCTTGGATGGTTTTTTTCAATTCCTTCCCTTGTTTGGTTGTACTTTCCTGTAATTCTTTAAGGGATTTTTGTGTTTCCTCTTTAAGGACTTGTACATGTTTACTTGTGTTATCCTGTATTTCTTTAAGGGAGTTATTTATGTCCTTCTTAAATTCCTCTATCACCATCATGAGATATGATTTTAGATCCAGATGTTGCTTTTCCAGGGTATCCAGGACTTGCTGTGGTGGTGGTACTAGGTTCTGATGAAGCCAAGTAGTCTTGGTTTCTGTTGGTAAGATTCTTGTGTTTGCCTTTCACCATCTGTTGATCTTGGTGTTAGATGTTCTTGCTGTCTCTGGCTGGAGTTTGTTCCTCCTGTGGGTCTGTAAGCCTGTGTCAGCACTTCTGGGAAATCAGATCTCCTCTGGTAAGACCCGTGTGCAGAGGGCTGTGGATCAGCTGTCCCTCCTGAGTCTTGGGATCAGAGCACACCCTGGAGACAAGCTCTCTGATTGTGGGAGAGGGGCAGAGAAGTCTATGGATCTGTTGTCCCTCCTCTGTGTAGATGGAGGTAGAAAAGATCCTGTCCCAGCTGCCCTGCTACTTCTGAGGCCTGATTGCAAAGCTCTTACACTGTCAAAGTGAGAACATTGTTTTTCAGTAGTGCTGGGAGGTGATTTTGAGTTTTTGTTGTTGTTGTTTTGTTTTTGTTTTTTAAGAAGTTACATTAAGTGAACTCCATTTACATTAGGAGTCCTTGATTCAATTAAATACCACGACTAAAAGGACCTTCTGGAAGAAAGATTTTAATTTGCCTTATGGTTCCAGAAGGATAAGAATTCATCATAATGAGGAGACATGGCAGTAAGGGACAGGCGTGGTGGCAGGCACAGGAAGCATGCATATAAATACAAACAAGAGAGAGTTAACTGGAAAGGAGATGAGACTGTCAATTTTCAAAACCTGCTCCCAGTGACATTGTACCGCCAGCAAGCTTGCACTTTCCCACAGCCTCTCTACACAGTGCTACCAACTGGGGATTAAATGTTCAAATATATGAGGCTATGGGGAAATTTCTCATTCACACAACCACAGTGACCAACAGTAAAATTTGGTGAAAGAGAAAAGCTGTTTTCCATTCCCTATCTGGAATCTGCTTCTCTATTATGAGGTTGAGAAGGAAGTTATTAACTCTGCAGCCAAGTCATCATAAGGTATTGTTTAAAATGACAAGGGTGATTGGGAAGAGGATTTGAGGTGAGTCTTTGCTTTCCTGAAAAGAACAGGAGAGTGAATAACTGTATCTCCTCTCCCCACCTTCCTGCCTTGATGTGTGTGTGGTAAAGATATGTATGCCCAAGGGAGAGTGTACTGGCTGGGTTTGTGTGTCAACTTGACACAGCTGGAGTTATCACAGGGAAAGGAACCTCCCTTGAGGAAATGCCTCCATGAGATCATGGCTGTAAGGCATTTTCTCAATTAGTGATCAAGGGAGAAGGGCTCATTGTGAGTGGTGCCTTACCTGGGCTAGTAGTCCTGGGTTCTATAAGAAAGCAAGGTGAGCAAACAAAAGGAAGCAATCCAGTAAGCAGCACCCCTCCATGGCCTCTGCATCAGCTCCTGCCTCCAGGTTCCTGCCCTGTGTGAGTTCCAGTCCTGACTTCCTCTGGTGATGAACAACAATGTAAAAGTGGAAGATGAATAAACCCTTTCCTCCCTAAGTTGCTTCTTGGTCATGATGTTTTCTATAGGAATAGAAACCTTGATTAAGACAGAGAGCTTGCTTTGATTGGCAAAAACTCCAGACAGTGAGTTTGCTTTAGTGTCTACAGATGAGAGTTTAGGGGACACCTTGGGGTCATGATGAACATTTTCAAGGCTGATATGTAGAACTGCTTTGACTGTTTTCTTTTTCATGTCATGCAGGTAGATGAAAGGATAATAGCCCTGTTTGGACCTGTGTTTTTACAGTGTTATTTCTGTAATTTTGGCTTATTGCTTTAAAATAGGAATTGGCATGCCCTATTCACAAAGAATCTGATGATAAATATTTTAGCTTCTGAGAACCCTGTGAACTCTGTTTTAAGTACTCACCCATGCTTCTGCCTCACAGAAGCAGTCACAGGCAATACTTAAAGAAAGGAGTATGTTCTCATTCCAGCTGAGCTATATTTAGAAAATAGAGGGTTGGGGTTATGGTTTGGAAGTTGTTTGATCATATATCCCAAGCACGTGTGTTGCTAGTAAGATGATAATACCTTCAAGAGGCAGAGACTCATAGAGTCATTACTGGTCCTTCTCCTGTCTTGCTGTTGTCTCCTGGGATATCTCCCTCTAGCATCTGTTCTTGCTATTGTGGTGCTATCAACCACGATGCCATTCAGAGGGTCAGGGAACCTACACTGTGCAGGCTGGGCTTTCCAACCTCCAAAACTGTTCATCAAAATCACATAGCCTCAGACTTATTGTGATAATAGAAGAATATTAGCATATTAATGTATTTGGTGGATGAGATGTAGTTTACTCAATCCTGTTTTGAAACTACTTCTGGGTTAGTTGTGAGAGATGCCAATGGGAGACCCACAGAAAAAGATTTCCTCCTCAGTTGAGATAAAGACATTTCTTTTCCAAGAGGTATCAGATGCACCCAGGGACTCTGAAAGGTGGGAAGAGAGAGGTGAACCTGTCTTTTTCTGGAGTAGTAGTGGTAGTGGTTGGAGAAAACTCATTGAAAGTGAACTATGAAGCAATCAGCGATTCCCAACATTGACACATTACTAAATTTCTTGCATCTGAGATTCTGTCTCAGAGTCTACAAATAATGGAGCTTGCAGATTTGAAACAGAGTGCTCAACCACAAAATTTTCTAGAAATAGAGAAATTCCTGTTGATCAGAAGGGGCACCAAGAATGGAAAAAGGGAAAAAAAAACATTTAAGCAGTGGTGTCTAGGGTTGTAAGTCATTCAAGAAAATGATGGGGCAACTGATGATTTGTTCCCAGTTCCTCAAATGATTGACTTCTTCCTGGTTCCTGACTCTGATGTGGACTGGTAAGGCAATGGTCAGTGCAATAAAAGGAGTTATTTCTCTGAAATGAGTATCAATACACCTTTATAGAGGTGATGGTTCTTCCTGGTTGTCAGCTTAACTACATTTTGAGTGAACTACAATCTAGAAATGGAGGGCATACCTGTGATCCAGATCTTGAGGCTGGAAGACACAGGCTTCTGATCTGGATCTTGACATGGAATGACACAAGTTTTTGATCCTGATCTTGAGGCATAGTGGCCATGAAAAGCTTAGGTTTAGGCAATGTAGTACACACCTGTAGTCTCCTATTTTGGCCTGTATCTGGCCATTCACCCCTTATAGTTTCTGTGGTTTGTAGTGATGAGACCTGAGACAAAAATCTCCTTTTTATGGGTGGAGCTTCACATGCATTTCATTTTCTATTATTCTCTGAGCACCTAGGACAGATAGAGTTTGCAGTTTGAGAATTTAATTCCTCAAGTCTGTTGCTGGAGAAAATTCTAACACCAGGAAAGTATATTGTATAAGTACACTGAGTGATCACATCGATTAGTAGGGTATCACAGGAAGTACAGGCTACCCAAGAGAGGAAATGCCTGGGAAAGTCTCCACAGTATATTTCCTATCCAATAAGACAAGGATATCATTCTTCCAGATACCCATCCAGGCAATCAGGGTTAGGCATTTACTAAGAAGGAGCCTCATTCAGGACCCCTCACATCTGGAGCTTGGTCAGTTACAGAACCATTTCAGTGCTGGCAACATTCTGATCTCTTCCCAAAAAGAAGGTCTGGAAAGTACTCAGTTAGAATCCTGAGTGTGAGACAAGGTCCATAGTCAATTCTTTTAAAAAGACCAATGGATGCCTAAGAGGATAGAGGAGAAGGTGACTGGGTCGTGTTAAAAACACAAGGTAAATCTCCAATGGATCAACAGGCTAAAGTGCAGAAAGAGGAGGTGCGGAGGAGAAAGCTGGGAATCAGAGACATAGATGGGTGAACAGAATTGGTGAACAGCTTGGAGGGAGCACAGCAGGGAAGTCCTTTGTCATCCTGAAGCCTAATAAGGTATGGACCCTAGGTCCAACTTGCAAATATAATGTATTTTGTATATTTTTATATTTGAAGTACCAGTGGTGTTCCCTGTATGTTAAAACCACCTAAGGGATTGATGCCTTCCCCAGAGGTACCTTTCATGCTTTCCTTTCAAAAGCCTTCCCAGGACAACTTCCAACACACACATAGCTGTTTTCTGTTGCAAGTCCTTGTTTTAAGAACTAGAGCAATGCCATAAAGCTTAAGCTTGTTATGACTGCAGATAAATTTGATTTGCCCCAGGGGGAAACACTAAGTGTGCTGATGAACTGCATCATCCTTCCCACAAATAAGAGTCACAGAAGGGTGTGTTAGCCACTTAAATTTTAGATGAGGCTTAAAATGAATATCTCTGTAAGTCTTGAGGCTTAATGAATCCTAAGATTATTCTAGATTATATGTTACTGCAACATTTAACTTATGCATAATTTCCGCTTTTCCTGGTGTGCTGGGATTCCTTAATTCTTAACTGTGAGGACTTGCGCTCACTGATGACAACAGGGAGTGAGGCATGTGCTAATGGAAGTACGTGTCACATGTAGTGCTCGCAGATATTTGCATGTGTCGGTGTGTGTGAGGGTGTAGATTTGGGGTCATGAGATCCTCACATCATCATTGGCCTGAGAAGTAACAGTGAAGCCCAGTCAGGGTTGTTTCCAAGGCTGACTGCTGGCATAAAGCCTAATACTAAAACTCAGATCCATCAGAAAGTACAGAATTCTACAAGTGCGCATTCTGCCAAACCCAGGAGTATTGACATGTGTCTTAGTTTACATTCTATTGCTGTCATAAACCCCACAACCAAAGGAGCAAAGAGTTTATGTGTGCTCACATATCCCGGCTTATACAAACTGAGTGAAGCCAAGGCAGGAATTAAAGGAGGGTAAGAACCTGGAGAGAAAGCCTGAAGCCTAAGCCACGGAGAAACATTGTTTACTTGCTTGTTCCTCGTGGCTTTCTCAGTTTGACTTTTTTATGCATCCCAGGACTACTTATGAGGGACAGCCCACTGAGAGTGGGGTAGGTCAGTCGACATCAGTCAACAAATAAGAAAATGTCCCACAGCGTTGCCTATAGGCCAATATGATGGGGCATTTTCTTAGTTGAAGTTCCCTTTTCTCAGATGACGCCAGTTTGTGCCAACTTGACACAAAACTCACCAGCACAATGTGTGACCACGGTACCAACTCCTGTGAGGCTACTGAAAACCCACAAGGAGGCCTGTGATGTAGCATTGAGGAGGAAGAGGAAGGAGGATTTTAACTTTAAGGTCTATCTAGATTGTGCAAAGAAAGCCTATTTTAAAAGAAAGTCTTAAGGGGCTGCAAAGGATGAACAACAATATAAACTACCTAGTACCCTCAGAGCTCCCAGGGACTAAACCACCAACCAAAGAGTGCACATGGTGGGACTAATGGCTCCAGCAGCATATGTACAGCAGAGGATGGTCAAGTCAGTCATCAATAAGAGGAGAGGTCCTGGACTCTATGAAGGTTCTATGCCCCAGTGTAGGAGAATACCAGGGCCAGTAAGCAGGAGGGGGTGGGTTGGTGAGCAGGGGGAGTGGGGAGGGAACAGAGGTTTGTTTTAGTTTTTGTTTTTTACTTTCTTTTCTTTTTTCTCTTTCTTTTTTCTTTTTTTCTTTTTTCTTTCTTTCTTTTTCATTCATTCTTTCTTTCTTTCTTTCTTTCTTTTTTTTTTAGAGAGGAACCTGGGAAAGGAGATATTGTAAATAAAGAAAACATCTAATAAAAAAATAAATAAAAGAAAGTCTTGAGGGAACAGCCAATATTAATCAATGAGTCAGATAAGAATTACAGGGTTGAGAAACCAGCAGTGACTCAGACCTTTCCAAAAAGCTTTCATACTCTCCCTTAGGCGTAATAGTAAGCAAATAATGTTAACCTTTGATAAGAACTTGGTTCTCTATGTGAAGATCAAATAAGACAGTGGACCTTCATTTTCTAGCCCTAGTTACAATGGTAGGCTGGCTTTACTATACAAGCAAAAAAAAAAAAAAATAGCAACTTAATAAGGCCTAGGAGACATCTGCTGTGAATGACTGTCCCCTGAGCAAAGCAATCACTGTCTTGGGGTATATAGCTGCACAGAAGGTCATCCCAGGTGGACTTGTTGATAGATTGTGCCCTGTGTTAGTCAGGGTTCTCTAGAGAACAGAACTGATAAAATGAATCTATATGCATGAAGGAACAGGATTTATTACCATGACTTAATCAAACTATTACAAAAGAGTTCAACAAAGGCTGGCTCTGGAGGGAAACCCAAGAGCCCAATAGCTGTCCAGTCTATAAGGCTGGATGTCTTGAATCCCCCCCTCCCCCCAAAATATGCTCCAATCCCAGTGAGAGAATGAACTTGCCAGTGAGAGTAAAGGCACTCAGGTAGAGAGAAAACTTCCTACTATAGGCTGCCATGAGAAGATGCGGCCCAAATTTAAGGTAGGCCTTTCTACCTCAAATGATTCAGTCACGAAAACATCCTTCATAGACGTACCCAGCAGCTTGGATTTTTATCTAATTCCAGGTATAGCTAATTGGCAACCAAGAGTAGCCATGACACACACTCTGTTTAGTGTGTGTGTGTGTGTGTGGGGTGCATGAGACCAGGGATCCAGGTGCTCCACACCACTTATTGTATGTGACTTTACCTTAGTGCATATGGTCTGGGGAGGCACTATAGCATATAATCTGGGGAAGACTGAAGCAGGGATCTCTACCTGTGCTATGAAAAAGCTCTTATCCCTGCTGGGTAAGGCATTTCAGGTGTGGCCTGTTGGGGGAGTAGCACCCACATGTCTGTAGGTACCCCCTCACTTATGCCCTGTAAAGAAGCCTGGTAAACTCATTGGTTTCCCAGAGTGAACTTTGGTGGAATGGTGTCTGGTTTGTCATTGAGAACTCAGGACATGGGGAAGACATCATTTATGTCCCTTTTGGAAAAGGAGTTTGTGCAACAGCACAGAAGGAATGAAAGAAAACAGTGCCTCTATAAAACTCACAGGAAAAAAATAAAAACAAGTTTTATATGTGTTTATTGAGTTCTTACAGTTTCCCAAAGGAGGTACTATTCTATTTTAAGGGATAGGGAAGTAAAGTCACAGTGGGATTGAAAGATGGTAAAAGGTCACATTGCTTCTCAGTGATTGATGGAGCTAAACCTGAGCTTTAAAAAGCCTTCCCTGCTGGGAAGAGTTTTCACCAATACAAACGCACTCAGTTTCCAAATCCAGGTACTTTCCTGGAACCTCAGTTTTAGGAGGAAGGCTTTCTATGTGGTCTTGTGGCATATGGCACCAATTGCCATGTTTGGATCTACTCCAAAAGAGTGTCTTTTTATTCAATCAGATACCCTGTGTCTAACTGGCAACCAAGAGTAGCCATGACACACACTCTGTTTAGTGTGTGTCTGTGGTGCGGAGGTGTATGAGACCAGGGATCCAGGTGCTCCACGCCACTTATTGTATGTGACTTTACCTTAGTGCATATGGTCTAATGTCCTATGTCTAATTCTCAAGAGGCTTCTAATATTCATAAATAATACCTTTTTTTCAACACCACAGTTGCTTTGTCTGCCACTACTATTCTCTGGAATAATTACTAATATTACTAATATTAACTATTGACTATGTTAGCAGGTTTTTTTTTCGTTCCTACAGAAATTCTAAGCTTCTACTAAACTGTCACCCCAGAGTCCTGTTTTTTTTTAACCTCACTATGCTTGATAGCTCCAGTTATCTAAAGTGGGAGGTCCTGGGGTCTAGGAAGACCCCAGTCTCAACAGGAACCACGTTTTAAGTTCCTACAAGTGTTTTCTTTATATGGCCTCCCTTGATTTACATTTGTATTACTTCTTTGTAATACACATGTTTCTCCATGTGAAAAGAGACTATGTTTGCTAATTTTCTTTCTGCTGCTTTGGTTAACATCAGTGCCAATAGCAACTTGAAGAGGAAGGGGTTTGTTAGATCGCACAGGTCGTGGAGGGAAGCCAAATCAGGAACTCAAAGCTGCAGAAATGTTGTCTGAGTTACTTTGCTACTGTCACGATAAAGCACCATGACCAAGGCAACTTATGAAAGAAGCATTTCATTTGGAGCCATGACTCTAGAGCAAATCCCTGAAAGCCTACATCTTGATCCACAAACAGGAAGAGAGAGAGAGAGAGAGAGAGAGAGAGAGAGAGAGAGAGAGAGAGAGAGAGAGAGAGAGAGAGAGAGAGAGAGAGAGAGAGGGAGAGAGAGAGAGACCCTATCCAAAAAAAAAGAAAAAGAAAAGAAAAAAAAAAGAAATGTCATTTTTTTTTCATTTTGCTAAGTCCATGTCCATTCTCAAAAGTTCCAATAATTAACAGTACTAACTGAACATGTACTTTGTTCTGCATCTGCAGGGTAAGACACATTTCCCAAAAGGTCTCTGTCTATGTAGCCCTATATCCAGAACTGATGATCTTGCTCTTCCCTGCCTCTGGGCTGTTGAACATACTGTTCTTTCAGTCTCAAATGCTTTTCTCTAACTTTCCAAAACAATAACTTTCCCTTAGCTAGTGATCTTTATTTAAATACAGTGCACCCACTACAGCCTCCAGGGAGCTCTGCAAGCAGACAGCATGCTGATTGCTGGCCCTGCTGTCAGGGCCTCATTTCCTTTGTCAGGAGCTCCATGCAGCATTTTTGTCTGAGGAACTACTGTGGTTACATTTGGTTGTCTGCTGCCCTCCTGGACTTTATTCTTCGGAGGAAGGGCAGCAGTGATGCAGCTGCTAGCCAATGAAGAGCCTCTTGATCAGTGACAAGGACTGGCCACATTAGGAAATGGCAGGCCATGGCCTGGTTCCAGCTTAGTGCTGAGTTGGTCAGCACCCTCTGTGAGTTGACTCCTGCGGAAGCAAACTGATTTGGATTTTGGACATCGCAACATTAACTAGGGTTTTCTGTTTGTTTGCTTTGTTTTGTTTTTTATCTAACATAGCGATCACAGCCCAACATTCCCTTAGTGTCTGAAATACTCTTTCCTCCCAAATTTTCGTTTAACAGAGTTTGATATTCTAGTTCTCTAGTAACTGAGGAGTTGATTAACACTTGACATGGGTCTTGTTTAATTCTTTTTAAAATTTATTCTTCTCTCATACAGTTCATCCCAACTGCATCTTCCTCTCCCTCTACTCCTTCAAGCTTCCCCCACCCCTCTCCCTCAGATCCACTCTTCCTCCATTTCCCTTTAGAAAAGAGTAAGCCTCTTAAGAATATCAACAGAACACAGCATAACAAGATGCAGTAAGATTAGGTACAAACCCTCATATCAAGGCTGGTTGAGACAACCCAGAAGGAGGGAAGGGGGTCCCACAAGCAGGCAAATATCAGAGACATCCCACTCCCACTATTAGGAGTCCCACAAAAACACCAAGCTAAAAAAACACAATATATATGCAGAGGGCCTAGCACAGATCCATGTAGGCTCCATGATTTATCACTTTAGTCTCTGAGCTTCTATGAGCCCCGCTTAGTTGATTCTATGGGCCGTGTTCTCCTGGAGACCTAGGCCCCTCCAGTTTCTACAGTCCTTCCTCCCATGTCTTGTTTATTTTATCATGTGAGTTCAGTCTATTTTTTTTGGTAATTATACTGTCATGACAGGTCAGGGCATGGATAGAGATGCCTAGCCCCCAGCAGTGCATGACAGGACTATTTGAGCAAGACTTTCCTAGACAAAATGGTACCACAGAATAACAAGAAGCTGAGCAGAGATCAGGTTGATAAGAGGAATTTCTTTTTTGTCTACTGAGACTCTGATTTGAACAAGTCTTAGGAAGCAGAGGTATTCATAGTTGTAGCTGTTTGTATTACAAATGCTAATTATGTTCCCCCCAAACTGTTTGCACAAGAGGGTCTGCACATAGCTTCTGGGAACCTGCCCCCAGCTGGTTCTGATTGGTAAATAAAGATGCCAGCAGCCAACAGCTGGGGAGGAGAGAGTGAGAGATGCAGGATTTTACCATTTCTCAGGCTTGGGACCTTGAGGAAGAGAAAGAAGGAGATCCACCATGCTTTAGGAGAGTGGAGAAATCTTGGCCAAGAGGGCTGTACAAAATGGTCTAGAGCAGCCAAAATAGAACATAGGAATTAGTACATGGTAACTTAGAATTAGTGGTAGGAGGTAGATTTTAGCAGCAGAGAGGCTAGGCCGTCGCCCAGCTATTGTGCTGCTTAAGGCATATTCAAATATAAAGGCTGTGTGTGTCTGTTACTTGGGAACATAAATTATTGAGGTGGGTAGCTACCCCGTAGCCAGGATTTATTAAATAAATATTAATTCAACATATAGTGGTGAAGCAAGTTAGTCCTCTTTGCTAAAGAGCCCTTGGGTGTCAAATGCCTGTCTTCCACATCCACATCTCCCTTTACATCTGCTTTCAGTAGGAAGGATAACTGCTCACAAAGGAAAAATTACTTTTCCCCAATAGAATCCCACTGGACCTATAATTATGAACAGGCCTCATAGCAGTATGTAGCCAACACAAAACTAATACAATGGGTTTTTTGGAGTTTTTTCTTTTCTCTGTCTCATGTGCTCTGTCTGAACATTATTTTATTTTTACCTTACAGGCCTTTTCCTTATATATTATGGTTCTCAATCTTGTCATTATGGGTCTTCTATGTGTGATAATGTATGTGTATCAATGTCTATATATATTTCTTGTGTTCTGCCTCTGGCTTTTTTTCCCATTTGTTTTGTCTTATCCTGATATTATTATTATTGTTATTATTATTATTATTTATAATTTATATACCTGTTTGTATTCTAATAATGGAAGAAAAGGGTATGGACTTTAGTGGTCTGATATGAGAAGGATCTGAGAAATTGTATAATAAATCTTCCAGAACTTATCATGTGACTTTAACCCATGTCCACATTTTGCCTGTCTTACTCACAAACTCCATTTTATTCTTCAGGGAATCTTCTGTGGGGATAAGTACAAGTAACCCCTAAAAAAAAAGACAAAAAGGAAGAAGGAAGAAGGAAAAAGTAAAAAGAAAAGAGAAGGATCTAAGAGGTTTGAGGGAGGAGAAACCATAGTCAGAATACATTATATGAAAAAAAGTCTATTTTCAATTAAAAAATAAAATAAAAAATCTTCTGAGTGAGCCTTTGGAGACCCCATGTCACTACTTCAGATTATTCTTACTGATTCTCCAGATACAACAGGTATATATATGGGTTTTATTATAGGCTGCAGTCCAGCTAGTCCAACAATGGCTAGCTGTGAATAAGAAGTCTGAGAATCTTATAGTGGCTCAGCCCCAGCAAGGCTGATCTTCTGTATATGCTGGCATCCTGAAGAAATGGGCTCCAATGCCAGGGAAGGAGGAGATGTGCTAGCAAGGTGAGGGCAAGAAGGCAAAGAGCTGACATTTCTTGATCTCATGTAATTCACAAGCTGTTCAACTGGTTACAGTTTCACCCGAGGAAGCCAAGTCTTGAGGATATTTTAGTGACTACCACTGTGGGAATCCTACTGGCCAGAAATGCTGTTACACATCCTATGTTTAGGACAGCCATGCAGATGGCTATAGGCCATGAAAAACCTTACTGTGAGTAGCAATGGTGGTGAGACATTAGTGACTTTCTGGAAAGCTGTAACAGAATTCCTCAAAGAGAATTCAGTCCACTATGGTGGCTAGGGCATGACAGAGCACTTGTGTGGTAGTAGACAGAGAGCAGAGAGAAGCTGGAAGCTGGTACTTAGCTCACAGGTATACCCACTGGTTTCAAACCCAGTCAAGATGACAGTACATATTAAGCATCTCAGGGAATACTATTTAGTGACTTTTCATTTTAAAGATCAATAAACAAGCTTGTAAAGATTTGTTTTATGTTTGAAGCCACCCAAGAAAGAGCTGAGAATTCAGACCCAAATTCCTTTAGATTTCTTTAGATCCCCCAACCCTTTTCTTTCTGGTAAAAACACATATTTTACTTGTTTGTTCTAAATCAGCATGCAAAGTAATAGGCTTCATTATGGCTTTCTGATACATACTTTCTTTGGGTTGATTCTTCTGGGTTCCTCTCCAGAACATTCCAGATACTTTCCTATAAGGTCTCAGACTACAGGTCCAAGAGGGACAGAGGTAGATTGTCCTACTGGATAAGAGAATTATTAGGAGAGTTAATAATACCATAGACAGCACAAAGCAGACTCAGGAGAGTTCCATGTGGCAGAGTGGGGGTCTGTCCTACAGGTTTCAGAGAGATCCCCTGGCGTGAGGCTGATGAGTAGCCCATAGTACACTGCTTGTCTCTGCTTCCTGGGTGCCAGGCAAAGGGAAAAGCCTTTAGTTGATGTTTGTTTATCATATGAGGTCTGCTGGTCTCAGCCATCCATAGATGGGGCGCTTGGTAAGCTTCCTTTGGGAACGTGAGGCTTGTAAAGTCATGGCAGCAAGCAGGGTGTCTAGCATTTATTTTACAGCAGCAGTGAGGATGGAGACTGGGGGTTGGGGGGAGGCTGCTACTTCTGAGTGTAGGATGAGTCTCCCAGAACCCAAACCTAACAACCTCGTTTTATTTATTTACTTATTCATTCATTTATTATTATTATTTTGCTTATTCACTTTATATCCTTCTCACTGCCACCTCCTACAGTCCTTTTTCCTCCACTCCCATTCTCTGAGCAGGTTGGGGGGGGGCTGGGAATCTTCTCACCCTGGCACAATAAGTCTCTGTGAGGCTAGGTGCATCTTCTCCCACTGAGACCAGACGAATCAGCCCAGCTTGAAGAACATATCCCACAGACAGGCAACAGATTTAGGAATAGCCTCTTTAGGAAAATATCCTCTGTTTCAGTTGTTCAGGACCCATATGAAGACCAAGCTACACATCTGCTACATATGTGCGCAGAGGCCTAGGTCCAAACTGTGTGTGTTCTTTGGTTGATGGTTCAGACTCTGAGAGCCCCAAGTGTCCAGGTTAGTTGATTCTGTTGGTCTTTCAACTCAGTTGGAGTTCCTATCTCCTTAGGGGATGTCAACCCTTCCTCCTATCCTTCCATAAGAGTTCTTGAGCTCCATCCAGTGTTTGGCTGTGGGTCTTTGCATCTGTCTAAGTCAGATGCTGGGTGGAGCGTCTCAGAGGACAGCCATGTTAGACTCCTGTCTAGAAGCATAACAGAGTATTATTAATAGTGTCAGATATTGGTGCTTGCCCATGGAATGGGTCTCAAGTTGGTCCAGTTGTTGTTTGGCTGTCCCTCCAGTCTCTGATCCATCCCCTGTCCCTGCATGTCTTATAGACAGGATAAATTTTGGGTCAGAAGTTTTGTGGGTGGGTTGGTGTATCTATTACACCATTGGGGTTCCTGCCTGGCTACAGGAGGTGGCCTCTTCAGCTTTCCTATCCCCAGTGCCTAACAACCTTTCTGCTCCTATTCTTTTGTACTCCTGTGTTGCCATCTAGGGCTGTTGAATGGATTTATTTTTTTCTCTCAATTAGAAGAATAAAAAGGCAGGAAAAATATCTTGGACAGGCAGTAACAGATAAGTTTTATCAAACGTGAAGAAGCACAGACAGTCAGAAAGACAGGAAAAGATTGCTTGCGGAGGAGAGAAGGGGCAAACCCATTTTCCCCATGGAGGGCTGGCTGGGGGTTTTAAATGTTTTTGCTGGGCTGAAATGGGTCTCCTCTCCCTAATTTAGGATTTATCCATTTAAACAAAGAAAAGGAAGCTGATAGGCCCACAGCTTTGGATAAAGATGTCTAGGTCTATCTATACTGGTGGGAGAAAAGGCCTGCCAGGCCTTTGTCTAAAATCAGGAAGAGGAAGAAGCAGTGAGAAGCATGCCATTTTCATTTATCTCTCACTGGTTCCTTTCCCTATCTGTCTAGCTCCTATTCCCATACTCACCTTCTGATTTTTAAGTCACATTGTATTTCTTGGGTTTGCCAATGGGAACCACATAGGTGTCACTGCAGACAGCGGCACAGCACTGGTGACAGGGAAAGAAAACAGGGAGCTGAGGACAGTGTTTGTGGAGTTGTAAGGCCCTGAAGTCATATTTGGCAAGATCACACCATAACATTGTCTGTGTACATTCAGCAACTGGTCCTTGGGCTCTGGCTGCTTTGAGAACCTGGAGTCCTAAACTGAGCTTTCAGATTCTCTCCTGCCACATACATCTCCAAAGATCAGCATGTTATATTGGTTTAAGAAAAACTTTCTTTTGTCCTTCTACAGATGCAGCCTTGTCTCAGGCTCCAAAAGCCTATGGCCAAGACAAATGAAAAGTCTTCTCTATAAAGTGAGAGAGGAGGTAAACCAGGTGAGCTTAGGTATTCATAAACAAATAGGAGGCAGCCAGCTGTGGGAGGGCATGTGTAATTGCCCTCTGCCAAACCACTAGCATCAGCAATCAGTCCTGGGAGCTGAGTGGTTGAAGAATAAAAAAATGAGCTGTTGGCTCCAGGGAAGTTCTGCTGTCACTTCAAAAAGATTAAAGTTACCTATGTCTTTCTGTATCCTAACTGCATTCTGTTAGGTTTCTGTCCATAGATAGTGTGAGAACCCACAGGAGCCGATCAAGGCAAATAGAACATTCCATTGTTCCACATTCTCTGTAGAAGGGTCTGAGTGAACAGAAGTAGCTATGCTCAATAGCACCTCTTGTTCTTGCTCAGAATGTATGCTTTCCCACCTGGTTCCTGGGGTGGTTCTAATGCCTGGATGGGAATCTGTGTGTGAACACTGAAGGTCCTATTCCCCCATTGGTACTTGATTGACCAATAAAGATGCTAATGGCCAATGAGCTGGGTGGAATAGGCAGAATTTCCAGTCCCCCCACACCAGGCATGCTAGCAGATGAGAGAGAGGAGAAAGAGATTTTCCATGCTTTGGAGGGAGAGAGAGCCACCAGCCATGTGAGATCTAGGGTGCAGTGGCCATTGGCCACTTCCCCACTGGGCCTAGAGTAGCAGGCCTATAAACATAACTAAGCTGAGGGCAGATTTAGGGTGTTGAGCTGGGATTAAAGGTAACTGAAAACCTGAAGCTAAGGGCAGATTTAGAGTGATGAGCTGGGAGTGAAAGGAAGGGCACAATGGCCAAGGAAGGCTGAGAAGAGCCTGGCCATTGAGCTAATCAAAGCAATATAAAAATAAGCTAGTGTGTGTGTGTGTGTGTGTGTGTGTGTGTGTGTCTTTCATCCACAAATCTGGGGAACCTAGTTGGGGCTGGTAGCACAGTCCACCTGGAGCTTAAGGTGGGATAGTAAGAACTACACCCAACAGGTACTCATCTTTATAGTTGTATATTAGTTACTTTTCTCTTGCTGTGATAAAACACCATGACAAAAACCAACCTAAAGAGAGAATTGATTTTGTCTTATTCCAGAGGGATAAGAATCCATCGTGGTGAGAAGGTGTGGCAGTATATGGTAGGTGGTGGTAGGAGCAGGAAGCTGGGAGCTCACATCAAGCACAAAGCAGAGAGGACAAATTGAAAATGATATGTATCCTCTCAAAATTCATTTTCAGAGATTCCCTTCCTCCAACAAGGCCATTATCTCCAAAATTTCCCCAAACAACACCTCCACTGTGAGACCAAGTATTCAAACCCATAAGCCTATGGGGAACATTTTCATTCAAATCACCACATATAGTCTGTGTTGATGTCCTTTCTTAATCCAATATCTGAATCTTTCTTTCCTCCCATGCTACTTCCTCTAGGGAGTCTGCCAGTACCTTCCATCTGGAAGTCGCTACATCATTCCTAGGATTCTCACAGCCTGTTTCTTTGTCATCCTGTCTTGTTTGTTTGTTTTGTTTGTTTTCTGTATTGAAATGCTATGGATTGAATGTGCCCCTCTCCAGTTCTTATGTTGAGCTAGGTGTGGTGGTGAATGCTTATGATTCCATCAGTCAAGAGGCTGAGGCATTAGGATGACATCTTCAAGACCAGCTTGGACTATCTAGCAAGGTCTTATCTCAAAATACCAATGGCTGAAGATATAGGTCAATGGCAGAGTGCCTGCTGCTAAAGATGCCCGAGTGTCAGTGTCCAACTCAGCTCCAGGAACAGACCTGAGTGAGACAGTGAGGAAATGTAGAAAAGACAAACACAGACAGACAGAAAGCTGGGATCAGGTCATCTGAACTCAAGCAGAGAAAACAAAAACAAAAACAAAAACAAACAAACAAAAAGACAACACACTGGAAATTCAGTGTTTTTATTATACACAGTTGAACAGAGAGGTGGGGTTATGATATACAGATGAACAAGGATGCAGAATTTATGGTATATAGCTAGATCAAAGGAACAGAGTTAGTTAATCTCCTCCATAGGGGAGCAGTCTCCATGTTATAAATATCCAGACAGAAAACTATGGTTAACATGTTTTGCATATATTTTCAACCTGCAAACACGGACCAGAAGGGAAGGCTTTGCCATTTCTCTATGGGTCTGTGGCTAGGATCCTTGACATGACCATTCCTATGTCAATATCACATATTCACTTCATTAGGACTTCACACATTCAGGACTTCCTCCACTCCCTGTACCCAGGGCTCTAGGCTCTATGCCAGTACTACCCCCAAAAATGTTATTTGGAAGGAAGGCTTTGGGGAAGTGATTAGAACACAGGGGTTGAGCCCTTGTGAATATAAAGAACACCTTTTTAAGGGGCTAGAAAGACAGCTCTCTTCCCCACCATGTGAAGATGTACTGAGAAGATAGCTATCTACAGGCCAAGAAGAGGTCCCAGCAGACACTGGCTTGTTACCGCTTTGATTTTGAGAGCCCCACATTCCAAACGGAACTGCAAAAACTCAGTCCTTATTGTGCATCATTGCCTGATACCTGGCATCTGGTAGCACAGCCTGAGTGGGCTGAGGACACATGGCTATTTGAGACCATGTAAGATTCTCCCTGATTTGGGATTCCTTAAAGAAAATACTTATGCCAAGGCATTATTGTAAGAAACTTATGGTTTCAAATTCTGCTCCCTCCCTCAGGGTGTCCAGGCACAGCTGTTCAGTGAGCAGCGAAGGATGAAGAGGGAAGGAGAGTCCGGATAGGGTAGGTCAGCAGGGTCTCAGTTCAGCCGCGAATGCCAGAGGAAGGTCTTCTCTGAGGAGTTCAGTGTTAAAGCTCTTTCAGACAATATTCAGTGAAAGAGCTCTCTTAGATGATATTCAGCTTGTGCTCTTTATTTGGGGTGAACAGGGACTATATAAACCTTGGAGAGTGTGAAGGGGTTCTTTTTAGAATGAAGTTTCATTGGTTGAGGCTTAACGTTCCAGGAATATCTCATTTGCACGGGAAGGCATTCCAGGAAGTAGAACCTGTAATTTTGCTTAGGAATATGACATTCCTCAGGTAGAAGATTGGGGGGCGGGTCGGGCTCCCCAGATCAGGCAGAGACAGACATGAAGAAGCCTCACTAAGCAAAATAGTCCTCCAGTTTTCACTGAGCTCAGGAAAGCTGTCCAGACATGATAGACTACAACCTTAGCGAGGTGCAATAAAACCAAGGGAAGAGGGTTGCATCACCAGAGGTGACAGCTGCAGAAGACGACTCTGGACCCCTCTGTGGTCAGATTGCCATGTCTAAGAGTCTTGTTTTTCTCTCTTCCTTTACCCAACTGGCACTAGCACTGCTGACTTTCCTTTAAAACGGAGTCCAATTCCTTGGCCAAAAATCGGCTCCTATCTTGCTCAACTGTTTGGCAGCCTGGAGATCTGGAGGTGATCCTTAGGGTGCCCCCTCGCGTCCATCATCACACACAGCGTCTCAGGATGTTCTATTCAAAGCTGTTGGCCATGTGCAGAGGAATGCCAGCCATTGGATTCCTCCCTTCCTGCCTCATTCCTGCTTTTGTCCTGCTAATCTGGAAGCAGGCCCGGTGGCTTCTGCATTTGTGCGCTTGCACTCCTGTCCTTTACACAGATACTCAAAAGTCTGCTGTACTGAGTGGATGAGATATTTTCTTGCTGAGATCTCTGAAAGATAAGCTGATGACTTAAAATTCTAATGGAAAGGAGGAAACTGTACCCATTGTCCTTGTCATTTTTGTAATGTTCATGCTACAGCTCCCTCAGGGCTCATTTTATTAGATCAGAAGGGAGAGGAGTGGCTAGAAGGATCCTAAAAGATGTGTGGAGGAGAAATGCTGCCAGAAAAATAAAGAGAACTTTCTTATTTCTTTTCTTCTGTGTGTTTTCAGGTTTCATCTTTTAATTAACTAAGGACATCCTAAACACATCAGACACAACAGAATTCTCTTCCTTCCAGTATTAAAAAATGACATCACAAACATTTTGAAGAAGCGCTTCTACATAATGAGGATGGTGATCTTTAATTTTAAAAAAGCATCTCTAAGTGATGGTCTTGACTCAGATTATTCATAGGTACATTCAGAAATCACTTTCTGGCCATGATAAACATTGTTTTTAAGTTTTTAAAATGTCCCTAAGTACACATTAATTTTTACTGATTTAGTCTGGCCACTTTTTTCTCTCAGCCAGAAACAATAATCCTGAGTGCCTAAACAAAAATTCTGATAAAAGGAAAAATATTGGGACTGTAACAAATGTCTTAAAATTTGTCTTTAAAATGGAAAAAAAATGTCTAAAGAACACATGGAACTTTCTAAAAGTTCTTTACCAAACTACCTTGGGAGATCAATTAAAAAAATAGAACTTGATAAGCTAAAATATATTTTAGCACAGCTCCAAAAATCTTTATAAATACAGCAATTTGCAAAGATGATCCTGGATCAGAAGTGTTATTCCTTGTGTATCTGCATTTTGTGTGCATGCCCCATCTTAATTGTCCTAATTGTCTCTGTAATTTCCTCCTGAGTAGTGTTGACAGCCACTCTGGCTGCCACTATAGTCTTTAGACCACCCATATCCATATCCTCCAGGTTGACTGTCATATCTTCCACATCCATATTCCTGGTCTCCACCACCTCTAAAGTAGCTGTGACTACACCCATGGGTCCCAAAGGCACCCTCTCTGGTTCCCCTAGCAGGCTTGCCTGCATGATAGACACGGATTTTGTTTTGTTTTGTTTTGTTTTTTGTTTAGTTTTGTTTTTTCGAGACCAGGTTTCTCTGTATAACCCTGGCTGTCCTGGAAATCACTCTGTAGACCAGGCTGACCTCAAACTCAGAAATCCGCCTGCCTCTGCCTCCCAAGTTCTGGGATTAAAGGAGTGTGCCACCACCGCTGGGCTGACAGACACGGATTTGATGCCCATCTAGGGACTCTCCATTCACGGCTTTCATTGCATCTGATGCATGCTCTTGGTTTGTGAAGGTGATGAAGCCAAAATCCCGGGATCTTTGAGCCAAAGCTGCTGAAGTGGTCTTAAAGTGCCTGCTCATCAGTGTTGAAGTTGAGCTCCTCCCATGAAGACCTTCCCTTCTTCAGAAGACATAGCTGAATGCAAGTCCTGAAAATTAAAAGTCAGAAGACTGCAGAGGTGACAAGCTTGAAAGAGAACTTTCACATTTCAACAGTAAGGATATATATATATATATATATATATATATATATATATATATATATATATATATATATATATATATATATATATATATATATATATATATATATATATTGAGAGACAGGGTTTCTCTGTGTAGCCCTGGCTGTCCTGGAACTCACTCTGCAGACCAGGCTGGCCTCAAACTCAGAACTCCACCTGCCTCTGCCTCCCAAGTACTGGGATTAAAGGCATGTGCCACCACTGCCTGGCTGATATTTTTTTCTTCTTGAGTGTGAAATTTCAGACAGCTTAGATTTAGCTTTGCTAATTCTAAGAACTGGAGGATTTTTATATTAAAATGGGTTTCAAATGTGGAACTTAACTAGAAGGTAGGATTATCATTAAACACATGCCTACCTGGTCCAAAATTGAAGGGTATCTCTCTAAAGTTGCAAGGGGTTTGAGTGCTGTACTGCCTTTTCTAAATCTGTGACATTTGTCATCTGTAGCTGCTTGTTACTGCTGTTTTTATGTTACCATCTTGAGTATAATAACATCATGCAATTAAATGACATAACAGGTCTCAAAGTCCTGGACACTGGTTAGAGTAGTTGAGCTGGACACTGATGGAACACTGAAGTAGTTTGTGAGAATTAAGAAAGACAATAGATGTCTAAGTTCCGTGGCTGCTAACTAAATTTTCTCATTTTGGGGGAAGGTATTTGTGCAGTACTGGATTATGTCTGCAGTTCTGAAATCGATCCTCAGAGGCAAAAGTTAATCAATTGTACTTGAGGAAAGAAGTGCGTAAGATAAGAGTTAAATAAGGCAGATCCAAGGAGCTCACATTGAAATCTTTTTTAAGTCATTTTTGAGTTTGTTGAAAAGAAAAAGGAATTAATTGAGTATAAGAAAAGTGGTCAAAGAGCAGTGTGAGAATCGAAATGATAGTTCTTAGGAGCTGGGGAAATGGCTCAGTGGTTAAGAGCACCGGCTGTTCTTCTAGAGGACCTGGGTTCAGTTCCCAGTTTCTACATTCAGGCTCACAACCATCTGTGACTCCAGTTCCAGGGAACCTGATGCCCTCTTCTGATCTCTTAGAACACCAGGCATGCACATGATGTCTATACATGCACGCAAGCAAAACATTCATACACATCAAGTAAAAATAATAAATCTTAGAAAATAAAAACATTCTAAGTGTGGTGACTCCACAGAAAAATACTCGCCCAACAGACACGGACTTAAGTTCCGTCTTAGCACATCTTAGCATGTTCACAAAACACACAATCCAGATATTTGGGGCATGGCTTCAGGAGCTTTAACAGAGTCTAATGTTAAGTATCAAGAAAGCTACTTGTGTATTAGTGACAGTCAGAGCCCAGAGTCATGGGTTCACCAAAAGATAAAGGTGTTAGCATAGGAATGTAGGCTGCCTTAATAAAAGTCTTCTTACCACACCTTCCTTTTAGCCGGCATATCATATCCAACAGTATATTAGTCACTCATCTGTTTCTGTGATTAAAATACTCTGGTGAGAAAGCAACTTAGAGAGGAAAGGGTTTATAATTGGCTGAGGTTCCTGAGGGATAGAGTCCAGCAGGCAGGGGAGACAGGGGAGCAGGTGTTTGGAGCAGGCAGGTGGCTGATTGCATTCTCATCCACACACAGGAAACAAAGCTATAGAACAAGAAGCTGGGTAAGCTATAAGCCCGCAAAGCCTGACTCCAGGAACATACTTTCTACAGCAAGGTTTTAGCTCCTTAAGGTCCCATGACCTTCTCAAATCGCCTGGCTCTGGGGGCCCAGCATTTAAAAACAGGAGCCTCTGGGGACCATTTTTCAAACACACACACACACAGACACACACACACACACACACACACACACACACACGACACATTCAAAAACAAGGAGCTCATTTTGATGGAACAGAATAAAAAAAAAATTAGAACCACAAACCCATAGGAGGGAAAAGCTAGGCTAGTCAGATAAGGCCAAAAGTTAAAGGAAAGCCACCTTCTTCCAAAAAGTGCAACCGATATGTCAGTCATTGCTCACTGAGGATGAAGCCGAAGGCTCCACATGCATGCTCAGTAAGTGCTCCTCTACCACTGAGACAGGATCACACTAGACTTCCCAAGGTGGCCTTGAACTTGCTGTCTGAGGCCCTGAGTAGCTGAGGTGACAGGTCTATACAGCCCAAAGCCAGCTGCTAAGCATTTTAATGGAAAAAGGAAACAAAGTGAAAAAAAAAAAACCAAACAGGTGGACATTGTAAGCAAAGAGTGTTTCTAAGAATACAAAGATATCTTTGAGGTCAAATACCTGATGCAGGTCTTAGACAAACATCAACAAAGGGCCTCAGGGTTGGGGGTATGGAGCCTGTTTTTTTATATCTGGGTCACATGACCCTGTTTCCCAAGGTTCCCAGGAAGTTGGAGCTTCGGAGGGAGATCAGCCTATTATCATACCTCATTACCTGACCCCTGTGGTTGGCTTAGAAATGAGCCATGACCCAGTCACAATACAACAGATGCTGCCAGGCTTTTGCTGGTAAAAGAACTTTTGGTATTTTTCTACTGTGATTGAATAGCAAAGGTTAGTACTTTAGCATTGTTTGTGCCACATTGGGGAAGGAAAGCGAAGAGAGGGGGCATGTTTTCTTGTAACACAGAACTCTATTTAGTAAAGTCTGCTTGAAAAAGAGAGATGGAGGGAGGAGACGAAAGGGAGGCTGTCCTGATAGAGCTATATCACTCTGATGTAACTGGCAGTCATATACACCAACAAAATCCGTTGAGTGAGTGGTTTTCTTACTTATATTTGGAAAGTATCCTGAGACATGAAAACCACCCCCAGAAAATGAGAAGGATGCTAAAGCCTCTCCTTAGTTACCTTTAAAACGTCTCTCCTCTAACATTCCCAGCCTCTTCGCTACTGTCTCACTGGGCTGGGGACAGTATTAGAGTTTCCATGCTTGGCTAGGAACAAGGTGCCCCTTCAGACCTTTGAGCTTATGTCTGTGAAGATTTGGGGGAGAAATCTGACGTTCAATGATTGATGGGATGTAGCTGACAGGCTGCATATGTCGTGAGCTTGGAGTGGGTTGCCTTGCGCTTCCTACATCCTGTGTTCCTGGCAAATTAACTCAGCATTTGGCTGAGTTAAAGGGACCACGATTGACAGGTGTCACAGGCTTGGGGATCATTGTAGTGTGGTTTTCTCATTGTCCAGTTTTGATCTGGCCAGTGAGTAATTTAGAGCAGTGAGTCCATCTCACTCTAGCAGCAGCATCAAGACTCCCACATTTCTCAGCCCCTACTGAAGATCGGTGTTAACTGGAGACTCTAAGCAGAAGGCAAACAACCTTCTTTGCTACCTGTGACATTTGATTCACCAGTAATATTTTCCCCATCATTTTATTTTTGACTTTGTCATTTTTACAAACAGGAGCTGATGGTGAAAGTTGTCTGCCCAAGAGAACAAATGCTGAGCTTTTATCTAAGCAAGAGTCTTTTAAAAAAAAAAAAAGTATGTTAAGCACCAACTTGAGTTTTGTTATGATAGGAAGATACTCCAAGGAATACACTCTGTAGAAAGGTCTGTTTTAGGCTTATTTCATTTAGGAATCATAGGCTGTAATTTTTTAGTATAATTTGCTCTTAAGTGTCACTTTGAGTCTTTCTAAAGCAAAGTTGCTAATTAATCTGCAACCATTCTCCCCATATCGTAACAATGTATCTATTTTTGCCTCCCATAGGTATGAGGAGAGATCTATCTGACATCCAAAATTCAACCTTATACTCCCTTTTTGTTGTCTTCAGCCAACTCTGAAGCAGTCCTCTTTACTGACCTTCAGCGAAGGTCCTGGTATCTGTACAACACAGCAAGAGAAGAACATGGGCTTGTACAGGAAGGAAGCCTGTCAAGTGATGCCTTTCTGGACATCTAACGTTTAGAGGACAGTTGGTGCTGTATGGGCTGTTGCCATGGCTGCATCTGGCAAAAATACTACTAGGCACTTAGGAAGTACCTAGGAAATACTACAGAGACTTTGAGAAAGACAGGGAGGAATCCCTCACTAATGTTAGCTGGTAGATGCAGGGCTTGTCTTATGCTGGTGACAGCCTATTGAAATTTGCTCTTCAGTGGCTGTGACAAAACACTGACCAAAATCAACTCAGAGGAGGAAAGAGTTCCTTTTTTAGCTTACATATATTATAGGATGCCATTCAGGGAAGCCAAGGTAGGAACTCAAGAGAGAAAATTCAAAATGTCTATTGGTGACTTATCTCCTTGCTCTGACAAGATTCTTGGCCTCAAGAAAGGAATGGTTTCTTTTCATTTATAACTGGAGGGGAAGTCCATCAGAGAGAGAGAGAGACAGAGAGAGAGAGACAGAGAGTGACAGAGAGAGAGAGAGATAGAGACAGAGACACAGAGACACAGAGAGGGGGGAGAGGGGAGAAGGAGAGGGAGAGGGAGAGAAAAGGAGAGAGAGTGACAGAGAGAGAGAGAGATAGAGACAGAGACACAGAGACACAGAGAGGGGGGAGAGGGGAGGAGAGAGAGGGAGAGGGAGAGAGAGAGACAGAGACAGAGACACAGAGACACAGGGGGAGAGGGGAAAAGGGAGAAGGAGAGGAAGAGGGAGAGGGAGAGGGAGAGAAGAGGAGAGGGAGAGGGAGAGAGAGAGACAGAGGGAGAGGGAGAGGAAGAGGGAAAGGGAGAGGGAGAGGGAGAGGGAAAGGGAGAGGGAGAGGGAGAGAGAGAATATAAATCTCAAAGTACATTTTTGAAAGCATTTAGCCCTATGAGGACCCCAACTCTTTGTAACATGAATCTCCTCTAAAGGCCCATGTAAGAACTGTACAGTGCTCTAAAGAAAATGGGCTGAGATCCCTGGGTGCTCATTATTTCTGGTGGCCCTTAACGAGGGAGGTCAGTTAGAAATCCCCATAAGCCAAATGTCAAAAGTAGCAGTCACAGAGATTGACTTCCTGCTCTTTCCTTCAAAACACTTCCATTCCAAAATGCACTTTTAGAAGAGAAAATATTTATGTAAAAAGGTATTTTAAACTCCTTTTAAAGTTGGTGTTCCAAAACCACGACTAGTAGGAAAACCTCCCTTTCGGGACCATTTTAGAAGAGTTGGAGCTAGGATTTCTAGAAATCTGAGCTGGAAGGCCTTCAGGGACTCCTGTGAGCTACAGGATTGTAATTCTAAAGGTCTGCAAACTCTACAGGAGAATATGGATAAATACAGGAACTAAATTCCTTGTTTGCCCTGCTTCTCACTCCTATCTGCCCTGGGAGTTCTTGGAGAGTCATTAGCTTTAAATGTTTTACTTTCTGTATATGAGTGTTTGCCTGCTCATGAAGACCAGAAGAGGATAGCAGATCCCTCTGGAACTGAAATTGCAGATCATTGTGCACCACCGTGTAGGTGCTTGGTCCCAGGAACTTGGGTTCTTCTAGAAGAGCAGCTTAATGGTTGAGTCATCTTTCTGGCTCTTCATCAATAGCTTTTAGAATTGACTATATTATCTTTGTATGAATCCAAGAAAATGAGTGGCTTGCCTTTGGTACTTTCAAACACCAGAAGAGAGACAGACACTGAGGTCTGTGTTATGAACTCGATGAGAAGATAGTGTATTATCTTTGTGTCCCCACTGAGATGCCTAGGCCTTGTCGCTTGGGGTAATATCTTGGGGAAAGGCTTCCTGGAGGAGTCTTCCCTTGTTCTAGAAAAAAGTTGGAATCATGTCACAGCCAGTGGCAGAAATGTCAGCCAGGGCAGACTGGACAGTTGTTTTGACTGGCTCCATCATCTGAGCCATTGGCAGATGCGGTTAGTATCAGGTGTTCATTGCTGTTTTGTTTTATTTGGAAGACAAGAGTCTTACTATCTAATGTAGACTTACTAGAACTCACTCCTCCACACAACTTTAAGTGGTCTTGAGGGGGCTCCTTAGGACTCAGCTCTTTTTCCGCTACTCTTGGAAACTTCTACTGGGAACAGGAAAGCTCAGTCAACACTGATTCATGGTGGTACCGAGAACTTCACTCTACCAGTGATTTCTACTGTATTTCTGTACTTCTGTATTTCTGCTCTCCCTTCTACACTTTTATATATATTTTTTTTTAATTTGAAAAAAAAAGTCTTAGCCTGGCTTGAACTTACTTTGAACTCCAGGTGGGGGCTGAATCTGTGATCACTTCAGACCCTAATAGTGTAAGGACTGGAAAATTGCTGAAGGAAGACCCTAGACTCAGATAGTATGCAAAGAAAAAAAAGGAGTATTTATTCTGCAGAAACAACCAGCATGCAGAGGTCAACCATTCTTCCAAATGGGCACGTCAGATAGGGAACCTGGGGAGCTCTCTAGATGGATTAGGTAACCTTTGATGTGATCGGCAGGAGCCAAAGTGGTGACATTAGTGTAACTTTGATTGGCTACTATGTTAGTTCTTCTATTTTAGAGAGCAGTTTATGGAATCTAAAATTTCATTGGTGGGTGCTGGGGAGGTCACAAGGGTCGGCTTCTGATTGGCTTGTGCCAGGTGGTCAGTGCTCTGTATTCTTATATTAATGAATGTTTAGCTACAGGATGAGATAGGGCTGCCCAACACAGATGACCAATCCTGAGATAAGATATTTTTCCATTCTTGTGGTTATTTCCAGGCTATTCTTTGGGAGAGATTTTATGACCTTATTTTGGAATTTATGGTCTGTTCCTGGAGCTGGTGACCTATGGCCTAGTTCCTGGGATTTGTGGTCTGTTCCTGGAGCTAGTGACTTGTAACCTAGTTCCTGGGACTGGTGGCTTTCTTTATGAAATCAGACTTGGTCCTAAAGTTGAGATAGATGGGCTTTATGACATCCTTTCAGTATCTGGTTTAACTCCAGTCATATTATCAGTTCAAACTTAGGAGGATAGCCCCTCTGGGATGACTTCTGTATAAACCCAGAGTCATTCAAATAGCGCCAGCCTAGTCAACAACTCCCACTGGCTTCATCAATATACTCAGAAACTGTCATTGGCTTACATTTTGTCTTAGTTAGGGTTTTACTGCTGTGAACCGACATCATGTAAGGCCAGTCTCATAAATGTCAACATTTAATTGGGGCTGGCTTACAGGTTCAGAGGTTCAGTCCATTAACCTCAAGGCAGGAGCATGGCAGCATCCAGGCAGGCATGGGATAGGCAGAGCTGAGAGTTCTACATTCTCATCTCAAGGCTGCTAAGAGAATCGTGGCTTCCAGGCAGCTAGGATGAGAGTCTTCAAGTTCACGCCCACAGTGACACACCTACTCCAACAGGGGCACAGATTCTAATAGTGCCACTCCCTGGGCTGAGCATGTACAAACCATCACACACTTGTATCACATGATCCCACCTAGAACCCAGGGGCTAAGGGACTGTGGGCACAGATGGATAGTGGAATGAATACTAGAAGACTAATCCCCCCATGTCACTACACACATGCTTAGTGTACAACAAAAAGAGGCATTCCATCACTTTCCACAGTTCCTTACTAGTTACAGTTTCATTACAGTTCTCCAGATGGCCCCTGTGCTTCCATCAGCAGGCTGATGATAGGTATCATTTTCTTATGAGGTCATTTATACACATCACCAAGTTGTCCTCTTTCATATTCCTGTAGGTTGGGTATGGTTTCTTCTTACTAATACAAATATGCTTAATCCCATCTAATATTGATACAGTTCTCTGAAGAGTGAGTGTCAGATAGACATAGCCTACTTTATTTAGTCATCTCTGGGCTTGGTTTGGAATAATGCAGATTTGTGAGAGAGATAAGTGGTGAGAGCCTGGCATAAATTTTGAGGAAGAAAAAAAGAGGGACATGCCCTCTCCTCAATGAAAATGCCAGGATTGTCACATCCAGGGAGGACAAGGTTCCACTCATATCTTCTCGGTCATGGTTTGTTGCGCTCTGACAAATTAAACTTTCCTGTGTGTTGGTGAAACCTCATTACCAGTGATGTGTAAAATAAGCAACGAGGGCTGATCTGTTGCCCAGCTCAGAAAATAACAAAGATGTTATTGGCAGAGACTCAAGTCCCACTACTGATGCCACTTCCTGTAAGAGGTTTAAGAGGGTTACAAGGTTAGGACTGTTATTACTGTTGTAATAGCTGAATAGTACAAGAAAAAAGAAACTGCAATCAAAGATATCTGCAGTTCAAAATAGCACCAAGGGGCATTATTCAGCCTGTTTCAGTGTTAAATGCCAGGGTTTGCTGAGAAGGAAGAAAAAAGGAAAAAAAATAAGGCCATTAATTATTAATATCGTGCTGGCCTTAACTATGATGTTTACGGAGAAGTAGACCGAGGGAAGGTTAGGGATGAGGGGAAAGGGGAAGGCTTGTAAACAATGATCAAAAACTCTCGCCATCTTTGCTTCTTGTCATGGTAAAGCAAAGCAGAGGTGATATTCAAAGACCAAGACAAATAAAATAGAAATGAGCAAAAAGCTTTCGTTTGGATGAAGCAATAGGGCTAAGTGTGGAGTTTTCTGGCCTCCTGCCTCAGGTTCTTGGCTGTTGAGATTATAGGAGTGCACCCCTACAGATCCACAGACTGCAGTTACCACATGTGATAGGGCACAGTAATCCTAATGTATGGAGAGTAGTGACAACCCTAAGCTTCAGCACATTGAACAGCACCCCTCCCTCCATAGCCACACTCAAAGATACCTCCAGTCCAAGGAACAAATCATGCTAAGGTAGAAATCTACTCTGAGGGACCTGCATTTTCCTCCTCTATTGGCATAACTCTTGGGAAGTTACTAATAGGATGGAAACACACACACACAGACACACAAACACACACATGTTCACACACATACATACACAAACACACACACACACACACACACACACACACACACACAAATACACGCACACACACACCTCAAGTGCATCTGCTCATTTTTCAGAAGATCTGTGAAGGTAGTTTCCCCCTGTCCCTCATAATGGTCCCTTCCTAAGTTTAGATTTTTTGTATACCAACATTTTGGTACCTATTTTTGATGTAGAACAAATATGGTTCTTTCCAACTGTGAATTTAAGACTACCAACAGATGAGACACGACAACTTTATGTTGAACATGATTTTGTGAAGATTTTATGAAGAGCTGCAAATATCTCTTAGAGGCCCATCACTGAGAATGACTGTATAATTTAAGTGAAATATCTTTTTAAAATATTTATTTTACTTTTTGTGTATAGGTGTTTTGTCTCCTTGTACATCTGTACACAATGTATATGCCTGTGGAGGCCAGGAAATGACATCAGATTCCCTAGAACTGGACTTACAGATATTTTGTGAACCAACTTGTGGTTGCTAGGAATTGAACCCTAGTCCTCTATAAGAGCAGCCAATGCTCTGAACTGCTGGGGTGTCTCTCCAGCCCACTGAATGCAGTATCTTTACGAAAGCCTTTTGTACCCAGCATTTACATCTCTACTACAGGTTTCATGTGGGTAAGTTAAATTAACACATTCTCTTCCTCTATTGAGACAAGCATATAATTTCCTGGCTTGTTGATGTAGTGACTATATTAATAGAGTTTTTTGATTTTTCACTCTTTTTATTCCTGAGGTAAAGGAATCTTAAATTAGATGTAGATGAAAGAATTTATACCTTATTCTGAATTCTGCATTAAAATGAATTGACACAACATCACACTGGTGGTCTCTAGTGTGTTAAATGTTTTAGTTTTGAGGATTTATTATATATGTATATATATATACATATATATTACAGTTTTCATTATAATTACATTTTTATTATAGTTTTAAATAGTGAAAAATAATACTTTTAGTATGAAATTTAAATTTATCCTTTCCCTAAGTTGGTTGCAAGATATGAAATTCGACTTTTTCCTTGGTTACTGGATATCAGGTCAGGCTAGTGTGGATCAAGGGTTTAAAAAGATATCTAAGGGATCTCCCCTTTTGCATGACCGAGGAACAGCATTTGTCATGTCCTCCTGACAAAACCAACTAGATAAATTATCAGGTACTGACCAATATACAGTACAGATCTATAATGACCAAGAGACACAGCAGAGTGCCTGCCCCACAATGCACACAGCTGTTTAAATAGAGGCTCTTTCCAGTTGCAGAACAGGAAGCTAACGTAACAGTGTCAACTCTCCATTGAGGATACAGTGAGCCAAGTTGTACATTAGTAAGCTTGTAGGCAGGACCACATAGAAGGGATCTGAGCAAGTAGGGACAGCAGAACTCTACCCAAGAGTTCAATGTGACTTCTTAGCATACTCTGGAGCTTTGGCTACAGGGACATGTCACTCTTTCATAAAAGCACCTAAACTTTCCAGGCTCCCTTGCTGGCTCCCTTCTGGCTTCCTCCATAAGGAAGACTGTACTGCCCATCCTTCGCTGAAACCTAATTCGGGCTTTCTGCATTTGCCAAACATGGCTGTCTAGATTGTAGTGAGAATTATTGTGTGATGATCTTCCCTGATGATTACATAATCTTTTAATTTTTTTTTTAGATTTATTTATTTTATTTTCTGCGTATGAATATTTTCCTCTCTATATGTACACCTATCATATATGTTCTGGTGTCAAAAGAAGTTAGAAGAGCCTCCCAAACGGAAGTTACAGATGTTGGCTGGTGAGTGCTGGGCCAGGTCCTCTATAAGAACATCATGCACTCTTAACCTCTCAGCCATCTCTCCGGCTCTTACACAGTCTTATTTTTTTCTCTTTTGGACATTTCTGCAGGACAAACCCAGTGCTTTGTGCATGGTATACAAATACTCTCCTCCAGAGTCACCCTTAACCCACTTTTTGTTGTTGTTCATGGTTGTTGTTGAGACAAAATAATCCCGAGTGGCCTAGTGCTCAGGATTTGCCTCTGTCACTCGGGTGCTGAGGTTGTAGGTCTGAGACAATACACTCAGCTTGTTTGATAGTGGTTTTTTGTTTGTTTTGTTATTGTTGTTGTTTAATGCCCTTCCTGACCAAAAGTGGCTCAGTTACTAATTGCCTTAAAGAGACCTCATAAGGTTGGGGTTAGACCTCAGTCTTACTTGCCAAGCATGCATGAAGACCCTGTGTGTGATCACTGACATGAGGGGCAGATAGAGAAAGAAAGAGAGAGGGAATTCTCTCTTACAACCCAGTATGGGAGACTGTCTCTTCACCTATGGACTCTGTTTATCTGTCTTTGTTTCCCTTACGATTACCTGGTGCTTCCTCACATATTTATGAATTTGTTTTAGATTTTTAAAAATTTTATGTGTAGGGGTGAATTACCGGCATGCATATCTGCATCACATGCATGCCTGGTGTCTATGGAGGCCAGACAAAGGGACTGAGGCCCCTAGAACTGATGTCACACACCCACAGCCATTTGCATGTTGGGAACTGAACCCCTCTGCAAGAGCAGCCAGTGATTTTAACCACTGAGCCATCTCCTAGCTACCAGCTGCTTTTTTGTTAGTTGTCTGTTTACCCAACTATAATTAAACGTGTGAACCTTGTTCTAGCCCCTGGTGTTACAACTACATCATAACAGTGTATCTTATAAGTCGAATTGAGTTTATTCTACTTACTACATCCTTAGGAATTATGAATTTCATAATTATGGAACAATCTATCCTTATCTTAGTTTCAGTATTTTCTTAGCTCCACTGACCTTCACTTTCACCCCTTTAAACAAAACACCTTCACAAAAATGTTAACTGATTCCACATGGGGCTGGGACCCAGGACTTGTATCTCTCTGCTACTGCACAGTGACCTCATGCTCTCCTGTCCTTTATGGCTTTACACTCACATCCAGCTGGCTAATGGTGTGCTCTACAGTGCATTTTACACCAGACTCGTGAAACCAGCAAGATGAGCCCTGTGGAGTATGGGAGTTCAATGAGGCCTGGAGCCTGCCTGGTGAGGATGTGGTTTCATACTCCATCAAGAGGCCATGTGCTGTTGGGGGAATTGGCCACCTGCTGAGTGTTCTCTTTGACCTCTGGACCAAATACACTTTCTCATCTAGCTTATCAGTCACAAGAGTGGGCACTTGTGGCTTCGAGTGGGGTGTTTTCAAGTTTTCTAACATCTCCTGCGTTTCTTGGCACAAGGAATGAATCATATTACTGGGATAATGAACCATTTAATGGCTTGTGTGTTGATTTATCAGCTGGTGCTAGCGAGGCCAATTTAAAAATATAAAGCTATAAGTCACCTAGTCAAACTGTCCAATAGGCAGAGCAGTCCGGCCCCTCGCCAGTTGCTGCTGTGTTAATCATGATGCTGTTTTCCAGGCTAGCAGAGCAAGGACTAAGGTACCCAGTGCTCTTCCCTGGTGAGGTCATTCATCTAGCTTTGGTTGTGGTGTTTGTTTTGTCCTCATGCTTCAGTTAAAAGGAAAAAAACAAAATCTAAGGAATAAGAATGTCTCCTTCTCATTAGACCAAGGTCTACCAACCCTGGGTCTCCTGGGATTCCCAGTAAAGTATGAAAAATGGGCATAGTTATCTGAGCCCTAGTTGAGTCCAAGGTAGCAAGGGAGAAATGCTACAAAACGCATTTATGGTACTTTAAGGAGCAACACATGTCTCACTGTCAGTTTCATGACCAATCTGGCATGACCATCCTTCAAGGCACAGCCCTCCATTACACTATATGGATAGCATCAGACTCCCAGTATGGGTCAGTGAATGTTTGATATTTTAGTATGGTAAAACCCTCAGAGACACATAGCTGCTACTAAATAGAAGCCAAGCGCTTGCTATGTACATTGATGAATAAGCTACTGGTCTAATGCATTAAAAAAAAAATGAGGAAAGCAAATGTGTTGAGATTACACTTTGCCCTTCTCTGAGCTACTTTATATTATGTAAAGCAGTGACGTTTTTGTCTTTGTCTTTGTTTTCAGACTGTGCTTTGTCTTGAGAAATTCCATTTTATAAGGAGCTTTTGGCTCCACTTTGATAGTACAAGATGACTGTGCATCCAGGTAGATATGTGAACAATACTCAACTTTCTGACATCACCTGCAGCATAGGCTAATAAACAAAAGTCAAATGGTGCCATCTTATAGGTTTATTGGGGTGAATTAAGGTTGTAAGGCAAGATGAGTATATTAGGACAATATCAGTGAAACCATGCCCCAGACCTTGTTGGACATACCAGACCAAGGATAAACAATAACTTTTTTTGCTGGGACCTCGTAAGGAGGTGGATATTTACTAGAGAGATGACAGTGATCCCCTGTCATATGGCCACTTGAGTATGTGTCAAAGACCAACAGGTAGAGAACTCCTAATTGACCCTGGGGCTTTGTCTTGATTTAGCTACCATTGTTGATTTGATGCTGTTGTCTCTCCATCCCTTCATCTGGTCCTGGCCATTTTCCTTCTTCAGTTAGATTCAACTCTACAGCTTTACTCTCAATTCTGTGACCTGTAGTGGCCTGCAACAATAGCATCTTCTGTGTGGCTTAGTTTGGGTTCATTATCTAATCACTATAGAGACTCATGCAACCCTATCAGTTTGGCTTTGGTTTTTAGGCTCCTTTGAAACTCCTTGCTTCTTCAATCTTTTATAACTACCCTGTGACTTGCATAGATAGATAATTAGGTAGGTAGGTATAGGTATAGGTTTAGGTACAGGTATGGGTATAGGTATAGATATAAATGATAGATAGGTAAGTAAACAGGTAGGTAGAGAGATGATAGATAGGTAGAGAGACGATGAATTTGCCATGTGATATGTCATATATAGTTCAAGAATTAATATTAGCAATTAAAATAGAAATTAAAAGAATCTGTCTTTGCCTTAGCCATAATTCCCAAGGAAACCAGGAACATCTAACAAACTACTACCACCGAGACTGCCATACCTCGTGAATTTATTACTTAATACATTCTGACATTTGAAAGTCACAAACATGTCTGTCTATGTTTCTGACAGAGTGGTCAGAGGCTGAACGGATTATGTGAAATTCCCATGAGAACAGTTCACAGGGGGTGGGGCCAGTATGTAGTCCTGACTCTTCTGTACAAACTGGCTTACCGTCTAGACTTCCTGCCTCCTTTTCCAGGACAAGAGATTTATCGGCAACGAAGAAACCATATCTGCTCTTTGAACAGAGATAGTGCTCAATGTGCTAATTTTTACGTCCCTGGGCCACTTTGAAGAGCCATGATCAAGAGCATTAGTAATGGAGTGGAAGATGAGTGAGCAGGAGCATAGCATTAGCAAGGTCCTCTTAGGAATTGAGCACAGTTAGCACTAAGTACATATGCCTTCCTAGTGCAGAGCTGTGACAACTGTGTGCAGAGCACCAGTTCCCAGCCTCAGCCCCGGCTCCCCACACACCAACCAGTCTGCAGTAAAGAGCTTGAAGTACGGAGCTACTGTCAAGATCATCAGGTGCCATCTTCTATATACACATGCTAGGCTTTACTCTGCTACATCTTAATAGCATTGAACACTTGGCCACTTCTTCATTTTGTAAAAAGAAGTACTCAGTATCATTTAATTGATTTTAAGTTAACTAATTTAATTAGTTGAAATTTTTAATTGATTTTTTAAAACACTTTTAAAAAATTGGCATATTGTGAGATTACAAACCCTCTGGTTTCCTGTCTGTCTCCCAAAATTGAAAACCTGATGCTTCATAGCCTGGCAGCTGAAAGACATGCTGATATCCAGAAGACATGGTCAGGCTGAATCATGTAGTTCCCTCTACCCTCTATAGATGACATAGCTAGAGATACGATTTATTGTGTGATGTGTACTGTGTGATCTGAAAGTTACTATTAACTCTGGAAACATCTAAAAGTCAGATATTCCCTCTGTTTCAGGATTTGAAAGCTATTCCTAGTGACTCTCTCTTCAAACACAGCTCTACTCTGGACTTAAAGACAGTTCCACCTCAGGGCTCTGTCTCCTAACGCAACCTCCTCTCTGGTTTTGAAATGAGTGCCCTCTCTCTCCCTTTAGGTCCTCACATGCTGTGGATGATATCATCTTCTGTCTCTCCTCACTGCTTTCCCACTTCAAGGCTAAATCCTACCCCAACTCTCTGCCAATGTCCTGTAGATGGCACTATGTTGTTCTTCTTTGTGGCTCAATAATACTTTATTGTGCATGTGTGGCACATTTTGTTTATCTACTCGTCTGTTATCCTCAACTTCTGTTTTTTCTTTTTTCCTGCCTTCCTTCCTTTTCTCTGTGTGTACATGCATTTACATGCATATGTGTGTATATGTGTGTATGTATATATACCTGTGTGTATGTATATACATATATACATATATATGTGTATGCATATATATATATGTGTGTGTATGTATCCAAGCAAAAAATCCATACATATAGATAAAAATAAATCAATTTAAATTTTTTCAGAGCAGCTGTTTATGCTTCCTTTATCACAGCTCTAACATTTTAATTAACTCATGTTTTAGTACTTATTTTGTCTAGACATTTGACTATTTATTGATTGCTTGTCTTTATGTGAAATTGTTAATCATATCAAATCCCTTGAAGATCTCTTTGTCTCTGTCCTCTCTGTATTTCTCTTTCTTGTTTTCTCTGTCATCTCTCTTGCACCTTCTCTCTCATGTTTATTCTCCCTCTGCTCATTTGTTGGAGCATTTTTCTTAGTTTTCCAATAAATCTAGTGTCCAACCTATAGAGAGTATTCAATGATTTTTGCTAGTGAGTGGACATCTTATGACAACTTGCCACTTAGCAGACCCTCATTGGGAAGTGCAAAAGGTGAAGAAAGAATAACTCATGGCTCCTCCCCTCAGGAACTCTTGTCAAGGGAAGACTGTCAGTTAACTTGGAAAGTGACATTTGCAACAGCTGTAGCTCTCCACTCCAATTTGACAATAAAACTCAAAACAAAACAATACATCTCCTGAGTCCATAAACTTTGAGGTAAAGAGGTAAGCTCCTGAGGCAGGGGAGCCCCCCCCTTAGCCTTTGTGACAGTCCCCTTCTCAGGATATCCTTTCAACTCTGAGCTTGGGATTGACTAAGTCACCTTGGTGCCTCTTGGAAACACTTCAGTTAACAAACAATGAATGGCAATTGCCTTTCTCTTCCAGCAGTGTCAGTAACCTGACAGTTGCCCAGCTGTTCCTGAAAATAAGTGTTCTTGAAAGGACATTAGACTACCTTGGTGACAATGTTCATTTGACAAAAATCATACTCTTTCCTTTTCTGCAAACTCTTAAAGTGTTTTCTTTTTTCCTTTATTCTACCCCAAACCTCTAGAAGGAAGGCAGAAGAAAAAATACCATGCTTGTAACCTCAAGTCTTCCAAATAGCTTTCCCATCACTGAAATACATATAGGCAGGCACTGTGCCTGTCAAGAAGGCTGGTTTTGTGGACAGCCTGGCAGTTTACAGAGACATTTTCAAAAAAAAATTTTGTGTGTGTAGGTTTTGAGACAGGGTCTCTCTCTCTATTCCTGGCTGTCCTGGAACTCTTTGTGATCAGACTGGCCTTAAACTCATAGGGAACCACATGCATCTGCCTCCTGAGTTCTGGGATTAAAGGTGTGTTAGACCATGCCCAGCTTAGTTTTGTTTTGTTTTAAAGAGCTATCTCAAATCCTTCCAAGTTCCAAAGTCTATCTGGTCCCTAGTTCTTTGCTGTCATTTCTGATGACTCTCTCTCCTTTGTTTTTCTCCATTCTTTCACAGGAACAGGCTCAGGGATATGCTGAAGCCAGCAGGGAATGATTTGCTGTATATCACTCCCCAATTCATTGCCCAGTAACCCTGCATATGTGGTGGAAATGGTGGAACATTATACCATAAGAGTTGGCAAGTGCTACAAATAAAGCCCTCATCCGCCACCCTGTCAAGTGCTCTTCAGCATACTACTCAAATAGCCCCCTGATATTTGGCTCCCTCAACTGGTGCTTCTACCTCATGTGACTCATTATTTTTATTTCCAATTCTTTCTGTTCTTTGTTTTTTTTGTTTTTGTTTTTTGTTTTGTTTTGTTTTTTTGTTTTTTTTGTTTTTTGTTTTTCGAGACAGGGTTTCTCTGTATAGCCCGAACTCACTCTGTAGACCATACTGGCCTCGAACTCAGAAATCTGCCTGCCTCTGCCTCCCAAGCGCTGGGATTAAAAGAGTGCGCCACCACTGCCTGGCTCTTTCTGTTCTTTATCTCACCATCTTAAGTCCCTGTTCTATTGCTGGGAAGAGGCACCATGACCAAGGCTTTTAGTAAGAGAAAGCATTTAATTGGGTGCTTGCTTACAGTGTGAGAAGGTGAGTCCACGGTCATCATGGCAGGGAGTGTGGCAGGAGACAGGCTGGCATAGTGCTAGAGCAGTAGAGCGCTTACACCGTGATCTACGGATGGGGGGCAGAGACATCCTGATTGACATGGGGTCAAAGCCTACTTACCACCAGTGACACATCCTCCAACAAGGCCACATCTCCTAATCCTTCCTAAATAATTTCACCAAACATTCGACCAAACATTCAAATATGTGAATCTATGGGGACTGCTCTTATACAAACCACCACACTTACCCACTCTGAAAACAAATTTCCCTGACCATTCCTTAATGTGACTGTTAAAATATAATTCTAAACATGTTGGACATATATGTTCATTTGCTTATAAAACCCATGTGTTGTCATCATGTTTACTGAATTAATGACAAGTCAAATTTAGAGAGGAAATATGAACCGTTGAGACTTTACAGTCAGTGAAAGAAAAAAAGAAGTCATACACTGGAGTCTCACTTGGAGATGGTCCAG
This sequence comes from Mastomys coucha, assembly GCF_008632895.1. Classification (NCBI taxonomy): domain Eukaryota; kingdom Metazoa; phylum Chordata; class Mammalia; order Rodentia; family Muridae; genus Mastomys; species Mastomys coucha. The sequence goes on from NW_022196904.1 coordinate 30,909,874, forward strand.
ATCAGACTGTTTGTGAGAGATTATTACATTGACTGATGATTGATGTGGAAGGGCCCCACCCAATGTCTAAACACCATGCCTAGGTAGATATGTCTGGGCTGTATAAGAAAGCTGTATTGCCTCAGAGAATGAGTTGGTAAGCAGGGTTCCCTGTTTCTGCTTCTGGTTCCTGCCTTGAGTCACTGCCTCTCACTGTAAGCTGTAAAATGAAATAAAGTCTTTCCTCCCCTGTCTGTATTTGGTCAGAGTCCAACTGGAACAGAAATCAAGGAGAGGTGGAGGGAGGGCAGGAGAAGTATACCACAATGGGGGTGGGCATGACCCTGTTTCGTCTCTACGTCTCTGAAGAGGTGGTGTAGTGTCCTAAGGGTAGGAATGTGAATGTTGGTTTGGGAATGCTTGGGTTTAAACCATTAGCCTCCAAATATCTAGATGTATCCTTGGTCAGGTTACCTTATCTTTTGAGTCTGAATTTCTCTAATCATACCGTGGAGATAATGCAGGCAGATATACTCTGTGGAACTGCTTTAAAGAGATGGCGTGATGGTGTGCTGTATATAAAGTGCAGAAGCCAGGACAATAAAGATTTGAGAAATATGAATGACCTTATTTTTCTATCCTGACTTCCACAAAACTCAATTTGATTCAGAATGTGTGTAAACATCCCAGGGGTTTCTTTCACCTTTCAATCGACAATATTGTTGTTTGTTATTCAGAAACACAAGGCAGATTATTCTCAGTTCTCAGGACTTGAACCAACATCGACGTGAATTTCATTTACTGAGATTGAATCAGGACAAGGCAAACACTGTCAGGAAATAACATGCCTGCTCTGCCTCCAAAGAAGAGGTTCTGATTTGATTTTAATCAGAACCAAGATCCCCTGTGTAGCTCTTGAATGTGGTCCCTGACTTCCATTTTTTTTCGAGAAAATGAACCAATAACCATAGAATGCTATGTGACATCACATGGATAGCCTGGAGTGTAAACAAGAATACCATGCAGTTGCCGAGAAGCTGGCGACCTTGGTGGCCTTCCTCCTAGTTCTATGCTTTTGCATCTTAGAGTGAGAAATCCAGTCTTTAAAGACTGTAACTTTTTGTTTTGTTCTCATAAATATTCTTATATCATTATATTATATTTTATATCTTTTTGAAGTCCCTCCAATGCTTTATTTACCTCTCAAAGGTAACCATCCTGAATTCTATCATGGATTCATTATTTTTATTTTAAAGTTTTTAAACTAAAACATAGTTATACTATTTCTCCACTTCCTTCCCTCCCTCCAATCCCCTCTCCTTCCCTTTCAAATTCATGGTCCCTTCCTCTTTGTTACATACATATATGTATATATAAGCACAAATATATAAATATATTCTGCTGAGTGTATTTAGTATTGCTTGTGTGTATATTAATTCGGGGCTTGGCTCCCCACTTGGTACTGGATAACCAATTGGGGCCTCATCTCTGGGTAAGAATACTGTAGCTCTTAGCATTTCTTTTTTTCTTTTTCTTTTTCTTTTTCTTTTTGTTTTTTTTGAGACAGGGTTTGTCTGAGTAGCCCTGGCTGTCCTGGAACTCACTCTGTAGACCAGGCTGGCCTTGAACTCAGAAATCTGCCTGCCTCTGCCTCCCAAGTGCTGGGATTAAAGGCATGTGCCACCACTGCTCGGCAGCATTTCTTAACTGCTTGTAGCTCTTTGTCTAGGGGTGGAACCCCATGAGATTTACCCCTTTCCACATTAGCTTGTCTATCGATGCCCTTATTCAGGTCTTGTTTAGGCAGCCATATTGTTGAAATATGGTGAACAAGGCAACGCTTCCCTGTCATTTTACACCATAGACAAGATCTCACACCAGATTTTCTACTCTTCTGACTCTTATCTTTCTGTATCCTCTTTTGTAGTATTCTCTAAGCCTTAGGTGTAGGAGTTGTCTTTAAATGTGGTCACTGGGAATGGGCAGCCTATCCTCAGGTGTTCTCTGCACTTTGACCAGTTACAATTTTCTGTAATGCTCTTCAAAAGAATTTGTTTTTAATTGTTTTCATAATACAGGGTTTCTCTGTGTAGCCTGAGTTGTTCTGTAACTTGCTCTATAGAGCAGGCTGACCTCAAATTCAGAGAGAATGCTATGATTAGAGTTTAATTAAATTACAGCTTGAAAGACTGTAAATTTGTATTAATCAAAACTCCCAGGAGAGATTATAAGTTTCTGCAAGAGCCACAGCAGAGCATCAGAAACTAACCCATTTGTAGAAAATGAGAGTAACTCTATGCCTCTGAGGTAGGCAGCTGATAGGCTATATAATCTGAAGCTGGTTGTTATGACCACATCCAGAGTGACAGACAGATCCCATGGTTCTATAGCAGACACAAGAGGCACTTGGTACAGAACACTGTAGCATCTACTCTGGGGGATAAAGAACAAGGTCCTCATTTATGTTCCTGAAGATAAAGATATAACCCAGGGCACAGAATTTGAGGTAGGGGATGAACACTCAAAATAATGTTTTTGGTTCAAAACAAGACAAAAGATTCTAACAGTTTTTGAATTATCAAAACATTTTGGTAGGACTATGAAGCTCTATTCTCTTGAAAGAAGCACAGAACTCAAGACAAGAATTGATATGTCATGGTTGCCTAAAGGGTAGGTATGGGACACAAATCAGAACTTCAGAGAACTGAACAGTATATGGTGTAGTAAAACATGTCGTAGAAATAAGAATGCTACCATGAGAAGGAATGGGCTCTGGGTCACTGAGCCTCAACCTTGTGGCTCAGTTACCATGGAGGATTCATGCTTTGGCTTTAAGATGCCTTAATCCTGAACTTGTCAGCCCAGTGACTTACTAGAATGGACTATTTAGAAATGAAACATCAAGCATATGGGGGTTGGGTGAGGTTGGAATAGTGGAGGCTGGCGAGATGGCTCAACAGTTAAGAACACTGGCTGCTCTTGCAGAGGTTCCATTTCCAGCATCCACATGATGGCTTACACCTATCGGTAATTCCACTTCCATGGGAATCTCACACACACTTCTAACCTTCTTAGGCACTGCACACATATAGAGCACACTCATTCAAACATTCATATACATAAAATAACAATCAAGAAATTGTCTTTAGAAAAAGAAATGAAACATTCGATGACTCACCAAGTGGCATTATGGGTTAGAATTAAGTAACTGAAGCTGCAAATAGCACGGTGGATAGAACAGTCCAATACTGATTCCTTCCTCGCTTACCCTATTGATGTGAGAAGACTGTGTGTGAAATATCTGACATGTGAGCCATACACACTAAGGGCCCATTCATACACGTACAGATGTGTGCATACTTGCTTGTGCATACCACGTATGCTTATGCTTCCATGTCTGTGGGAGAGAAGAGAAAGAACAGCTGAGCCAGGATCAGAATAATTCAAGTTCCATCAAAAGAAGAGGAAATCCTTGCATAGTATAAATACTAGTTTGTTTTCAATGCAACCTGGGCCACAGCTGGGCCCACAGATGTTTTCAAAAGATCCAAATTTAAAGAGCATTTCATTTTTGAATTTTCACAATGTGCATCTCAGACTCAGACCCTGAAAGCCCTATCTCTTGCTGTGAAAGAGACATTTTGTCTGCAGCATTCAAGAGTTCACCAAAGAGTTTGCTCTGTTGCCTGCAGCACTAAATAATAGGGAGAAATGGGGTTATGGGTGAAAAACAGAGCCAGGGAGCCAGAGGACAAGAGGGGGAAGGAGTCTGCATCTATGAATTTGAGCATGTCTTTAACCCAAAGCAGGCATGGTCACTGTGACAGGTGGCAGAAGCAGAGTGGCATCACCTTGAAGGTTCGTAGTTTCTCAGGAAAGAGACTTGGGCTTCTGGTTCTTGGTTCTTGAAGTACTGAGAGTTATGAGCAGTGTTTTGCCCTCTTAGCTCTCAGGGAAACATCTCTTGTTTGTGACAGGGAGGTGGAAGTAGTCACTATAAACAAACATGGCTTGGGACATGTAACAGATTTGGTTTATACATACCAAGATCTTCTCAGACCCGAGACCTCCACTGCACAACTGCACAGTACCACCTGATGCAATTTAGGATTGGTTGTGGTGGTCATCTTTACACACACACACTGGAAGTGGAGTTTTCTTTCTTTCTTTCTTTTTTTTTTTTTGTGGCTAAGGATTACTTCTCTCTTAAAAGCCCTTCTTTGTGTTCTGCTCTTAAAGTTTCTTATTTAAAAGTTGATATTAAGAGCTAGGGGGAAGGACTGAAGGAGCTAAAGGGGATTGCAACCCCATAAGAAGAACAATATCAACTAACTGGACCATCCAGAGATCCCAGGGACTGAACCACCAACTAAAGAGTATACATGGAGGGAGCCAGTACTCCAGATACATAACAGAGGATGGCCAATCTGACATCAATGGGAGGGGAGAGAGGCTTGATGCCCCAGCGTAGGGGGATTTTAGAGGGACAAGAGTGGAGTGGGTGAATGAGTGGAGTAGCACCCTGATAGAGGCAAAGGGGAGGGGGTGACAGGGGATGGGATGGGGGGGCTGGTAGAAGGGTAACCAGGAAGGGGGATATCATTCGAAATGTAAATGAATAAAATGATTAATAAAAAGAAAACAAAACAAAAAATAAAAGCTGATATTTATGCCTTAGACATTCATATTATCTGTTCATTTTTTTCATATAGTACCGAGGGCAATGTTTTCTAAATTATTCCTTTAAAACAAACAAACAAACAGCAAGCTGTTTACCAATATCTCTATCCATGATTCACAGAAGCCTGAGAGCTTTAGACCTTCAGAACACAACCACACCTTCTTTGCATCAATTCAAGAAGCTGTGATCTTTCTAAAATGGAGAGTGGCCTTTTAGATAGGTCTTTGGTTAGGCTTTGAGTGTGAAAGTGAGTGCTTCACCATGCTGGAGAAGGTTCTGTGGATGACTGGGGGAAAGTCCAGCTTTAGCACTTATTGCCTTTAGCAAGCCTTATTGCTGTTGTACTTGAAGCTAATTAATTTTATTCAATTTTCAGTTTCTTATACCATATTTATTTCTCCAAATTTCTCAAAGCTCTGCTTCACTTTCTTTTCTAAAAATACAAAATCACCACAATAGGAGCTAAGAGATGGTATAAAAAAATAGACTCATTTGTTCAGAATCTGTGATGAACTGAGGCAGTGGGGTAGTTTAAGAATGGACCCTGGAAATCCCACTTTATTTCTCATCCAAGGACATGAGTAAATGCTTGACTGCCTGCATGTTCTATGAAGCAAGGGTGGAGAGAGATCAAGGAAGGATGCTGCTGGGCAGTTTGACAAGTCTTTTCCATTACTTGAGGACATTTTGTGATGGTTCCAAATCAAAGCATGACATTAAGAAAACATGAAGATGAGCCGGGTGCTGGTGATGCACACCTTTAATCCCAGTATTCTGGAGGCAGAGGCAACTGGATCAAGACCAGTCTGGAGTATAGAGTGAGTTCCAGGACAGCAAGGGCTACAAAGAGAAACCATGTCTCAAAAAAACCAAGAGAGAGGGGGCGTACCCAGGTCGAGAGGATGGGAAAGAAAAGCAGTAACAATACGTTCTGATATAATGCTCATCTCCCCAGCTCTTTTTCTCTCTTGCTTAAATTTCTTTTTTTTTTTTAACTTTTATTGCATTATGATGAGAAAAGTTACATGATTTCAATTTATCTGAATTTGTTAACATTTAAAAACATTTTTTAAGAAAATAGAATTAAATCTCATTCTTGTTTCCCTTTTGTACCCCCACTCCTCCCAGAGACTCCCCTTCAATACCTACAATATCTTTTTGTCATATTTCTTAAAATTTATAAGATATTATAACAATAAAAATAAGTATTATAAAAGTTGTTTGATATAAAACAACAATCAATTTAACAGTCTTATGTAGATGCTTGTCTACAGCAATAGTGAAAATACATTTTTGTGAATATAAATTTTAAATAACTCCAAACATATTAGCTGTATACTTCAAAATAATACATCAATACTGATATTTTTTAAATGAACATAAATATATAAAGCTTTTTGTTTGTTTTGTAATTACTAGAGTTTAAAATCTTGGCTCTTACTGTGATACAAGCCCAAAATAAGAACAATTTTTAGACATTGGATTTCATTGTAATAAGGCTGTACTTCAATGACCCTCATATCACCAAAGGATTTTACCTCTATCATAGCTAAGATGGAGAGTTGATAGTTCTGTTGCACCAAGAAATAATTGTAGGCTCAATTTTTGGATACAGACTTCCTGCTATGGTCAAAGCTATTTGA
>NW_022196904.1:30917765-30954455 GCF_008632895.1 Mastomys coucha
TTTTATATCTGAATCTTGCTTTTCTGGTGTGATGGTGTGTCTAGGACTTGCTATGGTGGGAGTATTGGTTTCTGCCAAGTGACCTTGGTTTGTGTTGTTTATTTTCTTACGCTTGCCCCCAACCATCTGGTTATCTCTAGTGCTACTTGCCCTTGCTAATTCTGACTGGAGCCTGTCCTTCCTGTGATCCTGGTTGTGTCAGAACTCCTCAGAGTCAAGCTGTCTCTGTGATCCTGTTATTCTGTGATCCTGTGATCCTGGGCTTGTTAGATCACCTAGGAGTGGGGCTTCCTCTGTGTGTTGTGGGACTAGCTGTGGAGCTTGCACCAAGGTCTGCTTAGTACACCAACCCAGACAGACCGGAAGGAACTCGAGTCATTGGGCTGGCAGAGTTCTTGTGTGCCTGGTCCTGTTGGTCCCAGTTACTCCCAATGTTGGGACAGATGTTGGTTCCTCCTCACCTCTGATCCTGGGCTTGTTAGATCACCTGGGAGTGGAGCTTCCTCTGGGTGTTGTGGGACTGGCTGCAGAGCTTGCACCCAAGGTCTGCTCTGGACACCAGCCCAAACAGACCGGAAACCTGAGTCACTCACTTAAATTTCTTATTCTTGCTTGCCTCCCTCTAGCACTTCCTTCCCTGTCCTCCTATACAGACTGACTGTGTCTCTCTTCCAAGAACTTAACCTCAGGGGAGGCTAGTCAAGGCTCCAGGATGGAGTACCAAAGTTATCCATTGAGGCCTATCTTTTTCTGCTTAACATAAAAACATTAGGTTGTATGTGTGTGTGTCTGTGTGTGTGTGTCTGTGTGTGTGTATGTCTCTGTGTGTGTCTCTATGTGTGTGTGCAAGCACATGTGTTTCCATTAAAACAGCATCATTGCTTGTACTTATAGTAAAAACAAACAAACAAACAAACAAACAAACTTTCCCCAACTGCTAGGCTTCAGGCTCTTTGCTCTGATGTGTTTCTTGCTGTCGCCTTTGTCAGGAATTCTGTCTTCTCATGGCCTGTTAATCTCTTGCTACTACACAGTGTCTCTTACTGGATGCTCTGTGGTATTAGGGTTGGTGAGTTAGCCATACAGTTTCGGGGTGCATGGCCTTTTCATTGTGATGTTTAGTTCTCAAGTTATATCATGATTGTTTGTGCCAGTCTTCTCCACACTCCTTCAGGCAAGGGCTGGGTCTTATTTAACCCACGTTCTCAGTCTCAGGATAGAGCCTTCCATGTGGTGGAGAGCCCATGAGTGCTCATCGGATGGTTATTACTATAGCCTCATCAATCATAAAATGATGGGTTGAAACTCACAAAAAGAGGGTAGCCTAGATCTCATAATGAGAGAATTATGGGCCCTGGGCCTTCTGTAGAAAATCTCTGCCAGTATTATTGTCACCATCAAAGACACTGGTTTCTTTTATTCTCACACAAGCTCATAGCTCTGTGACTATGAGATCCTCTCCGTCCTGATTTTCTAAGTTTATAGAGAATGACAACAGGAACAGTAACCAGAGGGAAGCTGCCACTGTCAGAAGTTAGCTGGAGCACACCCACTCATACAGCCTTATTTTGGGGGGCCATACATGTCGCTCTTTAAGACTGGCTTGAGGGATTGATGCTCATTGGTGTGAGTTCCTCCTCTGACCTGGGATTTCATATTGCAGATTATATTCTGCAGGTTTGTAATCAATGCAACTCTGTTGGAGCCTTTGAGCACAGATGTCACTAGGTGTCTCTGCTCTAGTCCAGGATGTGAGAACTCTATCCTAACCCTCCTTCATTCTAATCCTTTGGGGGTGAATTTTTGTGCAAATGAGTTAGGAGAGGAAGAGAGTCACAAAGCACAAGTAACGGATGGGTTAGTGCTGCGGCAGAGCTGGAGCATCATCCTGTTGAGCATTTTAAGAGGCAGGGAGACACTCATGGATGAGTGAAGAGTAGAGTTCTGTATCCATAAACTCACATCAGGAGTTGGTGCTTGGCAACCTGGCAACTCTGACCTGCCACACACTGGTAGTATGAATGCCAGTGGCCTGGGAAAGCTTCAAAGCAAAGCATTATAATTGGGTTACTGATGATGGAAATGTTAATGATGCAGGCTAGCTGGGCAAAAGGGGGCCCAATATAGGAGGCCCCAGGCTCATACAACCACAGGGCTGTGTTAGAGATCCATGAATACTCAAAATTAACTGTGACCAATGTTCCCAAGCAAAGCTTTGCAAACTGCCCTCTGCTTCAGTATAATATTTCTATCTCATTAGCCTTGCAGAATTGGTTCACCCTATCATGCATCTGACACCATGGCACGCCCCTCCCCTCCTACAAGAATAGAAAACAAAGGTAAATCATACTACTGGTGAGAGGTCCCCAATCTATTCCTGGAATTTTCTGCCTTTTTCCTGACTTATGAATTAACCTCTTTCCTCCATTAAAGTTTTCCCATAAGAGGAACTATTCAAAGTCCTTGGAAGCAGGATGTAAGAGTTTATCTACCTTCTTATTACAAACGCTTTCCTAGTTCCTCATTTTGCATAATCTCCAATGATGACAAGAACCTGGAAACAGTGACAAATGGCCCCATCTGGCCTTTGTCTCTTCAACTTTCCCAGCCTTCACTTCTGACAACACTAGCAGCCAATGTGACACATGTCAGAGAACTCCCCCCCCATCCCTAGATGCCCATTGCAGAAGCTCTGGAGCCCAGATGGAATAAATGGTGACTGATCACGGCTGCAGGTCCAACGTTGGCAGGATTCCTTGCTGAAAGTGTGGCAATCCAGGCCCTCATAGGAGTCCTACAAACAACTGGCTTTTTTTAGTTTCTACTGGGTTTATGAGAGCAAGCTATCAAAATGGTTTTGAAAGTGTGTGGTAACATATCCGGCCTATGGCCAGTCCTGAGGCTTAAAGATGCCAGAGATCCATTGGTTTGATCTACACTCCTCCAATCGTCTACGTAGTAATTTTATACACAGGTTACCGTGAAAACTCTGCAGTGAAATCCAAATGGATTGCGCATAGTGATATAGACCTACTGCAGTTGCTTAAATTCGAAGTGCAGGGGTCAGAGCGGTCTAAAGCTGACCAGTCGCTCTCAGCTTGCAGCACTCAACTACACACCATAGCTTTCACTGCTGTAGCTGCAGTTCTTATCTTAGTCAAGTAACCTTTACACTGTTTCTCTCCTTAAGGTTGAAGTCTGGGAATTCTGACATCCCAACAGGGGCCTGGGAAGAATCGTAGTTCAATACGGAGGCATTTGCTGATCTGTAGTTACCACAGTGAAGACTCTAAGTTAACCAATACAAACAAAAGCAACGACAACAACAATAAAACCCCACATCTGTATTGTCCTTGATCAATCAGGAGACTGTTCGGTCAAATGACACTTTATAAACTGTGAAGGTCCATGCTCATTCCTTTAATGCTAAACAAATTCACCATCCAGCCCATGACATGTCATGTACTAGGCAGGTTGGATCTCTGTCTGTCAATGTCCTGTAAGGAATGGCCAGCCTAGAGAGGGCACCAGTGTTGGGTGTGGTAAAAGCTCTTTCCTAGCAGGGGAGCACGGAATGGGATTCTCCACATGTGTTTTCCACAGCTCTTGCTACCCTACAAGTAGAGGGTAGATTCTGAGGGGAGTCACAAGTACTTTTTGTTCCTGTTCTTTTGCTGTTTTTATGACAGGTAAGAAAAATGCAATTACTTATAGACTTCTAATCATGAGCATTTATCCACAGGCCCTTCAGGAGAGTGTCTGGATTTGAAATTAAAGACAAAAAATTCAAAATCTAAACCCACCCATTGCCCTTTTTTTCACATATGTTGTGCTATGGCATGTTGGGAAATCCATTTTGCCTCCCATCTTAGCAAGCTTACCATTGAATTCTCTTCTATCTCATTATTTCCTATTATTTCTTATTATTTTCTATTATTCAGACAACTGCTTTCTGCGGCTCTTTCCTGCTAGCCTCTTCAAAGCTCACAATAGGGCTTACTTTTTGGTCTTTGTATTTAAAGACCGTTGAAGATAAATTCAGGAAGGCCTGATTTAATACATTTATGCAAGTACGTTGACTGCATTCTTAACCCTGACTTGGCAAGCTGGGCAGTCAGGGGAGGAGATATGACCACTGTCCATAAAGGCCTCACTTCTAGCACAGTAGCATTCACACACCTTCCCTTTATCGAGAAGGAAATAGCTTTGTCACAACCTGCATGGCTGAGTGCTGCTGATGTCCGACTTCGGGAACACGATGCTGAGTTTTCTACAGTTTAAATCCTAGAAAGACAAAAACAAGGATGAGTATGTGGCCCAGTGGTCTAGCATTTTCTGGGATGTGTAAGGACCCTGGTTTGAACCACAGCAGGGAACAAAAAACTATAAAGTTGGGAGAGTAAGAAAAGCATTTGGGAACGGGTGTACGAACAAACACCATCCTACCACAGAGGAGTGAGCTGTGTTTGTTGATGGGGAGAGGGGAGAGGAGGCTTTGTGAGATGGAGACATGTCCTGGTGTCACACAACTGGTAAGAGATGGAGCTAGATTCATTGTGATTGGCATGTGAGCCTGACTTGAGTTCCATCTCATTCTAGATATTAACAGTCTGTGTTCTTCTCTTCAGAAACACCTGACTCTGTCCACAAAGTCATTGGGGGGAGTAGTGGCTGGGTGAGGTGGGACTGGGAGAAATAAATAAATTAATTAATGAAAAAAAATACCATGGGTTAGATGTGTGTGTAAGCTTTTGAAGATGATCTACAGTTGTTATAAGCATGGATGAGAGTCTGGTGAATGCCCACTAGGATGTTACAGAATATTGTTAGAGAAGGAAGCTATGGCTCTCAAAATGTCATCTAGCTATTAGGTGAGGCTTTCCAATGTTCTGCTTTGTTACTGGGCCATGTACAGGGCAAGTCCCAAAGGTTGGACCTGGGAAAATAATTTCTTTGGCTTTTGGACATGATCAAAGGTTACTAAATGAATTTATTTAATAAGAGGCCCTAAGTTATTGGCAAAGGCAGAGAATAAAAAACTCAATACTGGAAAAAGAAATAACAAATTTATCTGCACCTAAAGAGTCACCTGAAGCCCTTCCATAATAGTCCGTAGCTGCAGAATGGGTTTTATTAGATATTTTCTTTATTTACATTTCAAATGTTATCTATTTTCCTCGTTTCCCTTCTGAAAAACCCCTATCCCATTCCCCCTCCTCCTGCTCACCAACCCACCCACTCCTGATTCCCAGTTCTGGCATTCCCCTACAGTGGGGCATAGAGCCTTCACAGGACCAAGGGCCTCTCCTCCCATTGATGTCTGACAAGGCCATCCTCTGCTACTTACGTGGTTGGAGCCATGGGTAGCTCCATGTGTACTCTTTGGTGGTGGTTTAGTCCCTGGGAGCTCTGGGGGTTCTGGTTGGTTCATATTGTTGTTCCTTCTATGGGACTGCAAACCCCTTCAGCTCTTTCATTCTGTCTTTTCTCTAACTGGTCCATTGAGGACCTGGTGCTCAGTCCAATGGTTGGCTGTGAGCATCCACCTCTGTATTTTTCAGGCTCTGGCAGAGTGGGTTTTTTAATTAAGGAATATTAGCAGCATCAATCTTTAAAGGTACCTATTATTTGACCTGAAGGCTCATGTTTCCTTCAGAGAGAGAACATTGTCCCTACACTGCTATTTTTCCAGTGCTGCTTTCCCACAGCTGAGGCAGGCAAGGCCCTTTAGCGGTCCCTTCTCCATCCTGGGGCTCCTCTGAGACCATTAGTAGTTCTCTGTCTGGGAAATAAATTAGTTCTAGGGTTCCAGTGATCAATTCAGCTTGTTGTTCTGTCTAAATAATTTCCCTTGTGCTTTTGGGATTCTATTTTATCTCTTTTGTTGGGAGCCTCAAGAGCCAAACTTAAAAAGCAACATGGAACGTCCAGGGTCCCCTTGTCTCCTTTTTCAGCTTCCTCCTAACATTTGAAGCAGACTGACTGATGCGCGTCTGACAACAGTCTGAGTAGCCTAGGGCATCTTTTTGTTTAGCTAAACTCAGTTACGTATCTGCTAGTGCAGTTTCATCTCTTAGGAACCTTTCTGTGTCTTAGTTGTCCTTGTGCAATGTGCTTCTACACTCTGGTGCTATTCTTACTATGTTTTTCAACTTCTATTTTGAACTTTCCCTTATTTTAAAGCAAAGGCTGCCATCTAAAATCCCTTCTCATTTGGAAGCATTCTTTTAATCTCTTTAATTTTTACCAAAACTCTATCAATAGCTTTCCATGACTATTGTTTTGCTTTTTTGTTTTATTAGATATTTTCTTTATTTACATTTCACATGTTCTCCCCTTTCCTGTTTTCCCCTCTGAAATAACCCCTATTCCCTTTCTCCTACTCCTGCTTACCACCCCACCCTCTCCCGCTTCCTGGCCCTGGCATTCCCCTACATTGGGGTATAGAGCCTTCACAGGACCAAAGGACTCTCCTCCCATTGATGACCAACTAAGCCATCCTTTTTGTTTGTTCTTTTGCTTGTTTGTTTGTTTGGTTGGTTGTTTTTCTTTCTTTCTTTTGTTTTTCTTTTTCCCAGACAGGGTTTCTCTGTGTAGCCATGGCTGTCCTGGAACTCACTCTATAGAACAGGCTGGACTTGAACTCAGAAATCTGTCTGCCTCTGCCTCCCAAGTGCTGGGATTAAAGGTGTGTGCCACCACTGCCTGGCCAACAGATGATGTTTTAAGTAAACAAGTCCTATTTGAAGCATTTTAAGGTTTTGTGAAACATTTACTAGACACCAAATATCACTTTATTAGAGTTAAGAAAATTGAGAATTCCTAAGTTTATAAAGCAATACATTTTTAATATGTCCCCAAGAAGTAGACAAGGTACAAGAGAGAATGGTTGTGGGGCAGTGCAGAATAAACTGAGGAATGTCATGAAGGACAAGAAGATGAAATTAGACAGGTAAAGTGCCAGCAGAGTGAGAAAGTCAGGAGACTTTTACCACATGTGGTAGTGCTATTGGTGGTAGACAGTGGTGGGTGGACCTTGGACCTAGGATTACCACATAGCCGGCACTGTCATGGCTGACACAATACTTCATGTGGGTATTGACATTTTTGTTTCTTCGAGAGAAGTTCAAATATCTGAAGTGTATGTCCTCAGTAGGCTGTGATTCCATGTGTACTTTTTGGTATCAGGCAGCTGTGGGTAGGAGGATTTATCAGCCTCCTGGTCTAAGTGCAGGCTTTCTTCGACAGCTGTAGGCAGGTATTTGCCCTGGTGTCAGGCATTTCCCACATACATTACCATTGCCAGTGTGGCTACCATTAGCCAGTCAGATATTATGTATCACGGGCTCCAGTGGCTCCAGCATGAGTCTAGCTCTCATTGCCAGGTCTAGACATGCCGTTGACCACCAACCTTAAGGCATAGGGAGAGAAAGATTGAGTCTGGTGACCTCAGATAGCCATCTGGGATCTGTAGGTGTTTGCCCGCTGTCTCCGGGCCCTTTGAGGAAAGAAAAAGAAGAGGAAATGAAGGAAAAGTGGAGTAGAAAGTTCTTATAAGATTAGAACTATGTCTTACCTCCTGGCTGCTTTGCCAAATTGTTGCAGGTGGTTATTGAAGTCTGCAATTTCCAAGTTCCTACATCTGAACAAGGATTTGGACAAGGAGATGTGTATAGTCAAAGGTAGTTTTATGGTTTGGATGCTTGGCCTAGGGGGTGACACTATTAGGAGGTGTGGCCCTGTTGGAGTAGCTGTAGCCTCATTGGAATATGTGTGTCACTGTGGGTATGGGCTTCAAGACCCTCATCCTAGCTACCTGGAAGCCAGTATTCTAGCAGCCTTCTTATGAAGATGTAGAACTCTCAACTCAGCCTACAACTATGCTTGCCTGGATGCTGTGATGTTCCTGCCTTGATTATACTGGATTTGATCTCTGAACCTTTAAGCCAGCCCCAACTAAATGTTGTTCACTGTGTAATTTTGTAGTTATGGTGAGCAACCAAGGTTAAAGATAGCAGAGCTCTGTTGTTTTGGCATTGCTTAGGCCTCCCTCACCAAAACAAAAAACAAAAAAACAGGTAGCTATCCTATGCCTACCACTGATATCTTCATTAAATAAGTTCTATCTCTGGGAGCAATATTGTCCATCCATACAGGATCCTCTGATTATGGTCTCTGATAGTATACAAAAGTTTTAATTATCTTACAGGCTAGTGGATTTGCACAATGTTTCTTTATATATCTATAGCTTTGATTAACTTTCTGCCCCTGCTTTCCTCTAACCCTCCATCCCCATCCTAATTTGAATCATTAACCTGGACAAGTCTTCCCCTGTTTTTTTCATGTCACCTGTGTCCTATGATCTCCTCTAGGTATATTTTTACTTGTGTTGCAAGATTATGTGCTTCCATGTAACTTTTTATACTGTATAAATCTACTTGTATTTGTTATAAGATTATAACAAATCCTTTAAAATAAAATAATCTAATTTTTAAGATTTAGAAACAAACGGTACTTTGTTTATACACTAGGGTCAAGATTCACCTGGTCTACTGATGCCTTATTTCATTTAGACTGCTGGAATATATCAATGAGCTAATGATATTGCTCAGTTGATTAGCACTCATTATACCCTAGCTTTGATTTCTAGCACCCCATAAGATAAGATAAATACTTACGGTAAATACTTGAAATCTCAGTACTCAGGAGCTGAGAGGAGACCACAAATACAAAATCATCCTCTGCTTTATAATGACCCTGAGGACACCCTGGGATAAATGAGGTCTAAAAAAAAAGAGTGGTTGCCTTGGTCATGCTGTCTGTTCACAGCAGTAAACCCTAAGACAGGTAGTTTATTAAGGAAAAAGGACACTTCTGAGGGTGGAAGTGGACCATGCTGAAGAAACATCAAAGGGTCAGGGTATCTGTACTGCATGTTTTTCCTGAGCATTCTTGGTTATAAATTCCAGTCTCTGGTGAGTGGTTTCCACTCTGATTTCTTTTATACGCTAATTTTGGCCTCTCTTCCTTCCTGCCTTTCTCCAGCCTCTGAATCTCCCCTCTGGGTTTTCCCTCCCTCCCTGCCTTTCCTGCCTGTCTACCAAGCTTTTAGATCTGCCACTCTGCCAGAGCACTAAAAGAGCTCCCTGAATAAGTAAATATTAATTGTCTGGCTCCGTCTTTCTGAATGGAGCTGAGAACAATGGGCTTGCTTGTCTGAAGTACAGACTATTGTTCCTATTCCTCCTTTCTGAAAGCTTCAATGTAGCAACATTCAGAATTTGGGGCAGAAGCTGGCCCTTTCTGTGACATTAAATCACTTAATTGACAAACCAGTAATTCGTAAGGGGAAGATGATTTCCCAAATGCATTTTATACCCCTGAATTTCAAAGCACAGAGTTCTTGCTGGAACTGGTTTCTGCCCAGGAAGAGATAATGTCAATCACGATGCCTGCTTTCTGCTCAGTTGCTCTTCCCAGGCACATTATTCTAGCTCTATCCAAGAAGAGGCAGAGAGCATGAGTGACTTCTGGTTTGCACTTCAAAGAGGGGACACCAGCAGCCTGTGAGCTCTTAACATATTATTTATTTATTTATTTATTTATTTATTTATTTTTATTACTTTATTTTTATATGGAGCTACATTTTGGGTGTCCATTAGCAAGAACCTGCAGGTGTTTGGGGTGGTAATGATCAGGATCCAGGCTCAACTAGCTTGGCTAAGGCATGAAGCAGGACCAGGCAGCCAGGATGAGATGACAGCTCCTGACTCAGCTTAAAACAGTTAAAACTGCTGATAAGACTTAGTTTATAATGTTTTTGTTATCTTCCAGAATTTTATTCTTAGAAGCCATCCAAAGAATCTTGTCGGATTCTTCTTAGGAATGCAATGGAGACTATCAAACTCTTGCTAACACTTGGGAAGGATCCCTGCCCTGCTTTCTAGCCCCCTTCCAGGCCAGGCTCCTTGTTTGGTCTCTTCCTTTCTTAAACACAGTTTCTTCTAGGAGCACATCAAAGAACTCCTTTTTCCCCAGAGAGAGCACCAGGGGACAGCTTCACTTCATCTCTACAGACAAGGAAACTTACCTCAGCAGGAGAGAAAGCATTAGTGGCTTGCTTCAGATCATTCTGCATCACAGCCCTCCTTGCACCCACACTCTGGGACACCCTAAGAAACATCTCTGTGTCTTGTCTTGCCTCTTGAGGCAGTGTGAGTGGGTGAGACTTGCTTGAAGATGTGAGAGTTTCAAAACTGATCAATAACTACTGCCTCTGCTATTTATTTAATAAAAATCTGCCTCTAGAGAGAGATCTGAGAGTTAACACATGAGCAGATGGTGCTTAGCTTTCCCATGAGCCCTCTTCTCTAACTTTAAAGCTATGAAATATTCAAGGCTATTTTGAGAAATGACCTTTTAATTTCTTTATTTTTAAAGATCATGGTCTCTCCTCTTGATGCTCCTTACATGAAGGAAGAGTTTCAAGTATGCAAGAGTGAGCTGGGATACAGCTGGGAGTCTTCGGTCTGCATCTTGCAGATGCTCTTAGAATAAACATCTATTTGATGTGCTTTATACTCTGGAAAATTAGGGATTCTTTCTCATCATATTATTGCAGCATTATATGCACACCCACACTCACATAAATTCACACAGGTACCTATAGGAATGCACTCCTCAGCATGCACATCACAAACTTGCTCACACACGCACATGTACACACACAGATACGCTCATCCATGTACACACACACACACACACACACACACACACACACACACACACACACGCCTCTTCTCAGCTAATTAACCAGACACTGGTGGGTACCAGCAGGGTTCAATGTCATCATGACTGTGAGGTCCCTGTAATGGACAGCTCACAACGCTTCCTTCCGTTCTGTTTGTTTTCCAAGGGCAAGGTTGCTCTGGGTGTCTCTTGCTTTCTTCTGTGACAAGTACAGTGACCTACAACCATGTTGCCTCACTCATGCGAGTGCCTTCTCTGCCCTTCACTGTGTTCTATTAGTAACTAGCCTGATAGACATGACATCACAAAAGACTCTTGTGTCCCTCTCTTCAGGTTATGGGAATACTGAACTGATAGATGCCAAGAAATTGGAATTCTCCCAGGAAGCGCCTGCTGGGAGATGTAAAAGGATAAAGCCTGAGCCAGCCAGAGAGGGAGCAAGTGTCAGGGAAGGAGTTACAGGAGACACCCATGCTAGCTGCCTGGAAGTCAGTATTCTGCTAGCAGCCTTCAGATGAAGATGTAGAACTCTCAGCTCCTCCTGCACCATGCCTGCCTGGACACTGCCATGCTCCTGCCTTGATGATGCTGGACTGAACCTCTGAACCTGTAAGCCTGTCCTAGTTAAATGTTGTCCTTTGAGAGTTGCCTTGGTTGTGTTATCTGTTCACAGCAGTAAAACCCTAATTAAGACATATTGCATAGATATGTGTATATACATATATATTTCTAAATAGAACCTGTTCAGTCTAGATGATGCTTTCTGTATGTATGTTTTGAGAGCTGACCGTGGAACTGGACAATCAGTTGGTGTGCTCTTACCTGGGGAAGGCCTCCTCTCAATTCCCAGCTTTTCTCAGTTGCCTATAGTTCTTTCTGTAGGGATCAGGCCTTGGGGACTTCTCTGTCCAGTTTGACATGTCTATTGATAGCATCTTTGTTCATTTCACGTTATTATAGTCATGTTGTGAGACTCTATGGGTGTAGCTTCTGCTATTACCAGGAGACACAGTCACAATCAATCACTTCCTTGTTGCTTGCTGCACTGGTTTTTAGTGTAATCGCTCACTGTAATGTTGTTCTCTGAATGCACAAGCAACACTTGCTTTCAGGAGTTTCCATACTACATATAACCTTCACACCCGCATAGCTTCTGTTAGGTTTTCATGAGCCCACATCATTTATATCATTCATTCTCCCTTAGGTCTAAGGTTGCTCTCCCTCATACACTTTCTGTGTTAACATAGGGAGAGTGGTCAGGATGGAGATCTGTTGGCTCACATACCAGGCAGCCAGAGGTGGTAAGGCTTTTGTGGTGGCCAGCTAAGCCGTTTGATCAGAGTTTCAAGGACTTGCATTCATCTTCTGGGTCACTTCTTCCATCCTTGCTAGCTGTTGAAGCTTCTTCGATCACACTGAACAAGAGAGAGAGAATAAGAGGGATCTTGTCCCCACAGTCTAGGGTTATGTGTTCATAGGTCTCCATCTACACTTCACCCATCAAATTCCAGGAACAGGATTACTATGAAAGTTACCTCTGCAGCTATGCTTCCCCAAGGGGAACTAAGTTCCCTTCACTTCCCTGCTACAACTCTGTGGGAGTGTTGGGAGGATGGCCAAGAGGTGGAAGCTTTAGGATCCCTTCCAGAGGTTCTCAGGCACTGTTGCTCAGAAGCAGCTGAGGAGCCTTGAAATTGACCAACCCACAAAGCTGTGTCCGCTGAGTCAGAGTGTTCATGGGAGCTGATCTAAGCCAGCGGTTCATGAACTCTGCTGTGTATCAGACATGTTTGGAAACCATTAAGCTCTTGTTCGACCCCTGATTTAACCCCTGAGGTGTGACTTGAACACTCCCAGGTGAAGTCCATGTGCAAGCAAGTTTGGGAGTCAACGTGTGGACACGTCTGTCTTACATGCTTTTTAGTTTTAAAAAATTTTAAGAGAGTTTGAGCTTATTTTGGGTTATAAAAGACACTAAGTTTCTCTCTTTATAGACTTGCCTATTTTTGACATTTCATGTCAATGGAATTTTAGACAGTATAATAATCAGTCTATGTTTACAGTTTCCATATCTGTGAACTCAATTAGCTACAGGTAGAAAATACTAGAATAAAAATCATATGAAATCTACTGAACTTGTACAGACTTTTAAAGGAATCACTATTACCTAGCAATGTAGTAAAATAACTATTTGTGTAACATTCTTGCATGTTAGGCACTAAGCTTCCTAGACACTATTTAAAATACTCAGAAGGATGTGCATAAATTATAGGCAAATACTACATCATTTTATGTGTGTACACATTATATACAAACATGATATACTGCATGAGTAGTGCTTGTGGAGGCAGAAGAGGATGTCAGTTACTCTGTAACTGGAGTTACAGATAGTTGTGAGCCACCGAGTAGGTGTAGAGAATTGAACCCAGATCGTCCGCAAGAGCAACAAGTATTCTAAGCTGCTGAGCCATCTCTCCAGTCCCTGTATTGTCGTTTGTGTCTCTCTAGGTGGGGCTTATCCTGTTATTCTCAACAATAATTCAAGCAAGTTAAGTTATTGTGTTCTACTTATATGACTGGTCTACAATTTTTACCAGAATAGCCTGATCCGAGACCCCTGCCTGTAAATTACACCCTTGCATCTGGTGTGTGGGGAACCAGTCTTTGCCCATGTAGGGCTCTCTGTGACTGAGGTGTGGAGGTCTTCCTGCTTGTGTTGAACTTTGCTGCTGAGAGGTTACTTCCTAATGTTGTGCCAAGCTCTACAACATAATTTCCCATAATCCTGTGTACTTCAGTCATGTAATGCTGTGGGTTGTGTTGCCTTTTTTGGAAGATACATCCTGGGCACACACAGGGAATAGCTTTAGTTTCTTATGCTACACTTCTACTCCCATCTCCCCAGGCCACTCTGCTCCATCTCTCTGCATACAGCCTGGCTTATAGTTTTCTATCTCCGCTGTGATGAAACATTATGACCAAAAGCAAGTTAAGGAGGAAAGGGTTTATTTGGCTTACACTTGCACATCCATAGTCCATCACTGAAGGAAGTCAGGACAGGAACACAAACAGGGCAGGAACCTGGAGGCAGGAGCTGATGCAGAGGCCATGGAAGGGTGCTGCTTACTTACTGGCTTGTTCTCCATGACTTACCTCAGCTTGCTTTCTTCTAGAACCCAGGACCGCCAGCCTAAGCATGGCCCTATCCTCAATGGACTGGGCCCTCCGACATCAATCACTAATCAGGAAATTATCCTTCAGACTTGCCTGCAGTCTGTTATTATGGAACCATTTTCTCAACTGAGGTTCCCATCTTTCAAATGACTTAAGGCAGTGTCAAATTGACAAACAGAGCCACACACAGTCCCTGCTTGCATTTCTGTAGTCTGGACAGTGCCTCTGCCTCTCATGGTATCTGTAAGATCAGTCCCCTTGCAGCTACAGTTGACCTTAGCCCAAAGTGAACAAATGGTGTGGCTAAATTCAACTGATACAGAAATTCCCAATTAGGCCTTTTCTTTTCTTTTTTTCTATTTCATTCATTTCTTCTTGTAGGAATACGATCTATTTTTTATCCTAATTCATTTTCACTTCGTCACACAGATGTAGTTTTTAATTTTCCCTTTCCCTTGGAGGTCTCCAAATAAAATATATCATGTTTGTTTATCTATTCATCAATTGGTGGCTCTTTGGGCTGTTTTCAAGTTGTGGCTGTTATGAATTATGTTGCTCAACATATTCATGTCCAGGACTTGGTGTAGTTATAAGGATTTGTTTTTCTTAGTTTCTTAGATTAAATATTTAAAAGTCGAATTTCTGGGTCATGTTGATAACTCAATATTTGACATGTTGAGGAACTGCCAGTCAACGCTCCTGCACCGTCTACTTTCCTGGGGGATGCATGAAGTTTCAATGCTGCATATCCTGGTCAATGCTTGTTACTGTCGTTTTGATTCAGAGGATGTGGAGTGGTATCTCATGTCACTTCTTCCATGGCTGCTGCTAAGGTGTATCTTTATATGTGCTCATTGAGTAATGTAGATTCTTATATCTTATTATTTTGTCTATTTTAAAGCTAGCTGCCTTTTGCTTTCTTTGCTGGCTTCCTTCCTTGCTTTTCACCTTAATATGGCATGATATATAGCCTGGGATGGCTTCAACCTTGCAATCTTTCAGCCTCTGCCTGTGTCTATTGCAGGTACAGACACGTGACAACACACTTGGCTTCCCAAGACACTTCATCGAGGACTAGAGCTAAGTGGCTCAATGGCGTACCCAGTCTGCATCTGCCAGGTATTTTCACTACCAATTTAATGATTCCCTATCTATCTATCTATCTATCTATCTATCTATCTATCTATCTATCTATCTATCTATTGTTCTCTCCTTTTTTGGGTTTCTTATGAACAATGATGATAGGGCTCTCCTGCTCTCTGTGCCTAGCACTTCATCTAGCACTGGGCACAATGGAATCCAGGGATCTGCTGTCAAGGATTTTTAATCAAGAGGCCTTTTCCGTTGCAGCCCTCAGTCTGCTCCTTGACTGTGCTGTGATTGACTCCCTGGTGATATGTCAGTAGCTGAGAGGGAGTAGAGAAGTGTGGAATCTTGATGTAAAGAGAGACCCTCTAGCAACAGAGAGAACTGAGTGTGCCTATGAAGAAAATATCAAATGCGTACATATGGAGAACATCTGGCAAATTTCTTTGAAGTAGCAGGAATGTAAAAATTAGCACATGAATCAAGAATACGACAGTAATAGCTCAAAATTATCCCCTCCATGAGGCTGGACTTCCTACCACCAAAACAAAACAAAACAAACAAATAAAAACCAGCATAGAGGGGCTAGAGAGATGACTCAGTGGTTAAGAGCACTGTCTGCTCTTCCGAAGGTCCCCAGTTCAAATCCCAGCAACCACATGGTGGCTCACAACCATCCGTAATGAGATCAGATGCCTTCTTCTGGGGTGTCTGAAGACAACTACAGTGTACTTACATATAATAAATAAATAAATCTTTTAAAACAAGCAGTGTAGAGATGAAGTAGAAATGCTTTCAGGACATAGGGTGGGGAAGGTAGGGTGGGAGGCTTGATTTTCCTACAGGAAAAAAAAAAGTCACCGTCTTTCAGTGTGTTGGGGCTCAGGGGACCCCTGCTAAGGGGAACAGTTGCTTCAGAACCAAAAGTCTACCTCTCATTGTTATCAGTCTTCTTGAGTAGAATCTAGTCTGAAAGTCTTTGGGGACCTGAGGAGATGGAAGAACAGAAGCTGATTCAGTCAGGGTTTTTCTTGGGTGGTTTGGAACATACAGAGACGGAGTCATTTTCATTTTAATCAGAAGACAGAAGACATGTGTATTTGGTGCCAACCTATTCCACACATGCTTGGCTTATGTCATGTGACATTTAATTGTCAGACACCACTACCTTCCTGACTCCAAAGTGGCAGCTGTGTTCCCAGTAGCAGAGGCCTGGGAGATGAGCAGTTTTGTGCGGTTGCCGGCAGCCTGCCCTGAGACCTTCTGCAGGCTCTGCGCTCTGCTGTGCACTCCCAAGAGTCAGACAGGTCAGACGCGCTGCGCAAAGGGTGAAGGGCTTTGGGACAACTCTCAGCCAATGCTGGAGATGAGGCATGGGGTTTCGAGGATGAACAGCCCACCTACCTTACCTCGGGAAGGTGGTGAGACTCCAAAGCATGTTCCACAGTGGCCCCTGTGTGTTGGTATGCTCTTCTGATGAACATTCTCCTCTGCGTCCTGTCCAGAGTCCCCACTAATAGTGATGGGGACTCTAGGATAAGAGTCCCCAAAGACTCTTTAGGGAGCCCAGTCTACCAGGAATGGTAGCTTAAGGGGAAATGCAGTTGGATGATAATGATCATGATGATGATGATGGTGATGGTGATAAGTTGTGTCATTGTGAGTTCTAAGACCGTTCTCTTGATATGCATCTGATGGGCTTGTTTTATTTGTCAGGGTCCCAGAATGGAGCTTCTGTCACAGAAAACTGAAGTCACTGAGCCTTCAAGAAATGTCTATAGAAGTAAGTGTCATGCCACAGAGCAGCACAACATTTTAATAAGCTCACTTCGACACTCTCATTTGTCTTCTCAATTTTCTTGAGTGAACAAGGCCAAAAGCCTTTATGCAAATGAGCTTCAAGGGTAGCTCCAGACAGCAGAAGCTGTGACTGAAATCTGCAAAACTTGGAGAAAGTTCTAATGAGGACCTGGCAGTTTCCAGAGATGAGCTTCTGGTGTATCATTTTGTAGTCTCTACCCAGGCTAGGACAAGGACACACAGGCTTTTCCTGACAAAAGAGGGGGGAAGAGAGAGGGAGGGGAAAGGGGCAGGGGGAAGAGAGAAGGGAAGAAGGGAAGGGGCAGGGAGGGGGAGAGGGAAAAGCAGAGAGGGATGGGGAGAGGGAGAGAATGAGTGGAGGGAAGCTTTGGGGTTCAGGTCATTTCTGTTTGAGACTTTGGAGGTTCAGGTCTTGTTGCTATTCCCAGATGAAAGGATGTACTGCTTCTTCCATCAAAATAAAATACATTGTAAAGGTTATTTAAAGTTTAGTGTTGTTTAATATTATGCTTTTGGATGATTATTTTTATCCTGTGTGCATGTGTGTTTGCCTGCATGTGTGTATATTGCACTGCGTATGTACAGTGCCAGTGGAAACCGGTAGTGGGTGTCAGATCCCCTGGAACTGTTGTTATAGATATATGTGAGCCACCATGTGAGTGCTGGGAACTGAACCTGGGTCCTCTGTAAGACTTGTCAGCGCTCTTAACTTCTGAGCTATCTCTCAGATGCAATACCAGGGTTTGTAAAAGAGGAGTTGGCTGTATTTTTACTTGATGCCTCTCCACTGGTGGCTCCTTCCCTGCTCCCTCCTTCCTTCCTTTTCTTCTTTCTTTCCTTGCTTTCTTCACTCCTAACTTTCCTGATCACCTTCCTTCATTCCTTCCAACATTTTCCAGGCCAAAACAAAATAATTTTTTTCTTTTGTTTTGCTTGAGAAAATGTTGCGGGTGGGCTGATTCACCACTTGCGTAACCACTACCTCGTGACCTCTTATTATTTTGTAGCCCCGGGAGAAGATGAAAAGCAAAACTAGACTTTTGAGTAGTGAACAGGCAAAGTCCATTTGTTTATACTGTCTCGTGGCCATCTCTCCATCACTAGCTAAGGTTCTGGGGTGACAAATTATCCCCACTGCCAGGGGTCTTTCATTTGGAGGAAGTTATGGCTTACTCCGTCTTCAGTCTAAGCCGTGTCAGGAAGGGGAATTTACTTGAAAGCACAGGTACATCTGTGGCTTCTGTGGAATATATAAGTGGAGTCCTCGTCCAAATTCCCAGGAGAACAATGGATTAGTGACAGCCTGTTTCTGTGATTTGAATATGTTGAGGGCTTGGCTTCTAGCTGGATATGCTATCTTAGTAGGTTCTAGACAATTTAGGGAATGGGGTCAAGTTAGAGTAAGTAAGATACTGAGGGTGAGTCCTTGGGAAAATATACCTGGACTGTTCCCATGTCTTTGAAGCATTATTTCCCTGTCAGATTCCTGGCTAACCACTTAGTGAACAGAACCCCTTTGCTATATATTCCTGCTATTTGTCACAAACTTTTTCCTAATGCATGGCACCAACTGGCCACCCCCTTGGCCCAAATGAATCTTTTCTTTATGTTATTTCTCTCAGATATTTAATGATAGTGCAATAAAGTAACACTCATATAAATGTTGGAGGGTGGGTAGTGGTAGGACACACTATTTACAGTTTCTAGGGACCCATTTAGGGTGAGACAGCAGTCTGTGACTTAAAATCAGGGAGACATTTCAAGCCAAATGTTAGGCAGCTGGCATAGCACTGGTCTGCCCTGTGTTAGGAACAGTGAATAAGATGCATAGGTCCTTATGCACCTCTGAGACACTGTGTTCTCTTGAGAAGAGAAGGATACAGATAAATGACTAGAGCAATTGGATGCGACAGTGAGTGTGGGGAAGGAAATGACAACCTGGGACTAAGCAGATGGTCACTGTTCTTGCAGGGGACACAGGTTCAGTTACACACACTCACAACCACCTGCAATTCCAGTTCTAAGGTATCTGATAAATTCTTCCAGTCCCCACAGCTTACTTCAGGCACAGGACACATGTAAACTCTTGCAGGCATACACAAGTATGCCCAAGTAATAAGTCAGCCCAAGTGCAAGGGTTTGCTTTCGTTCACTCTTTCAGAGGGTTCAGGACTTAGGTGGTTGGGCAAAACCTCATGGAAGTAGGAGCTTATGGCAACAGAGCTCTTTGTGGCAGAAAGAAGGAGAGGGGCCTACTGCAAGAGTTCACAGAGGTTTATAGCTGTTAGAAGTAAGTTCAGGGTCCTAAAGAAAGAGACCACCACTCCAAGGGAAGTGTCTGGAAAAGGCAAACTTCACTTTAGCATGAGAGGGAACTCCCCTAGACAGGAACTTGGTTTTTATTCTAAGGAAGGTGGTGACTATCTTTGGATTTGAATTACGGTTTTCTCTCATTGGCTGAGGTCCAGCCTCACAATCTTAATTCATTTGGCTACTTTGGAAAGAATTGTATAGGAAACGAAGGAGGAAGGGGAAGGAGGCACTGCTCTAAGTGGGGTAAAGGACCACTGTGCCAGGCCATCAGATTCCTAGAATATAGAAGCGGGGTTTTGAGTAACCGAAGGTTTTACTGGGTAAGGAGATAAGAATATTTGAACTACTTGTCCTAAACACGTTGTTATGGTAACACCCATTCTTGATGTTTGTTACATAGCTCAAAGAACCCAGTTTGCCTCCTCCAATTAGGTCTCAACTTTAACTGCCATTCAAAAAAAAAACAACAAACAAAACATTATGTTGTGAATACACCAGAGTCCCGATCATCTAATTGCCTCTTGAAATGTCCTCTTAGTCACACCTAGAGGCATACTTACCCTCACCCCCACCTCCATGTCTTAACCCTATCAAGTTAATAAGGAATGTTAATCACCCTGGGAATCCGCAAAAGCACTATCTATCTACAATAGCAGTGTGGTACCATTCAAAAATCTTCCAGTAGATGGCAATGAAGTTCTATCTAACCTCCATGGGGTCCTTTGTCCCAGTAAAGTATGCACCAGATTATTTTTTTCAACAGTTGGCATGAAAATGTGTCACTGGGGAAGGAATGCGTCTCTCCCCTCTTGTTTACACTAAGCTGGCTCACCGGTTAGTGGTGCCACACCTTATGTCTTAGCACAAGGTATTGTAGAAAAAGCAAGCTGACATTTCCAAGAATATTTTGAAGGATGCCAAATCCACCCAATATGAATAGGTATCTGAACAAAGGGTAAATAAATGGTCCAATATATAAAATAAGAAAAGAATTGCAATAGAGAAGCCCATCGAGTCTGCTGGATCTGACCTTGCCTATATGCCTGCCATATGGTATCTTCTGAGTGGCTGGGCTGCCCAGAAGTACCTTTCAGTAGAGCTCTGGGAGAATTTGTTTCCTGGTGAACGGCAGTGAGGCATAGACTATGGAATTGTGTTGGCAGGCACTTTGGCTGCCACAGAGCTAGTGTAAGGCATAGTGTCACTTGCCATCAAAATCTTCTTATTTTCCAAGTGCAGAATGAGGATTTGAATTGTGAGTTCAGGCAGAAGTCGCCAGCGTCTTCTCTGAATTTGACATGGTTTCCGAGTTTTCAGTGAGAGGTAAGAATTCAGTTCAGGAGAGCTTTATCTCTAGACCAAGGAGAAGAACTCTGTTCACGAGGAAAGGGGAACTTATAGGCCTTGAAGGGTCTGGGAGAGTGGGCACCATCTCCCACTTGCTTTCTCCTAGGAAATGGGTTTAATAAATATTTGGGAGTGACCCTGGGGGAGTAGAGGATCTTCCAGACTTTCACTCTAAGTGTTTCTAAGCTGTAAAATAGAACCAAGGGGTATTTAGGAGCCCAGCAGGCAGCAGGAAGCCCCAGCAGGATAGGTAATTAGACCTCACAGCCAGCGGCCCAGCTCTTCTCACTCTGAAAGAGAAGACAGAGGTGGGGGTTGGGGCTCTTGGATCCAGCTGAAAAGTCAGACCCAAGGAGAGTCTTCATACAGTCAGTCCATCTCACCAATTAAAACCATGCTCCATTTAATCAGAACATCCTTTAATGGGTTGTCTGGGAGCACATTTGAACCTCCCAAGACTATCCACCTCATTGATGCCCACTGTCTGTCCATGAATCTGACTGGGTAGGAGGCCTCTTCCCTTTCTCTTTTATTTGATACTCACAGGACCCTTGGCCTCTCTGAACAAGAAACTGAGAATTCTTAGAGTTAAATATTACATTCAACCTTAAAATTGGCTTATACAACAATGTCTTAAAAACCTAATGTACATTTTCCTTTCCCAAGGAGCAACACAGCCTGGTATCTTTAACTGTGTCTCCGCTTTTCCATTCAGGTTCTGAGTCTTAAGTTGCCTTTATCTTGTGTACTTTTAATTTTTGAATGTAACTTGTTATGTTACCACTCATCTTTCTATCTTGTCTTTTTAAATGTTCATGGTAAGTTACAACAAAAGAAAATTCCCTAATTTCAAAACATCAAATTTTACATCTGAGGTTGCTCTGGAGTAGTGTTTCTTACCCTTATATCCACTTCAGAATCTCCAGGGTGGGTGGAGGCTTTAAAAGTCCAAGACCTTGAGCCACATTCCAATCAGTGTAGTATGCATTCCTGGGGCTTCAACATCATCCCAGCTGAGTCCAGTATGTAGACAGTGCTGTGCTGAGTTCACACTGAGCACGGCTGTCCATTAGTCCCCTGTCCAGAGAGCTCTGGTTCCCTTCCATGGTATTATAGCCTGTAGAAAGACTTGAGGCGTCCTGGATATTTACTGTGATGGTGGAGCCTGGCTATGCAGTAAGGACTTAGCTGTGCTGTGCTCTGTGACTGGATCCTGTTTTCCTTAAGTGTGTCTTGGTATGGATTTTTGTGAATGTAATGAATGATAAGCAAAGCCTTTGTTCCATCCTTTTAGGTTTAGGCTAAGTGAGACAGAAATAAAGTCTCCAGGGGAGTCTTGGAGTTGGTTTGTGCCAAGTCTTATTATGACCATATGACTGGGAAACTAGAATGTTTTGGGGAGCTGTATTCAAGGTCACATGCCTGGGACTAGTCCCTAACTTCTGTTTTTGTTGTTTTACCTGGTACTCTACTCTCTCTTGCATGGATGGAAAGTGTTCATGGAGAGGCTGTGAACATGTGCCAGTACCGGGAGAAACCTTGAAAGGTTAGATGGGATCCATCCTGTTCCGCAAGGACTCCATCCACATGGCCATGAGCACTCACTTTCTAAAACTTACAATGGTGGGGGAGGCGAGGGAGAGGATGAGAGAGAGGGAGAGAGAGAGAGAGAGAGAGAGAGAGAGAGAGAGAGAGAGAGAGAGAGAGAGAGAGAGAGAGAGAGAGAGAGAGAATCATCCTGTAGCTCTGCCTGTCCTAGAACCTACTATATAGACCAAGCTGGCCTCAAACTCAGAAAGATCTGTCCGCCTCTGCCTCCCAAGTGCTCCAACTAAAGGCTGGCCCAGTCATACCTGGCTGATATACTTATGACACAATGTAGAAATATCAGGGAAGAGGAACCTCTATTGAGAAAATAACTTCATTGGATTGCTTGTAGTCAGGTCTGTAGGGCATTTTCTTGACTAATGGTTGATGTGGAAAGGTCCAGGCCATTGCAGGTGGTGCCACTTTGGGTAGATGACCCTGGGTAGTATAAAAAACTAGTCTGAGAAAGGCAAGAGGAGCAAGCTAGTGAGCAGCACTCCTCCGTAGTCTCTGCTTCAGCCCTGGCTTCCCTTGATGTTGGACTATAACCTGTAAGACAAATAAATCCTTTCCTTGTGTTCTTACATCACAGGGTTAGAAACCTCAGCTAAGACGGCCATGATCTGCTTGGTGGGAGATAGAGGAACATATTTAAAATAAGTTTGTGAGAAAAAGATGGCCCTACAAACATCCACAGGAGACCATGCTTGCTTACACTGTGCTGTAAGAGGACAAATCTAGGCAGGGTAGTGACCTCTGTGACCAAATACCTGAAAGAACAGTGTAGGGGAGGAAAACCATCCTGACTCACAGTCTCAGGGGGTTCAGACCAGGGCTGCTAGGTGCTGTGCCCTTGGAAGGAGCACAAAGCCAAGAATCCTATTCCTCTCTGGTAGAGGTGGAGCAGAAAGGGGTAGGGACTAGAGAACAATGGTAACCTTTAAAGGCATGCCTCCAGTGATTGATCCCATGAGTCACTGTGCTAGGGCTCACTTTCTAAGCTTTTCAGATAATTCCTCCTGCTGGTACCCAGCTTTGAACACATGAACTTGTGGGAACATTCGATATTCAAACCACAAAGTACATTAAAATAAATGTCTGATCCCCATGACCTAACCATTTCACCTGTCAATACCTACTCTAGACAAGCGCCCATTCCTTCGGAAGGTTGTGTATAAGGTTGCTTATCACACCATTGTTTGCGGCCATAAAAGATTGGAAAAGCTAAATGTTTATTAATATGATTTATTAAACATATAATGCTAGATAACGACAAAGTTTTTATGAAGATAGATGGTAGAAAACAAAGAAGGCTGTGAGACTGAAAGAATAGTTTTCATCTTTGAAATTTTCTTTCAAAGACATTTTCATTTCTATGAAAGAAAACAAAGAAAATAAAACAGTGAATTCAAGTAAATTCATAGAATAAAAAGTCCAGGAGTGTTCACTGATTTGAAAAGGATAGTTATTGCTGAAACAGGCCTGGGCAGAGGGCTGAGGCTAGAGGGTAACTTCACTGAAAGTCAACTGTTACTTTACAAATGAATGTGCCCATCCACAGATGAGGGGGCATTTACAGAAAAGGGTGGTGGTGTTTTGTCTGAAGCCACAAGGAGTAAAACTGTGGCAATTGCAGGAAGATACTGACATGTTAAGTGAAACAAAGCAGACTCAGAAAGATAAGCATCCTCCACCCTCCTCAACACACACACACACAGCCCTGTGGAATTAGGAGAGAGATAGAAAAGTGAAATAGTAAAAGCAGGGGACACAGGGAAGGGGTTTAGGTTAACAGAAGGGTGAATATTATAAAAGTATGATACACATATGTGTTAAAGTTCGATCATGAGAGACATCTCTTTGTACTCTACAGATGAATAATTTGAGTCCCCGAAGCATGGTAATTTACAGTTTCTTTAAAGAACAAACAAGTGGACCAGGGATAGCTCAGCAGTTAAAAGTACTTGCTGTTTAGGGCATGGTTGTGCACTCCTTTAATCCCAGCAGAGGTTGGCAGATCCCTGTGAGTACCAGGCCATCCAGGGCCAGTACGACCTTGCCTCAAATAACAGTCAAAGCAAACAAATAATGCAGCCTGGTTGCTTTTCCAGCGGTCCTAGGTTCAGTTCCAGCACCTAGATGACAATTCATAACCATCTTAACCCCAGTCCTAGAGCCCATTACCTTCTTCCGGCCTCCTTAGGTACCAGACAGAAAAATGATGCACAGGCATATATGTGTGCAAAACAGCTGTATACATACAAATCAAAAAAATAAAAACAAGTGAACCATCACGTCAATCTGGCTCTTTGGCACAGTCTGTGCAGACTGTAGCACTGTCTCTTGAGAAGTGGGGTTCTTACTCCCATCCCACATTTAATTTGGTTCAAGGACCATCAAGCCATACTTAAGAGGGCCAGGAACAGTCTTGTGATTGTCTCCATTTTAGCAAAAAGTCAAGTATGGAACAGCAGGCAGATGGCCCTTGATTTTTCAAAGTGTCCTTAGCAAGTATTCTTGGCCTGTTCTTGTGCTCCAGGAAAGCTGGATAGGAGTTAAGCCAGTGCCCTTGTTCATCTCCCGATAGGTCATGCTATGCCACAAAGGACTGGAAGGCTCTCCTTAGCATGTGGGTTGGTGGAAACTGAACCTGGGCTGGGCCTCCAGTGTGGTTCGGGTTAGGATCACAAGGAGAGAGGATCTTGTTGATTCTTACTGCATCCTCTGGGTCTCATCATAAACATGCTCCTGGATTCCTTCCGCTGTTACCCAGGGCCAGAATCTCTGTTGTGTGTGCTGTGGGTGCTCATTCATTGATTTTTTTTTTTTTATGTATTTTTTTTTAAATGCTGCTGTAGTTCTTGGTACACAGTTGGTGCTCAGTAAATATTTGTTTAATGACTTAATAAAATATTTATTAAATTTCTATTATGGCCAAAGGGTGAACCAGATGCTAAAGCATTTCTGGCTGATCCAGAATCATATCACAGCTAAGGGGACAGCCCAGCTGGCCAGGGCACTGCAGAAGAACACCACCATAATGGAGATTTGTCTCAATGGAAACTTAATTAAGGCGGAGGAGGCCAAAGTCTTTGAAAATGAGAAGTGGATCATCTGTTTCTGATGCTGGATCTTTGTCCTAGGTTACTCCTCAGTCACAGACCATGCTGTGCAGTCAGCAGGGTAGCAGGATGCTGTGCAGGGCCTGCAGCAAGGTGCCTGTCAGGAACTCACACCTCCACAGGGCAGACCAACATCCCATGCAGAGGCTTGGACTGGCGGCACCTGAGCTGTGGCTGGGACTCTGCAGAAGCAGAGTGTCTGATGGACCATTCATTGTCCCCACTCAAACCCAGCAAGATCTCCTTGCATACCCATTTGCCTGAAGCTGAAGGATCAAAACAACAGAGGAAGCCAACCTCAGTTCCCACAGATGCCTGGCTGAAGGCTCCATGGGACCAATGATGTCACCTTCAGAAAAGAGCTGGGAGCTTGAGCAGAGCCGGTGGCAACTTCTTGGGGGAAGGAAGGCACCGGGTGACCACATGATTATCCTGAAACCTCCTTCCTCTGCTCAGCACCTCCCACTGTACAGACATGTTTCTTCCCCACAGCTATGGCTGCTGGAGTAGGTCCACGGTGGGGAGGACTCATCTGAGGACCCACAGCGAGCTGGTTGTTAAAGGCTCATCACAGACTTTGGTTAGGTTCTGGATTCTCATTGGTGGCCACCAAGAGTCAGAGGATGCCCTCTAAGTCAGTCTCAGAGGATCTCTATGTGGTGAGAGGACTGAGGTCCCACCCAGAATTTTTACCAGGTTCTACTATGCCTGCCCCAGGAAGGAGACTCAGTTCCCAACCTCCACAGCAGCAGGCATGGCTTTGCCTGGATGGTCCTGAGATCCCAACAAAACTTTCTCCCTTGCCTGTGAGCAGGAAGTATCTTC
Source organism: Mastomys coucha (assembly GCF_008632895.1). Lineage (NCBI taxonomy): Eukaryota > Metazoa > Chordata > Mammalia > Rodentia > Muridae > Mastomys > Mastomys coucha. The sequence goes on from NW_022196904.1 coordinate 30,943,790, forward strand.
ATGTTCTCAGAAGCTGGAGGGTGACTGAACACAGCTAAGACTCAGAGAACCAGCAAAGCCTGGCAGATACCCACCACCATACCAGAGTGGGCATTTGGGGATGCCCAGTGGGGTAGGACAGTTGGGATGTTGCAGATAACATGTTCCTTTGCCACTTCATTTGTTAATAAAATATTAAAAATGCTAACTAAAAAAAAACTTCTTTGGGGAAGGAAGGCACCGGGTGACCACAGTGAGGACACAGTAATGATTGCAGATCCTTTCCCTGAATCATGGAGCTCACTATTGTGTAAGAGAGGTAAGCAACCTTCAGCATGGGAGGACAGCACAAGATAGGGCTGTTTGTGTTAGACATGGTGGTTCATATGTCTCATCTCAGCAGTGGGGAGGATACAACAGGAGGATCATGAGTTTGAGGCTAGTCTTAGAAACACGGTGAGTGCTTCTCCTTCTCCTCCTCCTCCTCTTCCTCCTCCCCCTTCCTCCTCTTTCTCCTCTTCCCTCCTCCCCCTCCTCCTGTTCCTTCCTCCTCCCCCTTCCTCTTCCTCCTCTTCCCTCCTCCTCCTCTTCCTCCTCTTCCTCCTCCTTTTTATTTTTTTCCAGGCTTTGTTGCCTTTGAGAACTTCATATTCAGGAAGCTGCTCCATAGACATCGGTTGTGCCTGAAACATGGCAGTATCTTCTGATGTGTAAGAATACAATTCCTTGATTTAGTTTATTCTGCTTACATCAGTCCTGTCTGATGACCATGTCTAGCACTTCCTTTCAGTCAATCACTGAGCCTAGGACTGTATCCAGCACAAAGCAGCTGGTTAGTGGTTAGCTGGTACATATCCAGGGATCAAACAGAATCTAGGTCACAGAGCTTGATGACCATATAATGGATGTTATACTCCTGAATTAATCAGTGGCCTGTGAACAATTCAAAATATACGTTCATAGTTCAACTTCAGAAGGACTCCATGAGCTGAAAACTGGCTCCATGGACTGAAAGATTTGTTCATTTCACCCCATTCATTGGGTTGCAAAAGGAGAAAGAGGCAAGAGGCATTCCTGAAGGGAAGTGGCCACAGGCACCTATCTGGCATAGGGTGACCAGTGTTGTCTTTTCTTCCCATCTTGCAGACACTCATGTGCTTTAATCTCTTTAGTGTGTCCAGGAGAAAAAGATTTAGAAGAGGGTGGATGGCATATCACCTCAGTGGGATGCTCTATGGCCTCCTGAGGTGTACAGAGAACTCTGCCTCTCTCCTTGCTATTACCCAACTCTAGCTCTGTCACCGTCACTGCCAGTCATCCATGTTTTCTTTATTACAAAATCTTTAGAAAGGTTTTGACTATATTTGCTAGTTAGCTTTCTTGATTACTGATGGTGACTTGATGGAATCTTTCTCGAGTTGTGCATGCAAGTCAAATTGTCAGAATGAACCTAAGCAAGTTGTTCTCCTATATCCTGGAAGGACATGGCAAGCCATCATTGGCAGCAGGCTTTAAATCCTACTACCTTCACCAAGCCAACAACTTTCTTTTCTTAAGGGTGAAAAATAGGCCATTGTGTTACATGGCCCTTGAGGGCTAGAGAGAGGAAGCCACAGGCAGTGCTCAGGCAAACAGCCCTGCCAGCATGGGCCAGAAAGTTAGATGGTGACTGTTGTGGGGGTTTAATAATAAAGACATGGAGACATCTGTAGAGTATAAGGCTGTTGGCATGTTTGCTGGGGCAGTCTCTAAGCTAGCCTATCTAATTGAAGCCAACTTCTCTGCCATTGTGTCTCTCCATGAAGCTGTCTCTCTACTCCATTTCTATCTCTGCTTCTGTCCCCCTTTGCCCCTGTCTTTCTACAGGTCAGTCCGTCTGCCCCAGCTCTTTACCATGCAATAAGTTACACTCCTTTCTTACTCCTCCAGCTGGCATTGGGGAGTATGTGACCTTCACCACAGCAGCCTGCCTTTCTTTTGGGGGGCAGATGAGGAAGCAACAAACATTTACACATCCTGCCAGCACTCATGGAGTTAATGCAGACTCTGAAGTGTAGGCACCGACTGCATATTAGTATGACCTCAGTGTCATGACTGGGTGTATCTTCTCTGGTGATGCCTCAGTCATTGAGTAATCTCTTGTGTTTTGTGGCCACCTTGAAACTATACCTAATAATATTTATCTATTCTTTCACTGACTTCACTTTTCCTGCATTCTTGTTTCTCCAATAAAGCTTTAGAATGTGAGGTTTGGGCATAAACTGATTATTGAGTATATGAATTACATCATTAGTGTCCATTTTCAGTGGGAGGTGAACTTAAGAGTTCATCAGAGTTATAGATGAGCAGGAGATGCTAGGCCCCTTTCTCCCTTAGCTAGCTGCTGGCCCCTAACTCTGAGAGTAGGAGAGCTGCACATCTGAGCCCATGATCAGAAACAGGGACAATCGCAAACCCCAATTCTTCGTTAGAAAATGCTTATGAGCTAAAGCAACAGGATGGGGTATTTGGGAAGGAGGGAAGTGCCAGCCTATGGGAGAAGGGGAGAGGAATGCCTTGCGATCAAGGGACTTTAAAATAAACATGCTGATTTTTGCCTTTTCCTTATGCTAGTTCCCTCTTTTTGTAGAATTGTATTTTAAAAATAGTTTTATTTCCACTAGTCTCTTATTTCTCACATGGGGAAACTGGAATAACATGTAAAATGTTGAGAAACAGCAACAACAACCAAAAACCCCACAATTCAGTAACTCCCACAATTCCACCACTGTGAAAATGCAGTGCCACTGTGGCTACTTCTTCCTCACTCTCCTCTTCCTCCCCTCCTCCTTCTCCATTTTCTTCTCTTCCCCCTCTTCCTCTATATTCTCCTCCTCCCTTCTTCCTCTCCATCTTCTCCTTTTCCACTCCTCTTTCTCTATCTTCTCCTCCTCTCTCCTCTTTCCTCTTCATCTCTTCCTTGGATCTCTCATTTAATATATTGAATTACTAAAACCAAGGCTAGAAAGAAATGGCTTGTAAAGATCTGACTGAAGAGGACTTAATAATTTATTTAAGATAAAGAAGCAGCATTTACAGTGAAAATGATGAATAAACAGACAACATAAGTAGGAAAATTAAAAATATCAGAAGTTAAAATCTCAAGATCATGTAACAGGACTGAGTATGTAAGGCCTGGGTTCTACCCCAGTATTGGGGAGGGGAAAAAAGAAAGACAATCTAAAAGCAACAGCAACAAAAATCCTCAATTCTCTTGTTAATTCATCATGGTGATGTCTACCTGTGATCCATGATCTTGGGTTCCAGGCCAGCAAGGCTTACCTGACAAGATCCTAGTGGCTAGGTTTGGAAGAGTTCTGCTCTAGAGTGAAGTCTCAGGATGAAAAGCTGTGCTGTGGAATTCCTGCCTATCTAGAAGGATGTTGAGAAAGCTAAGGGAGGAACAAAGGCCAAAGGCCACTGCTATCGGTAAGCTCTAAAGGAAGCACATTTTCTGTCAGAAAGAAACATTTTTTTTTAAGACACGTGTCTTTAAGAAGCAGAAGTGAGAGGTGGGGTAATGAATCAAACTGAGTTTATTGTGTTTGCCCAGACTAACGTATGATTAACAGCACTTTGAATTTTCTTAAGAAGGTAGTTTGGCAATAGAGAGAAGGGAGTATAAACAAACATGTATAATATGTAAATATACTTGTAGTGGCACACCTGTGTACATAGACGGGCATCAGTGAGGGTCCACAGGTGTGAGGAATAAGGCGGTGTGGCCCAACACAGTGCCACCTCAGAAGAGAGAAGATGACTTCCTCAACAACACCATGTCATCTCTGTACTCGGGCTGGAGCAGTTTTACCACTGGGGCAAGCAAGTTTGCATCCGCAGCAAAGGAAGGTGCTACAAAGTTTGGATCTCAAGCAAGTCAGAAGGCTTCAGAGTTGGGCCACAGCCTGAATGAGAATGTTTTGAAGCCTGCACAGGAAAAGGTGAAGGAGGGAAGGATTTTTGATGATGTGTCCAGTGGGGTCTCTCAGTTGGCATCCAAGGTCCAGGGAGCTGGCAGTAAGGGATGGTGTGATGTCACTACTTTCTTTTCTGGGAAAGCTGAAGACACTTCAGACAGACCCTTAGAGGGCCACAGCTACCAGAACAGCAGCGGAGACAACTCTCAGAACAGCAACATAGACCAGAGCTTCTGGGAGACCTTTGGGAATACACATAGACTTACACATAGATGATGTGTATTCCCGAAGGAAATAGACATCACATACAGCAGATTCAAAAGCAGTTAGCCTCCCAAAGAACAGGATACAACCTCTTTCCAGGCAGTGAAATTGAGCATATCTCTCTGGTCCTTACCATCATCCTTATCAGAGGAACTATGTTGAAGAAACAGGATGTCCAGTGGTACCCTGCTGAGCACAATGAGAACCTTTGGACAAAGCAGAGAACAAGGTGACAACAATTATGACTTCATAATTGTTGGGAGTGAAAAAGGGCCAGGCTGGGGCTGGCACCTCCCTGACCCCTAGCTCTCTCCCTCTTTAGCTTCTAGAGCATTTTCCACACTCTCTATAAGCATCAGAGCAGCGCTTACACATAGACAGGCGTCAGTGAGGGTCCACAGGTGTGAGGACTAAGGTGGTATGGCCCAACACCACCCTTAGTTGTTAGGCACTGTCCATTATTTCTGGAGACTCAGGATGTATGGCAATAGAAGTTTGGGAAGATGTATTTTTGATGGACCCCAAAGTTATTCTGTGGTAAAACTCAAATATGGTAAGCTTAATGTGTAATTTATTCTCCTCGGAGGAACATTACAGGTCCTCGTATCCCATTTATGTGCACAGCATGATCATTTGTCGCGATTATGGGGAGTGGTGAAGAAGTGATTGGCATGCTTCTGAATGCATTAAAGGCTCTGCAGTCAGACAGGTTCTAAAGCCAGCCGCAGGCGTGAACAATAGTGTGCGTTCCAATAATCAATAGCAAATGACCCATGAATTCGAGCTGCTTTCTTAGAGAGCTCATAATGGGTTTTATTCCTTTCCTTTCCAGCTCATTAACAACCCGTGTTTGAAAATAGGTCTGAACCTGGGTGGCTCTTTCCGAAGAAGGAGTTGCGTTTGCCTGTCTGAGTGCTAAATGTGGGTGCCGAGCCCCATGCAGGGTGTCTTGACGTTCCTGCGGGTGACAGTGAGGCCCTGTCTGATATAGCCCTCCTGTGTGAACAGACCTAGCAGGGTGCTTAAAAGCAAATGAATTTATCTACAATGATTAACCATCAGATTTCACATGAACCACAACAAAAAAAAAAAAACAACCAAATTTAAAGAAATCACCACCAACAAAAATGAATGACAGACAGACAAACAACAACAACAATTAAAAAAAAAAAACAAGTAAATCAGACTTCAGGTTTTTTTGCAAAAATATGGAAAGCTGACCACATTGGGTCTGTGTTTTCACCAGGTTGAGAATGATCAGTTCTCTTCTGAGCAAGCATGGGTTCTCCAGCCTGTAGCTCAGCTTGGTTTTTTTTTTGTTGTTGTTGTTTTGTTTTGTTGTTGTTTTCTATGTTCCTAGATTCTGTGGCACTTAACCTTGGGACCATTCCTCCATCAGCTCTTTCCCCCATGTCTTTTATTCCCTCCCCACCCCACCCGCATCCTGTTTCTATGAACAGAATTTTGCTTCCCTTAGACTCCCACATTGCAAACCATAATGAGACAGCTTCCGATTCACTACCAGGCTTCATTTTCAAGCAAAGCATAGCTAAGGAAACTAGAGATTATCAGAAAGCACTGCTCTGATGCTTATAGAGAGTGTGGAAAATGCTCTAGAAGCTAAAGAGGGAGAGAGCTAGGGGTCAGGGAGGTGCCAGCCTCAGCCTGGCCCTTTTTCATTCCCAACAATTATGAAGTCATAATTGTTGTCACCTTGTTCTCTGCTTTGTCCAAAGGTTCTCATTGTGCTCAGCAGGGTACCACTGGACATCCTGTTTCCTCAACATAGTTCCTCTGATGAGGATGCCCTGCCCTGGGGCTGGTGGTAAGAACCAGAGATATATGCTCAATTTCACTGTCTGGAAAGAGGATGTGTCCTGCTCTTTGGGAGGCTAACTGCTTTTGAATCTGCTGCTTTTCTGTTTCAGAAATAGTTTATCTGCAGACAAGGCAGAAGAGTCTGATGAAGCAGCCAATACCTTACCCCTTTCTCCTACATGGACATCTGATAAGGCTCCTATCAGGAAGGGAAGGTCCTCAGAACTCTGTTTTGAGAACTTGGCTGTGTGGTAAGACACTGTGGTCCATCTCTGGCCCTAGACAGTCCTTACTGGGCCCAGGGGCAGATGTATTAGGACTGGGAGCAGGGATGTGAAAAGCTTACCTATGCTTCTGACTGTGGCTTCTCAGTTCTCTGAGTGGTTTTTGTGTTGGTTGTTTGGTTTTTGTTCTCTTCTGCTTTAAAATCAGGAAGAGAGAGAAGTCTTAACCAGTAGTTACATATTTTGCTGTGTAGTTTTTCTGGGTCTTGATGACAGTAAACAAGAAATGTGGGAGAATAAAGTAGACATGAACTGAAGTGGAAGGAATGAGGGAGAAATGGGGGAAACAGAAAGGAACAATGAAAACAATCAAAGAGAAGAGACAGTAAGAATGAGAAGAGAGAGAGGGAAGCCACGAATAAATGAATGAATGAACAGAGAGTGAGAATGAGAGTGATTGAATGAAAGATTATGAATAAATAAACTGCAGGGGAAAAAGAATGGACTTCTGTCTGTTTGCATCAGCCCCACATGCCAGTTAGTCTCCATGGTGATGGGACATAGTAATGAGGGTGGGAATGGCTGGCTTCCTGGAGCAAAGCAGTCCAGCCTCAGGGTAATGCAGAAGCTGCAGGATGACAGTTTCTGTACTTGGTCCACCTTTGCCCTCACAAGGCAGAAATCAAGTCTGAGAAGACCTCTTCTGGCTATCTAGGTCAGGGATAGTTCCTGAATTGGACAAGGATGTTGTCTCTTGTGTTTTCTCAGGGTCCCTGAGACTGTCACTCTCACAGTCCAGCCCATTCTGGTATCAAAGTACATTCTATGGATATAATGCAAGTTGCCTTTGTTGGGTGGAGGTGTTAGCTCTGGGTTCCTTTGAGCAAAAACAACAAACTTGTTCTCTGAATGATGTCAGTAAATGCAAGAGGCAAAATACTCAGAACTAACAAATTGAATCAAAATATAATTATCAGCATATTAAAAGGGCAATAGAGTAACACAAACTTCTCCATTAACACGTTGTAATGGTGGCCCTAACAGGCATCATAACTGGGAGACAATGAATGTGGTACCCACATCTGCTGGTCTGCAATGTTAAAACACCGGGGCTGTGAGAACAATATCACCAGCATTACAGAAACCGTTTCCCAAAAATGTTACAAGTTCAGTTCAGTTACGATTTAGTAAATACAAAAACCTCATACTCCCTGGGTTCTAGTGATGGACTCCCATGGGAGACGTTTGAATTTACATTAGGCCTCCTCCTGCATCCCCATTCCACATTGGGCTCCCTTTCTTTGCTAACTTTGTCCCAATTTTTTCTGGGAGTTCTTCTGTGACCAGGTTTAACTCCTTCTAAATCTGTGTTCTCATATGCATTGGCTCAGCTGCCTGCATTGTTCTTCCAGACTTTTACTCTATCTCTGATTCTTCACCTTTCTGTTTACTTCCTCAGAGAAGCCTTCCCTAAGGTCCCTGATGAGAAGATTGTTCCTGTTTGGGTTGTTTTATATGTGAGTGCCTCCCTCTCATATTACGTATTGTTTATAACTAAGAGTTCACGCACAGAAGACCGCAGAGACCCACATATCCACCCAAGAAGATGCTAAACCCCACAAAGGCTGGGCCTCTTTTATGAACCCAGAGTTAAACACCAATCACCTAGTAGAGACCAGTGATGCTTATAGAATGGATGAGTGACTGTGTGGCGGATTGAGACCAAATCTAATAAATCAGTCTTTGTCCTTTCGGCACTTGGCTGTGTGGGGATGGTGACAGCTAAAGGAATGAGAAGCTAATTGGTTATTCACGAGGTTGGAGGTTGCAGTGAAGTTCAACATATATACTGGGCCTTTGCTTGGCCAGTAAACCTTGCTAAGGTATTACTTAGCAAGCTCTTGGATGGCCTTCCTGGGACAGCTGCTTAGCTCACCGGACTTTCTTTTAGTTTGGTTCCATCTCCTGTTTGGTTTCTCGTTTGAAAGCAGCTGACTTAGGAGATGCGTCTTAAGCACTTGGTTGTCGTGAACCCCTGTGCTATGTCACCATCAGAGCTATCTCTTGTTGGATTTGGTGTCTTGAGCTAAGGCTATGTTTGAATGTGAGGCTGGCTCTTCAAAGCTGGAAGGTGTACCTCCTCTCTGAGGACTTCTGCAAGACTTAATCTCTCTTGTTCACTTACTTCTACTTTATTTCTGACTTTAAGTTCTCATTGATTGATTGACTGATTGGTGTATGCTTTCATGTGTGTATGACTGTGTGTGTATGTGAGTACATGTGTGTGAGTGCCTGTGTGTGAGTGTGTGTGTGTGTGTGTCTGTACTACATTGTGCATGTAGAGGTCAGAGGACAATCTTGTTGATTTCGTTTTCTTCTATTCTATGAGTTCTAGGGATTGAATTTAGGTAATCAGATTTGCTCTGTAAGTTTATCCGCCAAACCATCTTGCCAGCCTTGTTTCTGAATTCTTTTGATTTATAAGCAACTGTGATGTCTGATACTTTTTTACTTCTATGATGTGACTGTTACTGACTCCAGATGATGAGCCAGGGAGGTTGTTCAGATGGTGTGAGCAGTGCCCTGATCCTGCATGAAGGTGCAAGGCAAAGACAAGCAGCTGAGAAGGCTGTGCCCTGCCCTCTCCCTACCCAGGATGCCCTGCTGATTTCTAGCAGTGTCCTGACCTTTCCCTGCCAAGTAAAAAGCCAAACTAGTGAAAGTAAGGCAGAAGTCTAATGTTCATGAAGCCTGATGGCTTACAAATAGATAGTGTCTTAAAATACAAGGTGTTAGAATTGCAAAAACTTTTGATCAATATGCGTGTTTCCAGGTCAAACAGAATTGGGCAGTGTATTTCTTGAATCATTCCACATGAAGATGTGGAATGGCCAGTTATAGCTGCTTCACCATCAGACGCGGGGGCTGGTTGAGCTGAGACCATCAAAACAATTACGTGTGACATGCAGCCTACATGAACCCTTCACAGATCTAGGGGACTCAAGGCAGGAATAGGCTTTATTCAGAAATACTGAAAACTACTAAATTATTATTTACCTTTTGGTACTTCAAGTTTGAACTACTTTCACTAAGTGCTAATTAAGTAATCCACAAAGCCTGCTGAGGACTGTAGGTACCTGGCAGTATTAAAAGTTCTTCCTCAGAAATGGCAGATGAGCTAGATTTCACTATACGAAACATGGCTATCACTATCCCTTAGTTTGCATCTAGGCAAGGATGTGTGCATGGGCTTGTGTGGGGGCATTTACTCTTGTGCCTCTGTGTGTGTGTGTGGTATGTATGTTTCTCTTATTTAAGGTTTGTTAGAGGAAGTACCAAAAATATATATTGAAACTAATCATTTGTTCTCGGTACTTTCTCTTATGAGGCAAAAAATAATTTACTAAATTCCTATTAGTTAAAAATGCATCTTGAATGACCAGAGGAGAACTTAATCTATCCACTCTGAGTTAATTTACTCTTCAGATATCTGTAAGTAGTATTTTTTCAAAGTAACCACCCCACTTTCATCTAAAATCAGTGGTTTTCAACCTTGTGAGCCATGAACCCTCTGGAGAGTGAACTACACTTTCACAGGGGCAGCCTAAGGCCATGGAAAAGCACAGATGTTTATATTTTGACTCATAACAGTAGTAAATTTCAATCATGAAGTAGCAAAGAAGATAATTTTATGGTTGGGGGTCACTACAGCATGAGGAACTAGCAGCCGTAGGAAGGCTGAGAACCACTGTGACATAAATGTTTGCTTGCTTTTTTCCTCCCTCCCCCTTCCTCTTCCTCCCCTCCCTCCCTCCATCCCTTCCTCCCTTCCTCCCTTCTTTCCTTCCTGTTTGTTTAGTTTAGTTTAGTTTAGTTTAGTTTAGTTTAGTTTAGTTTAGTTTTGAGACAGGCTTTCTCTGTGTAGCCCTGACTGTCCTGGACCGGAACCAGCTCTGTAGATCAGGTTGGCCTAGAATTCAGAGATCCTCCTGCTTCTGCATCCTGAGTGCTGGTAATGACAACGTGCACCACCACACCAGGCCTAAATGCTTTCTTTAAGTACTCTTTGGCCAAAGGCAAAGAGATTGACAGCTTCCACTGCTAAATGTAACAGATCTGCCAATCAGAGTGACTTCCACCCTTTCGCTCTTGAAAAGGAACAGGAATAGAACAATCATAAGAAGGATGCCAAACAACACAGAGCGAGACAGACCTCTAGACATTCCATTTTATTCTTTCTCACAGCCTTCCAGACTCCAGTATTTGTCTCTTACCAGTTAATCCTAAAAGGAGTGATTAAATGATTGATAAATCCATCTTTTGTCATGCCCATATTCTTAGAGTCAAAGCCCTTCAGGTCTAAACTCAGAACCTCTAAGACCTTTGCCCTCTTATCATCACATTACCACCACCACCACCACCACC
>NW_022196904.1:30954514-30955199 GCF_008632895.1 Mastomys coucha
CACCTCCACCACCACCACCACCACCACCAATCATCATCATTGTTTAATGGAGTTTCTACCCAGGCCTTTGGCCTCTTGTATAGGAACAGGCCCAGAGCTTTGCTCTTCGAGGCTTTGCTTGCATTTTCTGGCCTCCATTCTCCATTGCCCAAGTTCAGTCCTAGATGCTAATTATCTCAGAATCTGTCTGGCTGATCTCTGTTGTAAAGAGCTATGTTTATAGGCCTTGGTTTTCATTTTTGTTAGGTCTGAGAATTAAATCGATGTCAGCCAGAGCTACAGGAGGAAAGTACAGCTATTTACTTAGAGCAGTGGTTCTCAACCTTCCTAATGCTATGACCCTTATACAGTTCCTTATATCCTTATACAGTTCCTCATGTTGTCATAAGCTCCCCAATCATAAATTTACTTTTATTAATACTTCATAACTGTAATTTTGCTACTGTTATGAATTGTAATGTAAATATCTGATATTTAGGCTATCTGATATTTGACCCTTGGTGAAAGGGAGATACTAGAGGTTGAGGACCTCATGTCTTTACAGACTATTAAGGGACACGCAGGCCTGAGTTGTACTGCAGTCTCTAAGCAGATCTTCTGGGTGATTCTACGCTCTCTAGGGTGACTGACAAGTCTCATTCATATGCATGCCTTATGGAACATGACAGCTTGTGAGCAGGCACTT
>NW_022196904.1:30955383-30995821 GCF_008632895.1 Mastomys coucha
AATCTAATGACTTGTACTCCAGACACTTGTAATCCTAGCACTCCGGTCAGTGAGACAGTTGGTATGTATGCTTAGGGCCAGCTTGGCCTACAAAGTGACACCGTGTCTTAAAAACAAATAAACCAGTCAGGCATGGTGGGGCACAGTCTTAATCCCAGCACTCAGAAGATTTCTGAGATGGCGGTTAGCCTACTCTACAAAGTGAATTCCAGGGCTATACAGAGAAACAAGAAAACAACCATAAAAATGAAGATATAGTTGTACAATGAAGTCTGAAGATGGAAATACTTTACAAGACTGTAAGGACTTCTGGGGTGAGACCCTTACTTCTCTAAACTGCCCGTGGTATGGGAGTTCAGTCCAGGCAGCCCCTTGTTGCTTCTTGCTGCCATGAGTGGGGTCTCTGCTTGCCACACTGCTGTTCCTTGCTTTTCAGTCTGTTAAGCAGAACTGAAGGATCTGCCAGCATTTGTTTTTCTGCTTTTCCCAGCACTCACCCTCTAAGTCCTTAGTCCGTAACACATGGCAAGGAGCTGTGGCCATCTTAGCAGACTTCTCTTTGGAGCTTTGCAAGCATTAAGTGGTCCATTTGCAGCAATGATGTGAAATTTATCTTTCTGGGATATATGGGACTTACTTGAGGACAGCTGTTAACAGTGACAATCTTTATGTCCAATATTTTCCCAGAGAGAGTGGAAAAATAAGATTGCTAAATGTTTAGTGAACATTAAGGGGCTTTCAGGCCCATAAAGCAGTTTAAGCCAATGTAGTAAGCTGTTTCTATGGGGATAAGTGAATGATGAGTTGACAAGCTACCAGAAGAGGTATGAGGCTGAACTAGCCTGCCAGGTTCCCGTGACTCCCTTCCACTCTCCCAGAGACACAGCTCACAGTAATCCTCCCCAACACATACATAGAAGGACCAGAGGCAGTCAGGCCTGGAGCTGGAGTACTCTATGTTCTCAGACTGATTACAGGATGGAAATCTGTCCCAGGGGCCAGGCCACAAGATACGCTCTAGCCGTGACATAGATGTGTATAGCTCTAAATTTCTATCATTTGCCTCTGAAGCATCCTCAAGATGCTAGCCTCTGCCCCCTCTTATCTCTTGTTCAAGCCCTTGATGTTAGATTGATAGCTCTAAGGTCCAAACTCTGGTATTGTGTCTGGTCTTATCCACACCTAGAGAGAAGAATACTGAGTGATGATATGTTGAAAGGCTGACCCAGAGAATGACAAAATGGAAGGAAACAGATCTACAAGCTCCTGCTTTCCTGGTTGTGTTAGAGATCTGGGTCTTCCTAGAGTTGGATGTCTCTGGGGTTGTGGCATGCTGCTCTGATCTCTAAAAGGCTGAGCTACTGGCTCAAAACAATCAGGGATACTGAACTATGGGAAGTTTTTTTCTGAGACAGAAGCAAAGTTAACCCTACTATAAAATGACCCAAGGACTGAAAAACATTTGTGGAAATATTTCGTTTCTATAGGCCAGGGCTAATGGTCAGGAAGAAGCAGTGGTGGTTTCTTCTGGTTGATGATGCTTTTTCTTCATGGGAGATGGGAGGTGGATGATGAGGCATAGGGACCTGGGGCTGTGGGAATATCAAGGAGTGGAATATGAGGACTGGAGGAATGTGAGGGTCATGAGAGTAGGAAATGAGGTAAGAGGATGTAGGGTGTGAAGTGTAAGGAAATGGTGAAGGAGGTATAAGGAGTAGTGGGGTATTAGAGGGATATATAGGGTGTGCGGTTCAGGATGCTGGGATGTGGGAGTATAGCATCCTATACTATAGGGCTATGGGTTGGCTGTTAGGCAGGTGTGGTTGGGGGTAGAGTGGTGTGGAGTATAGGAATGTGGCATATGTGGCTGTGGGGGTTTAAGAATTGTGGGTGGGGTAAAGAAGTGGTGGGACAGGGGTTGGAGAAATGGGAAACTAAGGGTTAAGTTGGGATGGAGGTATTGGGTGTAGAAGTATGGGTGTTGTGATTGTTGTGATGTGGCTTATATGTCTGTGGGAATTTAGGGACTGTGGGGTAGGGTCAGAAGAGTGGTAGGATGGGGTGGGGAATGGGGCATGTGAGACATATAGAATGTTGAGTTATAGGATGACAGAGGTGTAGAATGTGTGATGTTTGTGTTACATGGGTATGAGGCATGTATGTGGGGGAATCTGAAAACTGTGGGGTAGAGGTAGGGGAGAGGCAGGAGAGGGTGGAAAATGGGAGGGACTGGGGTAAGGTGTTAGGCATTGAGTGTGGAATGTGGGATTTGGGGGTGTTCTCTATGTGGGTGTGGGAGTTCAGGCCTTTCTTCTCTTCTTCCCTCCCTTGTATTTATTCCTTTCTGCTTTCCCCCTCGTTTTCCACCTCCTTCTCATCTTCTGCAGACAGGTTAATCATCACCTAGTCCAGGCTGTCGAGGGCAGCATCAACAGATCCAGATTATGAGTTTTCTTTTTGTTCCTTCTGTGAGCTGTTAGCAAAAAGCCTAAGTGGGAATCTCCCCATGCTCTTCCATGTTTATTATCCAGGAAGAAGATGAGAGAAGACACACCATCTACTGAGAGCAGATCCAACAGCAGCGCGTGTATCCAACATCAGCATGCGTGTGTGCTTGTGGCTGCTGGTTACCCATTTCTCACCCCGGTCACAATCCCATGGTGCCATGCTCTCATGTAGGAAACAAGCACTTGTGTTAGGCCTCTGGGGAGCTTTGAGAGTGTCGAGATGGAGACAGAGGGTTTGTGTATCTGTAAGTGAAACATGGCTCTCCAAAATGACTTGCTGGCTTGGGGAAGGTAGACACGGAGGGAGAGAGACCTGTGAGGGACAGACTAGGAACTGAGAAAGGTGGTTTCCAAGCATAGCTGTAAAGTCACTGTTAGTCACCTGAGTCTCCCTTAGTCACCCGAAGGGAGACTCAAGGAGTTTTCGTAGACAGGGCCTTTTCCGGGTGGCATTAGCTTTTCTCTAGAGCCTCTGACCTTCTCAGTGAAATTTCATGATTTCATTGTTCATTGTTCCATAAGCTTCTGTGAGTTTTTGTTTGTTGGCTGGCGTTGTTTTGTTTCAGTGCTAGGGAATTGGACCTTGGAGCCTTACACAAGCTAGGGACTCACTTTATCGCTGAGGTACATTTCCAGCTCTTCCATAAACTTTCTTTTAGCATCATAAACATGGTAAAAAAGGAACTACCCAAATCGCCCTGTGCTTCCAGCCTTCTTTGACTTGTCATGGCTTTCAAGAATGTAGCGCTTACCCGAAACCAGCAGCAAGGCCCATGACTTCATTTTCCCCATCCCTCAGTCTTACTTCTTGAAAATTCATAATATTTCTTCAGCCGCCTTCCCTCTGTACCTTTGCTAAAAAATCCTTCCTTCTTTCCTGAGAGGTAAAACTCACTAGCTCACAGTTCTGGCTGGTGTTAAAATAATTGGTGAGCTTAAAAGAAACTCAGTGTGTTCAAAGTGGTGCTCAGGGCAGTAAAATTAGTCTCTCAGGGTGGGGAAGGTCAGACAGGGCTAACTCCTCCTCCAGACACTATGGTCATAGTAGCCCAAAGCTCCTTAAGTGACCTCCTGGAGTTGCCATATAACATGGAAGGTGGAAGGGGCAAGATTCCTTGGAGGTCAGCCACAACTCATTTTCACCCTGTACTCCTCAGCCTACTACCCCGTTTTCTCTGTGTGTGGGAGAGGCCCCATGCCATCCATTCATTGTATCAGCCAGAGAATAAGAACAGCCCATGGACCAGATGCTTCAGGGATTCTGGAGCAGGCTTAGCCACTGGGAGCTTTGGTGTCTCTCCAGGAGGCTAGAGGTGTAGAGACAGAGGGACCTGGGAGAGATAGGCAGACAGGCTCATTCGGAAATCATTTCAAACTCACTCAAGTGTTAACTGCTTTTTTTTTTTTTTTTTTTTACAAAAACTCTGCTTCTCATTAAAATGACTTGTTGAAAATTACAATCTTTTGTCAAGCACATCTCAGAAATGACCTTTCTTCATTGTAATTGCTATAGAAATTCACTTTCCTAGGCTGTGGGCTGCACTCTTGGGGACAAGTTTTAATAGAAAAAAAAAGTACTAGGTATTGCTTTCAAAGTTTTCTAATTGCCTAAATTAATAATGCCCCCACCCATAAGGGACAAATGAATTGGAACTCTCTCTAAAGGATTGAATCTCCAGCTATCTTGTTCTGATTACTTTTTGTATTCATTTTAAAAACCAGAACGATCTAGAAGGTCACCTCTCCTTACTGTTGCCCCACCCCCTCCACTCCATCTTCTTTTAGCCTATGGCTGGGACAGGTTTGGTTGGAACAACAAAACAAAATGCAAACAACAAAAACAAAAACAAAAACAAAATCAAAAGAAGAAAATCAGAAGCAAAGTCCCTGGCTTCTCCCACACTGTTACGGGCCAGGTTCCCCTATAGACTGGATATTGTTTGTTATGGTAGACTTCTGGCTTTATCCCAAGAAACAAGTGGCCTGAGGAAAATTACAGACAAGCAGAACATGAGCATTTTGTATTTTGCTGCTAAATAAGCCACCCATCTTCACCATTTTTCAGACTCTTTTAAAAAATATCTGGCTTTTTTTTTTAAAATGTGCATATCTCCCACAGTAGGACCTTAACTGTGGGAAAACCACTCAAAGACCCCACATTTACAACAGCAATAACAACAAAACATTTATATTTAGTCTCCTTAGTGGAAGGCACAGGACTAGGGTGGCATAATTTCTTTGTTAAAGATGTCTAAGATCTTCAGATTAAAGGAACAGTAGAGTTCTAGATGTTGAGCTGTCTGCCCATTTACATAATGAAGAGATGGAATCTTTGCTAAAACGGGCAGTTAGGCTGTTGAAACTAGCTGACTTGTGTCACTTAATGGGAAAATTCATTGCTTAATACAGAGATGATTTTTTACAATGGACAGCCTCCTGGAATTTTGAGAACACCATAGCTAAGAGATCTCTGCGTGTTATTATGTACGGAATGCCCTGGGGTTTTGAGAACTATTGATTTGAAATTATCAAAAGTGCCAAAAGACTTACCAGTGCAAAAAAGCAAAAGCAATTAAACGCTCATCTCTAGGCTCTAGTGCTTTTTTCCTTTGGACAACGATCAGACAGATTTTTTTCCCTTTTTTTTTCAAGTAATAGTTCCTCAAAGATGCTTAATGGTCTTATTTTTTTATAGGTATGTAGCTTAAATATTTTTTTTTTATCTTAAAGGGATGGCAGAGTAATAAGATTACAGAAGATGGCATACTGTGATTGGAAGAAGTGTGGTCTCAGTAAATTAAAGCATACCAAATTAAGATTCATTAAGAGTCTTGAAAAGGCAGAACTGGTTTCTATTAATTAATTAATTAATTAATTTATGCTGTCTCAAAAAGCTTTATTTTAACTTGGTCCAGGACTTGGGAGAGGCTCCAGGGGAGTTACAAAGCTGCCTAGTGGCTTGAGAGGTTCATTCAGGTGGAGGTCCCGAGGTGGGCTGGTGCAGAGCAGAGGGGGGAGCCCCTTGGAAGGCCTCCTAGTCATGCTTGAGAGTGAGGCACTCAAAGAGATACTCATCCAGAGATGGTTGGAGCACGCCGGTCTGCGCTGGTTGTAGCCCTGCCACCCTACGGAGGTTGGTCAGGTATTGGCCCATCTTCTTGATGAGCTTCACTTCCTCATCCAGGAAGTGGCTTTCCAAGAAGTCACAGAGAAGAGGGTCTGTGTGGATGAACCCAACGAATAAAGATCTAGGAGGTTCTGGTTCTTCTCCAGGGCCAAGGCAGTTTCCATGGTCTCCTGGGTTTTACCCCACTTGTCTTGAGATGGCTTCTGTACGCCCTGGAAAAGTGTGAGGCTTCCACATTCATTCTGAAACTTGAGGAGACGCTTGGTGCCCTTGACCTTTCTCCTCTGCCAATTCAAAGAAGAAGTGGCCTACACCTTCCAGAGCCATGTCATCCCAATCAAAATAGTAGCCTAGAGAGGTAGTGTAGGAGGCCCGCAGGTACAAGTTGACCGGGCGGTTCAGGGCAGTTTCTACTTCAATAGAATAATTCTGATGAATCTGAGAGGTCATGACTGACCCGGAGTATGGGGCTGACCGTGAAGAGATGGTGCAGACTGGTCCTAGGAGCCGAAGGCGGCGACGAGATGGTCCCAGAGGCTGTGGGTGGAAAGACCGTGAGGCGGCTGGAAGCTAACAAAAAGGGAGTCCAGGGTCTGTTCAGTCCAAACACTGTTGAAGCCAGACACAGATCCATGGGATCTCCAAGGTACTGCTCTCCAGCAACTTCTTAATGTGAGTTATGAGCAGGTGGGAAATGGTAAGGAAAGCAGGTCACACATGGCTGAAGTATTTTCCATGTGACAGTCATGACCAATGGGTGGCAGGCAGACATTTCAAAGCATTTATACTCATATTCACAATTTGGATGTCTCGGCTTTTCAACTGTGGTGAGCAGGGCTCGATATGATAGGAACACAGTGTGAGGGGGTAAGGGATATTGAGTCCTGCATGGAGAGTTCCCCTGTAGAACAGTCTTACCACTCGCATGAACAAGAAATCAACGTTTGGACTCTTAGTTTTACTGGAGACAGTCTTGCTGTATAACCCACGTTTGCCTTAAACGCAGAACCCTCCTGCCTCAGACCTGCTCCACTAGAGCCAGAAATTTTGGATTTTTGAACATTTCACATGTAACTTAGTACCCTAGCCTGTCATCCTAACAACAGCAACAACAACAACAACAACAACTTATTTTGGCTTTTATTATCTATATGCGAGGAGGCTAGGAGAGGGCGCCAGATACCCGGGAGCTAGACTTACGGGTGGCTGTGTTTTCCTTATTGTAAGAAAGCATGTAAACAGTGTACACAGAGGCTCCTGTCACAGCTCGGATGTGAAGAGATCCTTCTGGGCTCATGTGCTCCGGGTTTGAACCCCCGCTGGTGGAGTTGCTTTGGGAGGCTGTGGAAACTTTAGAAGTTAGACTTTGATGGAGGAAGCTGGTCACTGGGAGTGGGATTTTGGTGATGTTGCCCTTTTGCATGCTTGTCTTTGTTACTATTGTGAAAGTTTTGTTTGCTTCCTCTTATATCCACCATTGCTCAGCGCCTTGTGCAGGCAGAACACCATGGAGGTGGGAATGGACGAGAAGAGCACCTGGAGGAGCCCACCATCATTCCTGTCCCCCAAGAAGTGATGGCAAGGGTTCAGGTACAGGCTTTCTCATTTACCGCACGATCCTGTCCAAATTACTTATGCTCTTTTAGGCTCACCATAGATGAGATCTAGTACCAGAGATGTCAGCTAGTGATCATTTTCATAACGTACTCAGAAGTGTGTCTTGAACACGCACAGCGGTGGCTGCTTTTATCATTATAGTTTGAAAAGCCAGAATAAAAAAGTACAACGAGTTTCTGATGAGTTGTAGGGAGAAGAAGGACATAAAAGATTCCTGTCTCTAGTTGCTTGTTATTATTCCTCATATTCTAACTGCAGGACTGAAGCTGCAGGGTTCCCTGTCTCAGTTGTTTTCATTGCTGGGATAAACACCATGACTGAAAGCAACTTGGAGAGGAAAGGGAGGAAATATTTCAGCTCCTAGTTTATCGCTCATCATGAAGGAAGATGGGGTAGGAACCCAGGGGAGGAACCTAGAGGGAAGGGGCTGAAGCAGAGGCCATAGAGAAATGCTGCTTACTGGCTTGCTCAGCATATGTTCTTAAACAAGTCAGGACCATCTGTTCAGAGGTGGCACTGCCCATGGTGGGCTTTCTTCCATCAACCAAGAAAATGCCCCCACAGACTTGCCTTCAGTTTTCTCAGCTGAGGTCTGTCTTCCCAGATGACTCTAGCTGTGACAAGTTGACAAAAAATGAGCCTGTGGTGTGAATGTGTACATACATGCACAGACTGGGGAGTGCTCCGGGGTGCTGCTGCCTGCCTGTGCAGTGTCTAAAGGCTACTGTTGCTATCAGGTTCCCTGCTCAGCAACAACTGAGCGGAAAGGACAAGAAATAAGATATCCTTCTTTTCCATGTATTTAGATGAGATGGGTGGTGAGGTTGTAGCTTGGCAACCATGACCTGCAGAGGACAGTGCCTGCAGGTCATTGTTACTAAGCTCTGCTTTCCCAGAGCCCTTGGAGGTGAGGGCAGGGGGATGGTTTCTTACTTGTCAGTTGCCTTGACATTCTCAGGATGCAAGAAGCTGAGATCTTCACTTGGCAGGGAACCTTACAGGTCTGCTTCTTTTAGTTACTTCCAAGTGTGTCTGAGGAGGAGTGTTGTGAAGTGGGGGTTGAGGTTTTTGTTCGGGGGTTCTATCTGGACCTGTATCCAGGTGTTTCTCCAGAGTCCACAAGCTCACACCCTATTTCGAGGCTGCAGTGTCATTTGCAGAGACAAGAGTAACCTTGTGCACTTTTGTGATCGTGGGAAGTGGTCAGAAACAGAATGGGGGCTTGATTGCTAAAAGGCATTGGGAATAAGACAGCCAGGCCTTGTCTTGTTCACTAAACCCTATTACTCCACAGGCATAAATGATGTGATAGGTTTGACCTGGTAGCAGCGGCTCTCTAATGGAAGGAAAAACTTAGTTAGGCACTTTATTGATCACATGGGGGTGATTTGAGAGGTGGGATAAGCCAGGCATAGCATTTCACAATCATACTCAGCCCATGTATAAGATCTTTCTCCTGCTGTGAGGGGGTCCACTCCTGAGCTTCCAGTACAGCTATTGGGAAGCTAACTGACCTAACACAAGTGCTATTTACAAATAGTAAAAGAATCTATAATAAGTTCACATTTGTGAGATGTTAAACTTTAAAAGGGCTTTATACTTTTATTGTTCCTTTATGCTCAATTAGATGTTTGAGAACTCCAAGCAGGTGTTAGTGAAAATCTTATAGATGCTAAGAAGTTTTTATGTAACGTACCAAGCTTGTAATTGAGCCATGTAACTCAGGATCAATGACTGTGTCATGATTCCATTACTACATCTATGAAGGCTAGAGACTGGAATGCTGAAGTCTAGGGGTAGGAATAAACGGAAATGTAGGGGTAGGGATAAATGCACACAAAAGGCCAATGGGACCCCTCCCTCTAACAATTGCAGAGACATCCTCTAAATGAGTGCACTTCTTGTCTGGATAATGCCATTTTAATGCACTGGGGGATCTGGGTCATATTTTTTCTGAGCTCACATATCTGCCACCGAGAGTTACTGGGGACAGACGGTTTCCTTTATCAAACGTAGTCAATTTTCCTAAGCATTTTTACAGTGACTGCTGAGATTATGGAGTACCTGCTGCATTTTGGCATCCGTTAGTCATTTCTTCCTCAGATGTAGGTATTTTTTAAAAACACATTCTAAGGACGAGGAAGTAGAATAGCAATACAACAGTGGGCCTATGTTTCTAATACTGCAAAATGTAAACATAAAATAACGATAGAAAAGTAATGATTCAGGGAGACTATGCAGTTCTACTGAGATAAACAGGGACTTTAACTTGGATCTATCAGTTTCCTCAAGTTCTCAACTACTTTATCTTTTATTTTTATTATTATTATTATTATTATTATTATTATTATTTTAATAATAATAATATTATTTTTGAGACAAGACTTCTCTAGGTAGCCATGATTGTCCTGGTACTCTATATGTAGGCAAGGCTGGCCTAGAAGTCACAGAGAATCATCTGCCTCTGCCTTCTGAGTGTTGGGAATAAAGGTGTGCACCTGGCCAAGCTCTCCCCAATTTTAATAGTATCACATTTAAGGGTATACACTCATGAAAAATACACAAATCCCTCCATTTCTGATTCTTTTAGTCCTTGGCAGAGACTGATGGAGAAGAGAGTAGTTTCTACCTCTGTAGAGGCCAGATTGCAGCTGGCTTGAGACTGCACATGGCTCTAAGTGGGTAGCTATGATGCCCATATCCCTTTTAGACCCAGTGAACAATCTTTAGCTTCTTTGCTTTTTTGCTTCTGTTGACCATACTTGTGTCTCTCTGCTCACCTGCCTCTGGGGCTTTGCCCACAGAATGCCAGAAGCCCATGTTCTTGGGGAATTATTTCCCTTACCCCAGCAATGTTGGTTATAAAAATCGCAGGTACTGTATCATAAGTTAGGATAATCCAAATTGGAGTATGCTCCACATCAGAGGGGCTAAGCTCCAAGACATGGGGCCAGATAGAAGACACTATTGATCTTCCTGCTAAGCTGAAGAGCCTCTGGGTGAGTGTGAACTTAGGTGATGTATAAACCAAAATGAATGCATCTCTTTTATCCCTTCTTGATATTTACTTAAAACAATGGTACCTGTAAAGTAGCCTAATAGTTCTGCTCTTGGGTGGAGGGAGGGAGAAGAAAAACAAAAACGGAAAGGAAGAAAGAAAGAAACAAAGAAAGAAAAGAGAAGAGAAGAGACGAGAAGAGGCCTACTACCTTGCTTCATTCTGAACACTCCTGTCCCCTTGCACCCACATTCCCTCCTCTTGTCACAGCCTTGCATATGTCCTGAGCAGTGGTCATGGGTGGTAAGCCACCCACCTCTCCACCCAGCAAAGACATACCAATAAACCCTCTGTTGAAGCCTCACCTGGGTCTGGTGGGCATGCCTACCATCCCAGCACTCTGGAGAGCAAAGTAGGAGAGTGGAGAGTTTAAGCCCAGCCTAGGTTTCAGAGGGAGATTTTGTCTCTGAAAATGAAGGGAGGAAGCTTGTGGGGGAAGTCTTTTCTGGATAGATGAAAATAAGTGCGTGGTCATGTCCTCTCCCCTACTCCTCATACATATGTTTGATGTCAGAATTGAGCTGGCAGATGGGTAGGGGGACAACCTTGAGTCCTCAGGGTGCTACCAAGCATCTATCAGGATGGACATTCACCTGGTTCTTAAAACTCAGACGATAGCTCTCATCACCACCACTATGTTTCTACTCATTTATTGACTTAAATTCTTAACATTTCACTCCCTTTAGCAGAACCTCTAAGGGGACCAAGTCCAGCTCCCACAATCCCCCACTGTGCAGCAGACATTGGGTGACTCTTCCTGTGGGCCATAGCAATGACTGGCATTTCTGTCCCCAGAGAGGTAGGAGGTGAAGAGACTCTGGCCAGCTTGAACATAGCAAGCATGGCTCTGGCAGGCCTTGCCCTTCTCCCCAATTCCCCCTGCCTTGCTAAAATCCCATTAGATTACATTCCTAAAGCTAGCCACCAAGGTCTATTCCCTCGCTTGACTACTGCCTCTCCTGGGGCTGACGACCAGGAGCCGGCTATCAAGGTATTGATGTTCAGCAATCATAAGCCCCCTTTGGCCATCCTAATTAATATGCTCTATTAAAATTAAACACTCTATCCTAACACAGGGTTTTCCTCTTACCTTTTATAAACCGCCATTTACCTATGGGCCATGTCTGCCTTCTCTCTATCCTGAGGCAGTCCTTTGTTCTGTTTCCCTTTGGGAAAAATATTCCTGCCCTCTCTCCCTGGTCCCTTCACCTTCTCCCTCTTCCTCTGTCTCCTGTCCTTGTCTCTTATTCCCTGCCCTCAGTCCCTCTGGGGCAAATAAATCTCTCTTGTGCTGAGAACTTGGTTTGCGGGATCCTGAGCCAATATTGGTCCTTTCAGGAGAGAACTGAGTTTTTGACCAGTGTTGATGGTGCTAAAACTAGCTTCCCACAAAACAAGTCCAGCTGGGCCTGGTTTGGTACACATTGTGACTTTTGACTAAGTTGCCAACTTCACAGAACATCCAATTTCCTGTGTGTTAAGGAAGATGATGACACCAGGTCTGACTTCCCCTCCAGATCAGAGTATAGTTGCTTCCTCAAGTCCAAGCACATGCCTGTCTATTAGCCATGGTCTCCATAATGCCACATCGTCTTACGCCTGGCAGTCTTTGCCTCCTGGGCTCCTCCTGGAAGCTACAGCCTATAGCATAGGCAAAGCAGCATTGTGACCAACAGCAGAGTCTCAGCCGCCAGGCTGCCTCCATTCTAACCTCTGCTCTGTGACTTTGGGCTAAATGACTTTTTGCCTTTCTATTCCATAGACTTCTCCTCTGTAAGGCATCCTGCCCTTGACGTTGTTCAGGAGAATAAATGGTTTACTATGTTCCAATGGCTTTGGATTAGACCTGGTTAAAGTTATGTTTAAATATTATGTTGCCATTGCCATGGCTCTACTTCTCTGTTAGACTGTGATGGGGATTTGGCAGTCGTTTGGCATCAGTGTCTCTCCTGGGACTTCATAGGGTCTGTTAGGAATGATGGTACTTGTTCAGCTACATCCAAGGACCTGGGGAGAATCTTTCCTAGTTCAAAAATGGATACTTCATGTGTGTTTGCCTGCAGGACTTTAAAGCATGGAACTGACCTACAGAAGCTGAGGAAATATCCACAGTGAGGGTTCTGGTAAAAACAACCTAAAAACCAAAGCACTAAAGCATGGCTTCCACTGGCTTTCGTTCAGAAAGATCAAATTGTAGTAAAAGATGCCTCTGTGAGTGGAAAGATACCTTCCTCACAGCTCGGCCCCCTCTTTGGTCTTCGAATGAAAATACAACATCAGCTTAAAAAATGAAAAAGCAACATTTACTGACAGTTCGTTGTTATTCCAGCAACGTTCCTTCCTCGTGCACTCGCCTCATTTCATCTACCCAGTCAGTATATCTTCACCAGGCAATGATGCAAAACTGTCTGTGCGCTCCAATTTTATTGTAGTCAGGCAGTGTTTATGGGTTTGACTTTCAACTGACCATGGCAGGGAGTCTGGAGGCAATTATAACCAACACCTGCTGTATCTGTGCTTTGGATGGGCAGTGACGGGTCCCCGGCCGCTGGTACATAAGTACCATGGGCTCAGAATAATAAAGGACCCGCATTCCCGGATACCTGGAAGGGCTCAAGGCATCTTTCTGTGAGAACTTCAAGTTATTGCCATTTCTTTTAGTGAGGGTATCAAATTACTAACTCGGAAGAAAACTGCAGATGATGATTTTTGACGATATTAAACAAACAAGCTTAAACCATTTTCACAGAGCATCTTGTATAAGGTCAAAGTGTTAGAGCAGAGAAAACTCCATCTAAAATAGCACTGAGTCAGAACAGAGGCAGGGTTTGTGAAAATGGGCACCTAAGACAAAGATTGGAGAAATAATGTGGGTTTTATAGCAGTGATGTCTACCTGGAATGCGTCTCACTGTAATTTGAAATAAAATTCCAAATCTCCATTTTCACTTATTGGTTTAATACTTTGCCAGGCCATTTAGGGGCTCTGGGAGGGGTGGGTGCCTAGGGACTGGGCTGACCTCAGGAAATCGTGTGAGAATGACTTTCTGTCTCTTGAAATCTGGGCAGGCTTACAGCTGTTCTGTTGTTCTGTGTAATGACAACTCCAGGCTTCTACTTCTGAGCCGTGCCAACCCAAGTCCTAAGAAACACAAGAAGAAAGATGTACCATAAGGAGCTAGGGGCACAGGACTCCCACCCTATAGGGCTCTGTTTTATTTGGGCCCTCATTTATTTTATTTCTTCTTCCATGCACATAGCTAGATGTTACCTTTGCAGACAGCTTGGGGCTACACTAGGGACAGAGGCCTGTGTCTGGGAGATTAAGCACATGTGTTCCCAATACCAGATCAGCTGGACAGTAGGATTTTATAGTCACCACTGGGAGACCTCAGAGCAGTTCTGAGTGGTCAGAGACCAAGGTACTCTTTGGCCCATAGTTTATGCTACAGGGTTTGCTTAGCCTCAGAGTAAAGATTGGGCTAAGTGTACTTAAGAGCAAACTTTGTTTGGGAACCTATTTGATTCAATGTCCCCAGGGACTCAAGCACAGTCATGATGATGCTCAATGCACAGCAGAGAAAGCTGCCGATGACCTCTTCTTTCTTTCTTCAGGATTGCAGAGGTTTTGAAGGGGCAATGCCAAGTGGAAGCTCAAGTATTGTAGCCCGCGCAGTCTTCTCGCCGGGAAGAAGACACGCGGACACTAGGTTCCTTCTGCAGCAACTGTTTATTTGTCTCCATCCATAGGGAAAAAAGGGTCGAGCCCAAAATCCGCACTGCTTATATACACCACAGTGCAGCGTATCTGCCCACAGCGTGGCGTGTCTGCTCATGATTGGCTGTTCGCTTATTACCCTACGTAACGCCCCGGGATGGGCCGTGACATGGCGTCCTTTTCACTCCATGCACATGCGCAAACAGTTGTCCACTAGGAGTTAACAGCGGAAGTAGGCGCCATCTTGCCATGGCGAATGCCTCTCAAGATTCACGGCTCCCCACAAAGTATAAAGAATACCCAGTTCTGAATCACTGTGATGTCTTCTTTTCTTGGTTTCTTATGACAAAACTCAGAGCTGTGAGGTCTATCAGCCTGAATTCTTTGCCTTTGGTCCTGGTCCTGATCCTTCTCTCTAGATAACTTGTCTGGCTAATTAGGAACCTGTTCAGTCCTGAGTCAGTTACCTGTACATTTTACTGAGTCAGTTACTTATACATTTTGCTGAGTCAGTCACCTTTACATGTTGCTTATAATCTTCCTGTATCATGTGTTTCCTGTTTCCCTTTTCAATCTCAGGTCTCTAATTCACTGTGGCTTGAAAACTCCAAAGCCATAGATAACTATAGTGAACAAGTAAAGCTAGAATAACTATTTGAGTGGCAGGGACTTGGTCCCTGGGAAACCACATGTATTTCCTGACTGGACTAGTTGTTCCAGTGTTGCCACCCAAAAACATGGGCTCTGACTAGCAATGAATCTAGATTTTTGTGTGAATCAATAATTCATTAATTAATGAATTCATCATTTGATGAATGCCAGATTAAGCAAAGAGGTTTTTGGGGGAGGAGGCTATTTATTTATTTATTTATTTATATTTTTTTCTCATATATTACACCCCAGCTGTGGTTCCCCCTTCTCCTCTCAGCCCCACCCTCTTCCCCAGACCCACCCTTCTTCCATTTCCCTTCAGAAAAGGGATATCAACCAAACATGGAAGAAAAGATGCTTTTGTCAGATTTTTCAGCTTTCACTTTCTGTTGTAGACATCACAGTAGTTGATTGGAGAGATAGGATCCAAATGGCTTTAGATTCATTCTACAGTAACAAGTAGACAAGTAACATTCCAGGGAAGAGACAGGGATGGCTTAAAAACAATAAGAACAAAAAACAGGAATGGAAAGTATGTCTGAAATGGACTCTTTAGTCCTTTCAGTGATTAATGGATCAAGACACTAGTGACCTGAGAAGGAGAGACTTTGATCAGTGATGAGAAAAATCACAGCATGAAGTGTGCTGATTGGGATCTGCAGGGGTGACTGAGTACACTCATATAAGAGTGAGGGAGTAGGGAAGAGGTAAGCCTGGGCTCAGGTGAGTCAGGAAGTGAGGCATTAAAAAAATTGGGGAGGTACCTGTTGAATACATTTGGCCCAGGGAGTGGCACTATTTGGAGGTGTGGCCTTGTTGGAGTAGGTGTGTCACTATGGGTGTGGGCTATAAGACCTTCATCCTAGCTGCCTGGGAGCCAGTACTCTGCTAGTAGCCTTCAGGTGAAGATGCAGAACTCTCAGTTCTTCCTGCACCATGCCTCCTGCCTGGATACTCCCATGTTCCTGCCTTGATGATAATGGACGGAACCCTTGAACCTGTAAGCCAGTCCCAATTAAATGTTGTTTTTATAAGAGTTGCCTTGGTCATGGTGTCTGTTTACAGCAGTAAAATCCTAACTAAGACAGAGTTGAATGTAAAATGTTCCACTCTAGGCTCATGTGTTGTACATGTGCTCTTCGTATTGTGATGGTGTTTTGGCAGGGGATGGAAACCTTAATGCCTAGGACAGAGTCAGAGAAAATAGGACTCCAAGTATACCATGCCTGGCTTCTTTCCATTATAGCTTCTGCACATGTCCTTTTCATGTGTCTGCTATGAGTTTCCTCTGCTGTAGTCTCCTCATGTTCCCTCCAGTTTCACCTATGGACTGAACTCTCAGAGGCATTGAGTTAAAAAAAAAAAATCAATCTTTTCTTTCTTAGGTTGTTTCTGTCAGATATTTGGTCACAGTAATAAGAAAAAGCAACTGATACAGGATGTTTGATGATTCAGTTTGTGTTGACTTCATGCGTTTAGAAATTTACTGGGTTTGAAGGAGGGGCAGACAAGGCAATAGGTTAAGACTGGCCCTGGTGTATGCTTCTGCCCTCACATTTGGCTTATGAGTGCATCCAGGGTCATGAACAATGCCCTGCAATGACCAGGCCTGCAAACACCCTCTCATCTGGGTCTAGTTCTCTCATACTCTTGCCTCATTCCCATAATGCATTACTGCTGTCATTTTGGAAGCATCTACCAAGCCCATGCACTTTTTGCAAAGACAAGATGATGTGTCAGTAGCACCAGGAGCAGGTGGTTTCAGGATGATGGATCTGAGATTCCATGGGAAACAAATCTGTTATCTTCTACCATGCACAAAACATGCCGTCACTGCCAGGCCTCATGATCATCCTTCAGTTTCCTAAATTGCTGCACTGCTGCTTTCTTAATTAAGACCCATTAACTTGTCATATATTGATAACAGGGATGACCCTGAAATAGGTGGATAAATTAAAGCTCTTGCTCGTTCTCTGCTTTTATATGAATGTGTTAATTATTTTTGTCATTAGGGAGAGGGATGGAGGGATGGAGGGATGGAGAAGTAACAAACGGATTTTGACAAAGTATTGGTGTTTACAGCTGGAAACTCAGCGTGTGTCAGATATAATCCATCACCCTTTAATTTCATAGTTTGTTTCCAGGGATGAGCCGAGGATTTCTTATGCTCATAGTCCCCACCACAGAGGCCAATATGGGGCATGGAGCACCCCTTATTTTGCTGTAGCAGTCATACACTGGCATTCATAGAAGACCAGACCTAGTATTCAAGTGGAATTTGGTCTAAATGCACATGGTTGGCTAGACACACTCAGACACCAATTTCTCAGCACAAATGAGATTTTTTACCCCAGAGGGACTAGCAGGGCACATGGTAGTGGTGGTACTGCCTCTGGATCAGACAAAGGCAAGAGTAGGTATTTCTACAGAAGAGGGGTTTTAAGTAGAGAAGGGAAATCTGTGATAGGGTGAGTTAGTAAAGCCCAATTGGACAGGTTAGCCAATGTAACTAAATAATAAATTTTGATTTCAGGACCTTGGTGACTTAGCCGGGTATAAGGAAGTGGCCAAATAAGGGAATAGACCTTGGTGCCTAACTTTGGAAACGTAATCTAACAGTTTAGCAAGGGAGAGGGAAGAAGAAAGGGCATAGCCTTCCTGTGTCATGTTTGCCATGTGTGCCATGTTTGCCATGTTTGGCTTGAGCCCTTCAGCTATGACACTGGTTTTGCAAAAGTCAGATTATTGAGAACCACTTTAAAATACAGAAATTTCACATGATAGTCTGAATTTCTAGTTTCTGAGAAAAAAAATATCCTCAGGTCACCAGACCTGACTTTCTGGATGTAGTAGCAGCTGCCCTTCAAGGAATCTATCACACTGTCCTCTTCCCCGCTGCCCTTCCACACATAGTTGATGCTGAGTAACAAGTCTGCTTGTCATTACTCTTATGCTGGCTTTGTTAGCTCTTTATAGTAGGGGGGAAATGAAAAGATTTCCCATATGTATCCCTACAAGAAGCAGAAGCGATACAGACAAAGATGGGCTAGGTCCTGAGGAAACAGTGATAGAGTAAGCTTGACAATCTGTTGTTTCCACATTGCTATAAAAGGACAGGCCTGATGGAGCCAATTGAAAGTAGCTGAACAGAGTTCTTTGCTAGGAATCCCTGCATTCTAGCCAATGTGGCCATGTATAAATAAAGGGGCAGTGAATGGTTAGTCCAAAAGATGGCAGGAGAAAGACCACCGACCCAGATGGTCATGGCCAAGTTAATTAATGCAAGCCTTTTTATTCATGTGTCCAGACTGCCTGCCCCTTAAAGTGGGTTTCAAGAGGTCACCAGTGGGTGTGAGAAAGACAAGGCTTTGTAGCTCAGAGGTCGGGTCTTTCAAATGGGGGATTTAGTAGGCAAAATAGGCGGGGTTATAGGAGCAGAACATAAGCACAACAAGTTAGTCATAAAGACCTCCTATAATAAAGACATGATTGGACCTCCGGTAATAAAGACATGATTGCAAGGTGGTGATAAAAGCAGGTACTCATAACAAGGTAGCCATATCAACCATTTGAAACAAAGGTAGGGTTGCAAGATGGTTATTAATTTTTGAAGCAAAGGCATGATTACTATTCCTGGAACAAGCAGTATAGAATTATTTGTTACAGGTTACAGTTGAGGCATAACACAATCTTTGAGAAACAGAGGTTTAATCAGAGGTTTAAGCAGAAATGAATCTAGTTTGTCTTATTATAAGACAAGATTTCAGCCTAAAATGGAAGCAGGTTTGTTCTTCAGAATCTAGAAATAGAATTCCAGAAATCATGCATATGGGACAAAAACAAAACAAAACTACACACACACACACACACACACACACACACACACACACACACACACTCCAGTTCTCTCTGTCTCTCCATCTATCCTACTTTGTTTCCCTTTTTCTATGATAAACACTGACCAAGAACAACTTGGGATGAAGAAAGGCTCTATTTTAATTTATAGGCTATAATCCATTGTAAGAATTGAGCAAACAGGAACACCTCATGAAGATACCAAGGAGCAAGGAATGTCCATTAAGCCTAAAGACAGAGCTTCAGAAGGGTTTATCAAGCAAACATCAGTCCCCAGGAGATGCCCTAATTGCGAGGAGTAATGCCCAGTTCCAGGAAATGGCCCCAGTAAGGGATGGATCTCCCCCCCACCCCTCCTACATGCAATTGGTATCTCCTCCTCAACTGGGGCACAGAGGTCAATGGAAACAAATAACAATGAGCTCCATCAATGAGAGATAACCAACTCATGCTGTAAACCTATGCACTGGGAAGGTATAAAAATTGTGTGCTTTTGTTCCTCTGGGTCACCTTTGCTCTGAATGCTAGATGACCCCAGTATACTGGATCAATAAAAACCCCTTGCTGATTGCAGCTATCTCCATCCCTGTGTCTTCGCAAGTGGGGCACCCACGCCGAATTTAACACCATCATTGGTTCATGTAATTGTCAAAGTTCATTACCACACAGAAGGGGTGGAGCAAAAACTGTGGCCTGGATAACCAACAGGCATGATATGAATACAAATAAATACCATTCAGTACATCAATCCAAGCTGTACTTGGTGACAGGAGACTCTAGCAGAGATCATAGAAGACTAGAGCTGCTTACTGGCTTGCTCCTCGTTGGTTGTTCAGCCTATGTTTTTTATACAACCAAAGACCACCTTCCCAGAGGTGGTACCATCACAGTGGTCTGGGTCCTCTCATATCAATTATTAATTAAAAAACATGCCCCCACAGACTTGATTGCAGACTAATCTGATTGAGGTATTTTCTTTCTCTCTTTGTCTCTTTCTTCTTTCTTTCTTTCTTTCTTTTTTTCTTTCTTTCTTTTTTCTTTTTTTTTTTTTTTTTTTTTTTTTTTTTTGGTTTTTTGAGACAAGGTTTCTCTGTATAGCCCTGGCTGTCCTGGAACTCATTCTGATGACCAGGCTGGCCTCGAACTCAGAAATCTGCCTACCTCTGCCTCCCAAGTGCTGGGATTAAAGGCGTGCACCACCACCACCTGGCTGAGGTATTTTCTTAATTGAGGTTCCGTCTTCTCAGATGACTCTAGCTAGTGTAAGTGTGGCCAAATTCCACCCAGCTTGGATTGATGTACTGAATGGTATTTATTTGTATTCGTATCATGCCTGTTGGTTATCCAGGCCACAGTTTTTGCTCCACCCCTTCTGTGTGGTAATGAACTTTGACAATTACATGAACCAAACATCACAAGAGTAAGCCCTCAACATTCGAAACTCCTAAATGAGAAAATAAGAGCTTTCAGAAAGGAATGTCATGAAGACGGGTCCCTTCACTGCGAGATCCAGGGAGACTTCCTGGAGGCAGAGGGCTGAGAGAAAAGGATGGCAGGTGCTTGTTTGTTCCTCTGAAGGCCCATGTCTGGATGAGGGTACGACTTCTAAGGTTTCTACAAAGTGCTCTTCCATGGCTGTTTTGCCTTTGGGATGTGCTAGCTCTATAGAAGGTAGCTTTGGATCCTGTGACAAGATACTGATCTAAGCAGTGGCAATGTGGGGGAATCTGAGCTTAAGGAACACCGCAGTGTAAAATATAATATCAGAATCCAGCTGCTGCTCAGGCCATAGGCTTGCAACAGCCCCTCTTCCCATGCAGCTACTAACAGGCACCCAGCTGAGACATTATCTGTGAAACAGACTTCCAGGGAGTTTACATCAAAGGGGTGTGAGTGGCCACACAGCTTCCTTTCCATCCCTTTCTTGCTTCCTGCCTGGGAATCAGAGAACCTGACTGCAGGCTTGTGCTGTGAAACTTCCTCCATCTTCTGAAAGATACATGACACCCATTTTTGGCATGTGGGACATGAACTATCTTCAGAGCTCCCACCATGCTGTTGTCTGTCTGTCTGCCCATGGTGGTTATAATTCTGCTAATAAACTCTATTTCCCCAATAATGTATCCCAATGTCCCCTTGTACCCTTCCCTCTCAGGAAATCTTTCCCTGAGCCACTGTGTCTCTCTCATTTTCTTGTAGGTGGAGAAACTAGACCTTTGCATACATTAGGTAAGTGTTTTCCTACCCAGCTACATTCTCAGCCCTGCAGGGCTCTCTGAAGGCCTTGGTGTATCTTTTAAAGGGTTACAGAAGAAGATTGATT
The DNA here is from genome assembly GCF_008632895.1 of Mastomys coucha. NCBI lineage: Eukaryota > Metazoa > Chordata > Mammalia > Rodentia > Muridae > Mastomys > Mastomys coucha. Next base: position 30,976,239 of record NW_022196904.1, read on the forward strand.
CTTGCCTGAGGCTGTTTTGTGGAGGCCCTCAGGCTGTCCAATTGTGACTGTGTGCACCCACCTCTCCCCCCATGAGCCACCCCCATACCTTTTAAAACTTCCCATCAAGGAGACTATAAGACACCTTAGCCGCAGGCAGTTGGAACCAAAGGGGAGGTATGTGGATGTGGTAATAGCTGGACTCTCACTGAAGGTCTCCTGGTGTCCCTGGAAGAGGTGTGACTTTTGGCATTACTTTCAATCTCCTGCTTCAGTTTCCTTGGGGCAGCTTTGACTTCTAAGCCTTTTGTCTCCTTCAGGAACAAAGGGCTAACCTAGGGATTGCTAAATGCTTACACTGAATAAAATGTGGCTCTCGGCTTGATCACTAGTGTCAAAACAAAACAAAAACAAAAATAAACAAATAAGAAACATCAAGACAACAAGGCAAAGAAACAAAAAGCTGAGGAATTGTCCTAGATATCAGAATGACAAACACAGGCAGCAGTTAGAGCTTAACTTCACTTTGAGAGTTTGGCTCCTGCCCCCTCTGTCTAAGTGCTTCTGAGGGTTAAGAAAATACTGGCCAAGAGGCAGGGGCTGTAGATACTGGCATTAACAGCTAGGGGATGCCGCCCTTGTTCCCTCCACCTTCTTATCCACAAAGTATAGCTAGCTACTGCCATTAGTTAGAGGACATTCCTGGGTCAACTAGGAAAAAACTTCAAATAGCTTTGCAATTTGAAATGTTGTTATGGATATCAGATGAATTTGATGATGATCATGCAAACAACAATGATATCTTGTTCTTTATATTCAAGGTAGACTGGAGATGGATGCATATTAAAATATAAGGAGCCAAGTTGTGTAGTTTTCCTATTTCTGATGCCTATCTTGTCCTTTCCCCTTTGTTACATAACAATGACAAGAATGCATTATTTTGAAGTAAACTTTTACATGGATGGTATTAGAAATCAAATTAAATCACTTGTGCTAAAAAAAGAAACCATCAGAACTTCACGGGCTGGCAAGATGGCTCCGCTGCTAAAGGTGCTTGCTCCCAAGCTTGAGGTTGAGAACCTCCAGGAGTAGTGTAAGAATTGAGCAAATAGGGACACCTCATCAAAATACCGAGGAGGCAGGAATGTCCCTTAAACTTAAGGACAGACAGCTTCAGAAGGGTTTACTGAGCAAACATCCATCCCCAAGAGATGCCCTAATTGTGGGAAGTAATGCCCGGTTCCAGGAAACATCCCCAGGAGGGAGTGGATGTCCCCCTACCCCTCCTACATGCCTAAGGTACCTCCTCATCTGGGGTACAAAGGTCAATGGAAACAAAGAACAATGAGCTCCACCAATGAGAGATAACCAACTCATGCTGTAAACCTGTACACTGGGAAGGTATAAAAAGTGTGTGCTTTTGTTCCTTGGGGTTGCCTTTGCCTGAATGCAGGATGACCCCATTATACTGGATTATTAAAAACCTCATGCTAATTGCATCGATCTCCATCTCTGTGTCTTCGTGAGTGGGACTCCCACCCCAAATATAACAGGAGAAAGGGGAAATGAACTCCCACATGTTTGTGTACTCTGTGACACAAGGATCATAAAGAAATAAATCATGGTCCCAGCCTGTTTCATTGGCATGATATGAAGTTCACCAAATAACTCAATACAAACAAACTGGTTTTTCTTATAAGGAAAGTAACTTTAAAATGACCAGTGCTTTTTGTTTTTTGTTGTTGTTGTTGCTTGTTTGTTTGTTTTTGTTTTTGTCTCTGCTCTTTTCAGCCTTTCTCTGTCTACTAAATTCATTTCCTTTCGTGATGAAAACATCCACCAGTGAGAACAGATGGTTTTCTGCCAGTATTGTTGGTCTCATTGGTTGAATAACTGATAGGTAGAAACAGCAGGGCAGAAAGCAAGCCTTTTATTTGGAAGAATCGGGAGTATATATACAGAATACCAATGCAGCACTACTAGTGAGGGCCTTTTGTGTGTCACTGTTTCTGGGGAGATGTGGACAAATGTCTACTGTCTTGAAATAAGGAACTGACAACAGACAACAGACATTAACCAACAAGTTTATTGGGGTTACTTACAGGAGTATGGGTGAAGGGATACTTACAGAAGCAGAAATGTTCTAAAGACAGCAACCTCACCAAAGCCTGACATAGCATAGGTGGTGATGGTTCACAAAAGCTGGAACACTGAAGCTCATCACACCACCCATAGGCAGCTTGGAGGGTTAGAACTTGTCCTTTACAGGCAGCTCAATTGGCCTCTGCCTCTTTTAGGCAATTCAGCTGATCTAAGCCTCTTCCAAGGCAGATCTGAGAGTACACACACACACACACACACACACACACACACACACACACACACTGAGGAAGGGAGTAGATTAGTATATCTGGTCAGTTTTAGGGACTTCCTGAAACTTTTGAGTTGTTTTGTTTTTTCCTGAGTTTCAAGGCTAAAGGGTACCACTCTTAGAACATCCTCAATGTTCTTTTTTAAAATATACTTTTCATTTTATTTTTTAAAATTTTATTTATTTATTTATTCATTTTACATCCCAATATCAGCCCCTCTTTTCCTCCCAGTTCCTCTCTGGAAGCTCCTCCCCCACTCCCCACTCTCCTCCTCCTCTGAGAAGGAGGCCCCCCTGTGTATCCCCCCCACCCATAATGCACATCAGTCACTGCAGGACTAGGCACATCCTCTCTTACTGAGGCCAGATAGGGTGGCCCAGTTAGGTGAACAGGATCCACAGACAGGCAACAAATTCAGGGACAGCTCTGGCACCAGTTTTTAGGGGAACCACATAAAAACCAAGTTTCCCATCTGCTACATAGAACATCTTGAATCTTAAGAAGCTTTCCTCCAAGATGGAATGCTTTAACTTGGAGAAAATTGCTGTTTAACAGGGCAAAGCTGGGCTGTTCCTTCTATTGTGTTATTTTGTGCCCTTCTCCCAGGCTTGAGCAGGCTAAACAGACCTTGAGTGTTTGCCACAAAGAGTTTTCCATCTGCCTTGCTGCAACAGCAATTTCCTACAGGAATTTAGAGGAATGGACTTCCTGCTGAGCTTGCTTTGCAACATAATCCAGCTAAAACAAAGGTTTTTGGTTTTGTGGTTTTCCCTTTATAAACTGGAACTGCAGAATTAAATGTTGAGACTTGATCAGAACTTTGTCTTAGCTTCATCCTTCTCTTGCACTCCATCCTTTTTCAATTCCAGCCCCCCTTTCAGGTAACCCAGTTCATCCATGGCCACTGGATGGCTACATTATCTGTTGTATTTATGAATGGGTTATGCTTATTAAAATTATGTGAGCATAATCAATGAACTAAGAATTTTGTGAGTTTTGTCACTAAAGATATTATTAAAATTTTTATATTTATTCTTCTTATGTGTATATGTGTGTGTGTGTGTTTGTTTGTTTGTCTGTCTGTGCCACAGCATATGTGTACATGTGTGTAGAAAGAAATGACTTGTGGAAATTATTTTTGTCCTGAGGATGAAATTCATGTTTCAGGTTTAGCGATAAGTGCTTTGACCTGATGAGCTATCTTACTAGTCTTACTAATAGAGTGAGAATAGTCTTCAATAACCATGCTCTCAGTTTTGAATTGAGTGAGCTCATTGTGAAAAAGAAAATAAAAAAATCCAAACATGAACTCACCCACGTAAGCCTGGGATTGAAAGAGTTAAATTTGAGACCAGGGTTAGAGAGGATTGCTGAAAACCACTGGGGCCAGAAGAAGGCCAGGCCAGGGAAAAGCTGACCAGGGGAGCGCAAATCTCTGAGATAAGGCTAGGATGTGCCCGTCCAAGGCGCCTGAGACACGCCTGGCCAGACATTGAGTGATGGACCCTGGGCCATTTGGTTTTCTTAAGTATTAGCTAAGGGTCAGTATGAACTTTGAATAGCACTCTCCCTTCTTGCTAGGAATTTCACTTTTTTAGGAATTCTCAACTCTGATCTGCACGAACGGCATTCAAAATAGCCAATCATGTATAGCCACGCCAATTCCTTTGTCTCCCCAGACCTTTTTTCCTATAAAGAGCCTTAACCCCTGGACCTCGTGGTCGGTTTTCCCTAGACTCCTGCGTGAGTTGGATTGGGAAACGAACCAGGGCCCTGAATAAAACTACCTCTGCATTTGCATCAAGATGTCTTTTCGTATTTCTTGGGTGCATGCCTCTTAGGACTTGAGCGGGAACTCTAGATGGAGTCTTTCAATTGGGTCATAGCTAGAGGGACAGGTTGATAGAAGAATTTACCATAGCATAGAACCAAAGGAGGTCGCCCCAAGCTCCTGATTGTTGTTTGTGCTGGTTAGTTTTGTGTCAACTTGACATAAGCCAGGCTCATGTATTGAAAGACCCCCAGAACTGGGGAGATCCTTACTCAAGTCTCGGGATGATGTGACCACCCAATAACTCATGAGAGACCAAACTTGCTGCAATCACATGAAGTTTATTTGGGATAGACCGGTACTGGGTCGATCTTGTGACCATGCTGGCCAGAGGAGTTCGACCACAAACACAAGAAGTGAGAGGTATTTAAAGGGAAAAATCACAAACTGGGGGGGGGGGGGGGGGGGGGGTGAGAGAGTTACCAAGGAAACATAACAAAAACAGTGGAAAATTTCAGAGGGACCCAACCCAAGGTATTCAGTTAGGGAGGGGAACATATTCATTCTAAGAATATAATCTTCATCTACCGGTTGGGGGTGGAGAGCCTCATAAACCAGTAGACCTTCATTCCTAGTTCTGCCCTCATTGTGGATCAATCAGGAGGGGCAGGTTTCGGGAACCAAAGCCCTGAGGCTCTGAGTTAGCCAAGTTCCTGGAACTGGCTACTCCACATTTTTGGCTTGTTACAGAGGTTTTCCATGCCCCCTTCTAGGTAAAGGTTATACATTATACATACATTTCTATTAAATGTCCTCATTTTATATTTATTTATTTATTTATTTATTTATTTATTTATTTATTTTTGGTTTTTCGAGACAGGGCTTCTCTGTGTAGCCCCGGCTGTCCTGGAACTCACTCTATAGACCAGGCTTCCCTCAAACTCAGAAATCCTCCTGCCTCTGCCTCCCAAGTGCTGGGCTTAAAGGCATGCACCACCACTGCCCAGCTTTTGTTTTGTTTTTCTTTTGTTTTAAATGCCCTCATTTTAAATTCTAAGATTCTCCAGCCTTTCAGTAGGAAGAGGGAACTTAACTTGAAAAAACCCACCTCCATCAGATTGGCCTGTTTGAGGGTCATTTTCTGGATTAATAATGGATTAATGACTAATGTGGGCAATGCCAACCCTGGTGTTGCTGGTCTTGGATTGTATGAGAAAGCAAGCTGAGTAAGCTATGAGGAGCAAGCCAGTAAGCAGCTCTTCTCCATGGTTTCTGCTTCAATTTCTGCCTCCAGCTTCCTGCCCTGCTTGATTCTTGCCTTATCATCCCTCAGCAGTAGACTTTGACAGTGACATATAAGTCAAATAAACCCTTTCCTCTCCAAGTCGATTTTGGTCATGATCTTTATCGCAACAATAGAAAGTAAACTAGGGCACTGTTCTTTGGACATGCTCTTCTCTCATTTACTGCCACCAGTCCTGGGCCATTTCCTAAATTCCAAGGGGTGGACAATGCTGTTCCTTCAAGGACAGGAAGAAGAATGGGGCTGGTGAATCTTGAGTCTAAACTATGATTACTTCCCTCATTTTAATTTACAAAACACAAGTACCAATAATTGTCCAGCTGCATGTCTACCTCATCACTGGGGGTTCTGAGCAAGCCATTCAGGGCAGGCAAAACACAGTCCCGTAATAGGAGTCCCAGCCTGTGTTTCCTTGGATGAGAAACAGCAGGAACAGATGATGTGGTTCCCAGTCTCCTGTGTACCCAGATACCACTGAGGACCTCAGGGAGTTGGGAATGGGGGTCTGAGGGTATGCACTTTCCCAATATGCCTCACAGGAAGGGCATAGCCGAGCCCAGTTCCAGGGTGGAATCTAGCTGTTTGGTTTTGAATAAGTGCCAAGAATATGAAGGGACTGGAAGACAGAAGGCCTTCTCAGGGAGATTTAGGCACTGCTCTTTATCCTGAGGAAGGCCTCCTCTGAGGTGATCCTTGATGAAGGACATGGTCCTTGCTTGTCTAAACTGCATTATTTGATGGTGGATATGAATGCACATTCCAGGGTAAACTAGGAATTAAATACTTTTTGTGGGAAGGAATGCCCATGAAAGTGTAGCTCGTTGGCTAAAAACACTCAGGATACCACATTAGCATAGAGAACTTCAGATTTTATGCTATGTGACTGATTGTCATGGTTCTCTCAGAGGGGTATCATGGTTATGGGTTCCAGGTCAGGTGGTTTGTAGCTGGCCTCACACCTCACTATTCAAAATTCTGAGATTTCCTGGGGTTTAGGCTTGCTCAGCCTTACCAGTTCTTCTATCTTATGGCACAGTCCATTTGCCACACAAATAACATTAAAATCCTCCTGGGCCTCTGGTAATCATCTAAAGGCATTTCTGTTTTGACACTGTATTCCATATCAATGATGTTCTGGGATATAAGCTTCAAGCTGAGCATCCCCTAGAGTTTTCCAGCTTAGAGAGAATGGGATTTTCATATTTCCTGTGTGTGTGTGTCTGAGTGTGTATGTGTGTGTCTTTGTGTGTTCCTTGGGATTATACCCAGGATATTGTCCATGTTGGGCAAGTGCCTTATAGTTGAACTACATTTGCCAACCAGAGTATGACTTGGCAAGTATGAACAACTTTATATTTGATTGCTAGTTTCCCCTTAGGTAACTGTGTGATCTTGGCATAGTCATTCATGTCTTATGCACCTCAGTTTTCTCATTTATAGTGAGTGTTAAAAACTCTACATGCTAATAGTGAAAGTATCAGTATCAGCTCAGGACCTGGAAGTTCTCAGCATAAAGGAGATTGATTTACCCTGAGGAACAAAGGTCAGGCAATAAGAGACAAAGGCAGAAGATACAGGATGAGGGAGAGGGGGAAGGAAACAAAGGAAAGGGGGAAGGGATATTAGCTCTGGGGTCAGGGAGAGCCACAACAGACTGCCTCTGGATAAAGAGGAGACAGACATGGCCCATAGGCATGGTGGTTTATAAAGGGAAAAGGGAAATTTCTGTATTAGAATGAGATGTTTAATTTTAATCAGGCATATTAGTTAAGCGAACCAATGGGGGGTTTTGATTGCTGGACTTCAATAGCTTGACAGCTGAATCTGGGTAGTCAACCTCAGGAAGAGGAGGTAGCCAATGGAGGGAATAGACCTTGGTGGCTAGTTTTAGGAATGTAGTCTAACGGGTTTTAGCCTGACAGAGGGAGTTGGGGAGAAAGGCAGGACCTGCCAGCGCCATGTTTGCCATGCTCAAGCTGGGTAGAATCCCTTTAAATAGGGTTTGGGAAGATTAGAGTACAGAAATATAACCAGTAATCTCAGGCTTCTCGGGATGAATGTGAACATCAGCAATTTTGCTACCAGCCTGGCTTCCAGCACTTCTATCTCCAAGAACTGACGTTCCAGCCTTACCCACAAAGTGATAGTCCATGGTCATCCTAGGAGATCTTTATGCTTTTGACTATGGCTACCTTGATGTCCTCTCTCTTATCCTTACATTTGTCCTTATAACTCTGTTACTGGAATAGGTGGCTATTTCACTACTGAGGACTCCTCTATCACCCCTGTTCCCTTTTATAATACATGACTGCCAATCTTTCCAAGAGCTTTCTGAGGCCACCGTTTCCCTCTGTTCATCTGTTTGAGAGATGGTTCCCTTCTTTCTATGGTGAGACACTTGATGACTGACAGACCTCTTTACCACATTTCACTGTCCTAATACATCCAGTGAAAGTGTAGTTCAAGAATAGCTGGGCATAAATTCTTGCTTCTACTGAACCTATTTCTCTTTTTGGCAGGGTGAACAAATGCCTTCTATCCTATTGGCTCCATTGAGTACCTGTAGAATGGCTCTTTAGGGAATGCTGGTCTATCAATTACATCATCATGATTATGTAACCTAGTCATGACTTGTGATAGATTATTCTCAAAGGAGTCCTGGGTCCTAATGAGTTAGAGAACAAGCTTGGGAACATTCTGGGAAGGTTATGGCTCATCTACCCGGTGATACAATGGGGCCTGTGTATATTTTCTTTCGAACTTATTTACAAACCCTTCCCAGGAACGTTATTTTTTTGGCCCATGTGATCTTCGAGACTCCATTGTTATGCATGGTCCAAGGCAGGGTTCTTAGAATTGTGAGTGACTCTGCCACCAGCTTCTGCTCACCCCATTTGTGAGAGCCTCCTCCATTATGGTGCTCTCAGCATTCAAATGGGTCTGTCAGGGAGTACATGTGATTGTGGAGTCTAGGGTCACCTTGGACAATCTTCAGCTGTGTCCTTGAGGTGGCAGCCAAACAGAGTTCTGCATCCTGCCATGCCTCACCTTGCTTCACCCTTACTGACTACATGAAACACTAATCAACTCCCAAACCTTCTTGGAAACCTGGAGGATTCCATTTCTCATTTTTACATCTGGATCATTTCTGAGTACTCATCATCACCTAATGACATCATGGAAAAGTTTTTGGTATTTTGATTTACTTTTAAATTACATATATGTGTACTGTATTTACACCATTTCCCTCTCCCTCTTTTCCCTCTGGCTCCACTCCTTTTCAAATTCATAACCTCTTTTTCTTTAATTATTATTGTTTTAAACAAACATACAGAGACACAAACAAAATCTATTGAGTCAATTTAGTGTTATTTTTGTTTTGTTTTTTTTTCAAGACAGGGTTTCTCTGTGTAGCCCTAGGTGTCCTGGAACTCACTCTGTAGACCAGGCTGGCCTTGAATTCAGAAGTCTGCCTGCCTCTGCCTCCCAAGTGCTGGGATTAAAGGCATGCCCCACCACTGCCCAGTAATTAGTGTTATTTGTATGTATAGGTTTTGAAGTGAAAGTTTCTGGTTGTGTCATGTGATACAAACTCTCATGCTTTTTTGCTGAGGTAAGACCCATGGGAGGGCACATGATGTTTGGAGAAAGTATAAGGAGAATTTAATGGGCAGTAATGCTGTGCTTGCATAACTAGCCTTGCAATGCTTCATTGGTCTCACATCTTTGGTGATCTTCATTTAAAGAGGCATGGCAGAGAACTTCTCCTGGTGTCCCAGCTGGTTCTGGTCAATCCCAACGACTCATACCAATTGAACAGAGGACTGGCTATTTCTTTGAGATTGTTCCACCACTGTTGATTCATGTTGATATCCTGACACTACTGGACAGCTGGTATCCTGACAAATGGATATTGGAATCACCCCATAGAACTACTTCTAAACAGGTCCACACCCTCTTGTCCTATTTACCATCTTTTCCCCCCTACCTTTGGATGGTAGACTAGAAGATAGGTTGAAATGTTTAAAAACCCATATTAAAAGTAGTTTTAAAAGAATCTAAGCATAGAAGATTTTATGGCTGTCCACTTGGTATTAGAACACAAATCCTACATCTGAGGCTCAGGGAATATCACAGAAGAACCACAGACCAGGACATCTTGCAAGATTTTGTTTTCTGTGTGAAGAAAGTGAAGCTGTATCTATGAAATATCAACAATATAGTTACCTAATGAAATTTTAACCAATTACCTAATGTATGCTCTTATATACCAGTTTCACAATTAAGAAAAATTCCTTTTGAGTCTCCAGTATGTTTCTCTTCTGGAAAGCTTAATTCACTATCTGTTAAACTCGGCTCATTCTGGCCTAAAACCTGACTTTGTAACTGATGAAGTCTGGTTTCTTTATCATTAGCTGCTGTTCTAGTTCAGGAGCTTGAACTTGCACAATCAAGGTACATAGACCCCCTTTTCCTGGGTGTGGCAATTTGAATAAGAATGACTCCCAGAGGAACTTATGTTTGAATACTTGTTTCCCATTTAGTGGAACTGTTTGGGAAGGATTAGAAGGTATGGTCATGTTGGAGGAGGTGTTGTATGGTTGGAGGAGGTATATTACTGGGGGTGAGATTTGAGGTTCCAAAATCCCATACTAGGCCCAGTGTCTTCCTCTCTGCCTCCTGACAAAGGATCAGGATGCAAAGTTCTCAGTTACTTGTCCAGCACCCCTCTGTGTGCTGCTATACACCCCTCTGTGATGATAATGGGCTAATCCTCTGAAACTGTAAACAAGGCTACTATTGAATGCTTTCTTTTACAAGAGTAGCCTTCATTACAGTATTTCTTCAGAATAGTAGAACAGTAACTAACACACTGAGGAAACGTCTTTGGATGGAGAAAAACTTTAGGTTATATTACTATGACATTCCTTTTCCCTATTAAGAGGAAAAACAATTTGTCATTTGTTTTGTTGTTGTTTGTTTTGTTTATTTTTGTTTGATTGTTTGTTTGTTTGAGATATCCCCTAATGTATCCCAGGCTGGCCTTGAATTCATGGTCTTCTTGCTGAATTTACCCTCCTGTGTGCTGAGATTTCATATCCTACCTATGAAGACAAGAGTGAATAGAGGCACATTTATAGCCACAGAACAGGGTGGGGCCAGAGAACAACTAAGAGAAAACATCAGGACAGAGATAGGCAGGGGTAAGGGCGAGGGAGGGGATAGGAATGGGATGCTAGCTAAACTGATTTCACAGGATTTTCGCTGAAGTCAGACTTGGGTGATAGGGTATAGAGAATGGAAATATGAAGATAGGAAGATTGTCTCCATAGTGAATCTATGGGAGTATTGCTAAAAACTAAACCAATCAAGTCAGAGAAAGCTAAAAGTCAAGGACTAGTTAAACAGAACTTAGTGTAGAAACTTTTGAAAGACCCCCAGAGCTGGGGAGATCCTTACTCAAGTCTCGGCATGACGTGACCACCCAATGACTCATGAGAGACCAAACTTGCTGTAATCACATGAAGTTTATTCCAGATCTGGGGTGGAACTCATAGCCTGGCAGGCCAGAGGGGTTTGACCACAAGCAAGAGGAGTAAGGAGTATTTAAAGGGAAAAAACACAAACTAGGGGGGTGAAAGGGTTACCAGGGAAACATAACAAGAGAACAATGGAAAATTCCAAAGGAACCCACTACCTAGCTGAGTCAGGTCATAAGGAAGTCATCCTGCACACTCATTGTCTAGAGGAATGTGGTTTGGTCAACGCTATCTTCTTAATGGCTGACCACTCCTAGGACTAATTAGATAACTTATATCCTGTTGTTTAGTCAATGCTATCTTTTTAATGGCTGACGGCTCCTAGGACTAATTAGATAACTTATATCCTGTTTCTTATCCTGGGCCCTAGCTGGAGGGGGCCTCAGTGACCTGACCAGTCCACATTTCTGGCTCGATACAGAGACTTCCTAATGCATCTTCTATTAACATGTTTTTTTCTCAAATTTCTAAGTCTCCCAGTCTTTCACTTTGTTCTCCATGGTTGACCCCCTCCAGCTTCTTCGACTATTCTTTGTTGTTGTTTTTGCGACAAGGCCTTGCTATGTAGCCTTGGCCATCCTGGAACTCATTATGTAAACCAGGCTGACCTGGAATTCACACAGATCCACCTGCCTCTGCCTCCTAAGTACTGGGTTTCAACCATTCCTTTGTTTTGTTAGATTCCTGCGTGGGTCCCCCACTCGAGAAGAAACGGGAGGGAGATCTCTGTAAATTGCATGCAGTTTATTATTGCCAGTATACTAGTTGGTCCTGCATTCAGAGCAAAGGGGACGACCAGGAATAAAAGCATACACTTTTTATACCTTTCAATACATAGGTTTACAGCATGAGTTGGTTATCTCTCATTGTTGGAGCCCATTGTCTTTTGTTCTCATTGACCTCTGTGCCCCAGGTGAGGGGGAGATATCTATTGCACAGAGGGAGTGAGGGAGATCCACCCTCCCAGGGACGTTTCCTGGAACTGGGCATTACTCCCCACAATTAGGGCATCTCCTGGGGACTGATGTTTGCTCGGTAAACTCTTCTGAAGCTCTGTCTTTAGGCTTAATGGACATTCCTTGCTCCTTGGTATTTTTATGAGGTATCTGTATTTGCTCAATTTTTACAGTTTGTTTGTTTGTTTGTTTGTTTGTTTGTTTTTTGAGACAGGGTTTCTTTGTGAAGCCTTGACTGTTCTAGAATTCTCTCTGTAGACCCGGCTGATTTTGAACTCAGAGATCTACCTGCTTCTTCCTCCCAAGTGCTGTGATTAAAGACATGTATCATCACTGCCGCCCCATTTGTCTTCAACCATTCTTAATGTGGGTAGAGATTAGGTATATCCTTAAAGGGTTGGCACCTCTTCCCAGCTTTTCCAGGTTCATGTTATCATCAGAGGTAGTTTAGAGTCCAAAGTAAGAAATTGAGAAGCTTATTACAAGGTGATGGTAGTATACATCCAAGTCTTCTCAAGTGAGAGTTGTGTAGCTGGATATTGGATAGTTCATCTTATGGGTAAACTTTCGTGCAGGGGAGGATCATTATGAGTTTAAGGAAGGGAAAAAAAAAGGGCAGGGAAGTCCAAGAATGTGTGGATTTTTCCCAAAATAGGCATATCACTGTATCAGTAGTAACTTTTCTGCTGCTGTGATTAAAACACCATGACAAAGGGAGTGTTTATTTGGGAGTCCAGTTCAGAGGGCAAAAAGTTCATCTCTATTATGTCAGCTGAGAGATCACACCTTGAAACCCAAGTAGAGTGTTCAGAGATTGAACTGGGAGTGGCATGTGGCTTTTGAAAGTTCATACCCACCCTCAGTAACACTACCTCCAGCAAGGCGACACCTATTAAATTTACTCAAAGGGCAGCACCAGCTGGGAACTAAGTATTCAAATGGCAGAAACTGTGGGGCAACATCTTATCAAACATTCCCGTTTTTTGCCATCTGTGGGGAATTCATGTATAACATGGTGTCAGATGCAAGGTGGAAGCAAGGGATTTTGCAAGCACTCTAAGACACAGGATGTTATTGTAATGAAGCTGAGGACAGTTAGTGGTCATCTTCATTGTCCCTGATGTTTGCTTTTAAGCCTTACTCCAGAGAGGTCACAAGATTCCCCACTGGGATAAGCAGCTCTCCAAAAGCCTCAGCAGTAGGTAGCAATTTGCTTCTTGTGTTCTCCTAAGGTTGTCCAGCTGGCCTACAGATAGGAGGGTAATACTGCCTTACAGGTATGGGCTCCCTTTGGGAGGCTCTGCCTTGCACTAAGGGGGAGTCCTTGGAAATATTTGCATTATAAAACATGGCATCTGGAAAATATTTTCTAGGTAATCTTAATGAGTAGCTCTGAGGGTAAGAGCTTAGAAGCTTGTGGAAGTCTTTAAGTTTTGTCAGCGAGGGAGCACCAGTGCATCCTCAAGTAAGGAAGCTTGAAGCAAGAGAGGCTGCTAGGCCAGAGGGTTAAGTCCTTTGTGAATGCTATGATTACCTTCTCTCCAGGAGTTCATGAATTTGAAATAGGTTTTTATTCCTTATTCACAGCCACGGGGCACCACTATTGCATTTCTTTCTTTTTTCCATCTTTACTCTATATTCTTGGAAAGATCCCTTCTTTATATACTTGGGAAATGTACACTTAAGTAACAGTGAGCTGGGCCTGGGAGTGGGGTGGGTACCCACCCTCATTTTGAGTGATTAGTTGAGGTTTCTATTTGTTTTGTTCTCTTATTTATTTGTATTTGAAACACGTTCTTTCTATATAGTCTTGATTGTCCTAGAACTTTTGTGTAACTCAGGCTATTCTGCAATATATAATTCTCCTTTCTCAACCTCTACAGATCTAGGATTATAGGCCTGGGCCTATACCTAACCACACCTAACTACCACCACTTAATTTTCATAAAGGCTCTCACGCAGAACTTGAAAAACAAACTAGATATAGGGCACTAAGAACGTATTGACAATGTTAATATAATATGTAAGATAAAAATATTAAAATACAATCATGTAGTGTGTATACAGAAAAGCCGAAAGCCAGATAGATTAATAAAAAGTATTCTATAAAAATATTTTCCAATGTGTAGGGGACCTAGCCCCATAAGGGAGGACACCTGTACCCTCATCCTGTGGCCCATGTTCTCTGTGGAGGCAAAGGTCCTGAGAGAAGAGTGTGGTGGATAGAAGCAGAGCACTGGTTTTTCCTGTGGTCACAGCTTTGCCTCTTCACCATTCCTGTGTCTGTATTTTGTTATTCTCCTGACTCAACACAAAAATGCATCTTCCACCTCTCAGGGAAGTTTATTCTTGAGCCAAATATAACCGACCATGGCCCAGAAGAACAGATTTAGTTCATCTCAAATTTTATGTTCCAATGTGGAAGCAGTTTCATTGTAACAGGACAGAGAGCTGTTATCAGTCAAAGCACTTTTTAAAATACATTGGTGGAAACGCTAGGTAGGTGGTCATGGTATTGTGACCTCAGCTCTATGCCTCAAATGCGATCCAATAGCATTCTTAGGTCTTTAGTCAGGGATAGAGATTTATTAAAATACATTCCAAATATTTTTAATCTGTTTATCATGATGCCAGGTTTAGCTCTATCTGGTGGCATAGAATGTTAGGTCTGACACAGAGGTAGGCAAAGAAAGACTCTTTAGTGGGCGAAGTATAGCAAAGAGAAACCATCATCAGTCTCTGGGCCTGCCACATTCTACCTTCTCTATAACACTGCAGTTCTAACTGTTAGCCTTGGCAGGCACAGTTTCTCTCCAGAAATTCTCATTCATTCCTGCTGTTGGGTACGTAGGTTGTTTCCCACATAAAATACATGTTTTTAAATAGCAAAGACTCTGGTGGGTCTGGTCCACCCTTTATTTTTGAGGTAATACTAGATTTATCTCTTACCTATGTGTTCTAGCAGATATATGATTATTTTGCTTATTGCATTAGTTTTCTCTTAATATGTCTGGTATGTTCTCATTCTCCGACCTGTACTAAGAAGACATGTAAGTAGCTGGAACCCCGGGCAGCAGAGGGAATTTGAGGATCTCCATGGTATTGGCTTCCTCCTCATGAGTGAGACCCAATGGAATTTGACAAAAAGGAGGTTCCTCTTTGCTAGAATACAGCTAAGTGATATTGCAATAAATTGTTTTGTGTTGGTTGAATGAACAGGTTAGGAATAAGGAGAAGCAGTCATTCCTATTATAACATTGAAGCCTCAGACATTCCTCCTATGATTGCCTTGCTCCCAAATCTTGCTTGCCTCTCTGCTAAAACCTGTGGTAGTATAGTAATACATGCTCCAGAGTCCTTTACTTTTTATATAAAAATCTTTTTGAGACAGTGTTGAGGACATATGATTTGTTTTGAAGGTAAGTTGAACAAGGATGATTTCTGGGTAATTTAAACACTTTCCCCTTTTCTTCTCTTTTCCTCTGACTTTTCTTTACATTCCTTCCTCCTTTTAGGTTTTCTTCTACTTTCTTGTTTTTAAGAATGATCTTGTAGAGTACCTTGCCTTGGCATCCCTTTTAATGATGAGGCCTCTCTCTCTAATGTTGGCAATCCCTGGACTTTAGGTGCCTGAGTTTCAAGGAGATACTGGGCTCCACTTTCCTTTGATGCTCCTGGGAGAAGGATAGGGAAGAGCATAGGTTTTTGAGGGCCATTAGAGATGAATGAAAGGCTAGAACAGACTATATCTAAGGAAGCTTCTTATTCATTTGATGGCTGCGAAGCATGTGGGGAGATGGGAAGGGGGATTGCCAGGAAGGGTATGATGGTTGATAAAACAAAAGACAGATTCTCAAATCTTCCTTCTATTTTATTCTCTTTCAGCTTCAGAATCAGCTCAGGATCTTTACCCTCCCTCCCCACCCCCAATATTCAAATTTATAAATGTACCAGCAAGCCAGCTGAACACTGATTGGTAGAATGTAGATATGCAAATAAGGTGAAAATAAGACCAACCAGAGAAGAGCTGCCAGACTTGGATGGGTAGGGGAAAACCTTAGGCTTACTAAAAGTTCAGGTCTGCCTGTCCCTGACTCTGCAGAGGTGGAGAAAAGTGTAAGAAAGCTTCTGCCTAACATTGTTTGAGACACTGGCTAGATACCTGCACTAACAGCCAGCAGCAGCCAGCAGCTCTCTGCTCTCCCTTAAGCTGTTGGTGTAGGGTACCAGGCCAGCCCCTGGCCTGTCCTAGACACTGGGACTTAGAAATCCCCACCCTGTGGGTTAACGGCCAAGCAATACTTTTGGCTTTATTTACTTTTCCACCAACTCACTGCACATGTTCCACAAACCCTATAAATCTCACCCCTGTACCAGCCCACTGCTCTCCCCTCTGACCAGCCCACTGCCATCCCCTCTGTCTAGTCCACTTCCGTTCCCTCTGACCAACCCATTGCTGTCTCTGTTCCTATTCAGAGGCAGCAACCATTCTGTATTTTGCCCCAATAAATATCTTACATGAGGTTTGTTGCATGGTGTGACTTTGTGGTATTCCTTGGGTCCCAATTGCTAAGATATTCTTGAGCCATAAAAGCTTTTTAAATTCTAACTCTGAGCTTGTATGCATCAAGAAAACAGTGCATTGGGTGAGGGTTGGGATGGGGGTCTCACTCACCCCTAACAAGAGACTGGAAAGCTTATGGACGATTTGGCATCACCGAGGATTTCAACAGTACTGGACAATTTCTACCCCAAGCTCAGTTCTGTTTTCTTCAGTACTGGCACTATGTTTAAGCAAACATCCTCTTCAAACCTGGCCACTAGCACCTTCTCAGTGTTTTCTAGAAAAAAAAGGGCTGTTATTTCCTAAAAGTCAATATCCTGACTTGTGCGTATGTGTGTGTGTATCTAACTGTATCATAAGTTCATATGTCTGAAGTGTCATTAATGCAATGCCTCACATATACTCATGTAGTACATACCAGTCATATGTGCATGAACATACATGAAAATTGGGTACTTTCCTCAGACATGCCACCACAAGTTTTTTGTTTAATTCTCAACATCTCAGAAACATAGGTGTTATTACTAGAATCATTTTATTAAAAAACTAAGTCATAAAGATATTGTGCAATGTTCCTAAAGTTGCTCAGTTAGCAATCTAACAAGACCAACTACATAGCTTATCCATCTTTTCTCTTTCCAAAAACAAACAAACAAACAAAAACAAATCCAAAACAATCATTGAAACAGCACATTAGAGCAGAGCTCTGCATCCCACACTTCAGACCTCTGCCCTGCTGTGAATATTTTAATTGTTAATATTAAAGATCGCAAAGTTGTTTAGCACTTCTTAAATCTCAAAACACCAGAGTCTCTGATAATCTCATTGAAAAGCCAACTCTTGTCTCTAAGATGCACAGATGTGATGCCCTTGATAGTCATCCACAAACACATTCTTACACAATATGTAACACAAAACACAAGATGGAAACAACACACAAGGCACAAAATATACAATAAATGTGCAATACATGTATGATGCAAAGCAACATAACTCATAGCACACATGTAACACACATTAAACACACAATACAACACACATGAATAACGTACACACAGAGAAAAATACACACAGATGAACACAACAGACATACAACACACAACTAAAACATGTAATTCACAACAAAATGTACATACACAGTACACAACACACTTGCACAAAACAACACAGATAAACACATAACATAGTATATGCCTCATACAGTACAGAAAAGCAACACATTCAGCACCGTATTCAGCATACATAATACATATGATACAGATTACACCCGAAACACACAGCATAGATGGCACACACATATAACATGCTTAACACTTCCCTAAATAATACATACAACATACATGAACTAACAAAATACAGAGAATGCACATAGCAATGCAATATATACTATACAAAGAACACATATAGTGTAACATATACATACACCACAGACACTCTAGAGAATACACAGCACACACTAGATACAACATACAATACACACATGACATACTAAGCACAAGACTTATCACCAACATCACACACCCCCCCACTACAGAGCCAAATGTTGGGAACTGGTCTTAATTTGGCTCCCAAAGTAGCACTTCCAGATATTGCTGTACCGCTAATGACTGAACAGGGAGATGGAGGTGGGACTTTTAGATTGCACAGACAAGGGACGGGGTTGGGGGAGAGGGAGAGGGAGAGACAGAGAGACAGAGACAGAGAGACAAAGAGAGACAAAGAGAGACAAAGAGAGACAAAGAGAGACAGAGACGTAAGAATTCAGGAAAGTGGCCCTAAGGGACACTTTCCAGGTTGGGTCTGGGGTGGCAGAGATGAAATTTAGATTTTAAAAGACATTAATTTAGGAATACTGGAGGGGAGTGTTAACTAATTGTGGGGAGGTTTGGAAGTGCTCATCCATTGGGCTAGGTGTGTGTGTGTGTGTGTGTGTGTGTGTGTGTGTGTGTGTATAAAATTGTCAAAGAACAAATTTAACCAAAAAGTAATGAAGTCAGAATACTGGATACAGTTGATAGAGTTAATGTTTTTATTACTGTGGAAGGAGAGTAGTGAGCATAACTAACACTAAGATCTGTAATTAGAATTTTGAGAATGCATGGGTGTCTTCTGTTACATCATATTATGATATGATTTTAATATACTTTGATACTTGGTAGTCAGAGTAAAATTAAAGCAAAAACTGCATTTCTTTCTAAATGTAGGAGAATGTTCAATCTCATAGAAATAGTTTGATTGAGTTGAACCTGAGGAAGCATCTTTAGAGAGAAATTCCTTTGGAAAATGAATATCCCATCACATTCATCAAGTCATTCCATCACCCTTGGCTCTCTCTGTGTCAAAGGGAGGATGTGACCTGTGGGAGGGGCATACTTCCTTCACCTTGATTCAGGACTTGGCTTCTGACTTCACCAGATGTGACCTAGGAGGTGTGTGTAGTATGCTGTATAACTGGGCTTGTGCTCTAACATGAGGAATGGACTGTGGGAGTTCAGAGTGGAGGTTGGAGGGGGTACTGGGAGGAGAAGAGGGAGGGGAAATTGTGGTTGGGATGTTCAAAATTAATAATAAATTAAAAAAAAGATATCCAGTATTCTCTAGGACTTTGCCTAGCTTGGATCCCACCATTTGATCCTCTGGCTCTGCCAGTGTCCTCTCACAGACAGGTAACTGTAATCAAACTATCCTCCATACTGTGATACAAATAAAGACACCACTGCTCTGCACATAAACCTTTGTGTGCCCATCCTAGACCCCAACCTGAAACTGCCTTTCTATTCTCTGTGAGTGACAGATTAAGGGTACTATGCAGTCCACCCCCACCTGAGGAAGTTTCCCTTTGAAATGTAAAAGTATTTTTACAGTTCTCCCAGAACTGTTGTTGAAGCCCTTTTCCCCAGTTGGTGTCACTACTGAGAGGTGACTGGATGACAGATGAGCTAACTTCATCAGAGGATTAACATTCATATCTGAATGGACTATTAGGATGTGAGGCCTGGTGAGAGGAATGTATCATGGAGGTGCTAGCTTAAAAGGATCTATTCTGTCATCATCTCTCAGCCCCTTCCCTCCTCCTCCTCCTCCTCCTCCTCCTCCTC